>NC_140177.1:54741233-55171233 GCF_963971535.1 Notolepis coatsorum | reverse complement strand
TGCCCAGCAGTCTCTTCCTCAAATCTGACAGGTAATGTAAAAACAAAAAGTACCAGTATATATATATAAAAAAAAACAAAAAACGTATAAGTCTTTTGTATGAATTTCATTGGCATCAAAGAATTGCCACACTAAATGGACGTGAAGTCTTGGTTTCATTTGCCAATCCCAGTACAAGTACGCTACAAAGGAACACGCCAACATTTTGGGAAATTAGCTTACCGTCTTCTCCAGAGAGAGACAAGAAGATAGATACCAGTTTCCTCTCTGTGTGTTCAGTAGAAAGCTATCTGGCTGCACATTAGCCTAGCTTAGCACAATGAATGGAAGCGGACATGACCGGTTAGCCTAGGCAGATAGCTTTCTACTGAACGCACAGAGAAGAAACTGGTCAAAAAAATCATGTCACATCACTCCCATTCTGGCATCCCTGCACTGGCTCCCGGTGCACTATAGAATTCACTTCAAAGTCCTGACTTTTACTTTCAGAGCACTCCACGGTCAGGCCCCTATTTACATCACTGAACTCATCCATCCCTACACCAACACCCGCTCACTCAGATCTGCCGATCAGCACCTCCTGGTGGTCCCCAGGTCCAGGCTCAAAACAAGGGGTGATCGAGCCTTCGAGGTGACGGCACCAAGGCTCTGAAATGCCCTGACCTGCGAACTGCCCCCTCAGAAAACTCTTTTAAAAAAACAGCTAAAAAACACATGTTCAGACAGGCTTTTGGTCATATATAGGCACCCTTTGTCCTCACTGTTCATATCGTTTTTAGTTATTGACTGATGATTTTATTTAAATTCTTTTTATTCTATTATTTTATTCGGTTCACTGTTTTTATATGTTAGCTGTAGTGTAAAGCACCCTGTGCATTCATGCTGTGAAGGGTGCTATATAAGTAAAGGGCATTCATTCATGGTATCTATCTTCTTGTCTCTCTCTGGAGAAGCCGGTAAGCAAATTTCCCAAAATGTTGGCGTGTTTTTTTAACAGCCAGCTTGTCAGACAATACAGATACTCTCAGTCCACTTCCTGGGAAAATGGTAATATATATGTAAATAAGTAAAACATGAATGAATAATGGTGAGAAGCAACAAAGGGTGGAAACCAGGCTTGAATTTGGATTTTAACATTTACCTTTAACGTCCCTCTCAGTCTGCGGAGCCTAAACGCGTCTGCCAATAAGCTGGAGCAGCTGCCTCCGTCCAGCCTATCGGAGGACAGCCACAGCATCCTCCAGGAGCTGTACTTGACCAACAACCGGCTGACGGATAAGTGTGTTTCCCTTACTGACGGGGCACACACACCTCCGGGTGCTGCATATGGCCTACAACCACCTCCAGACCTTCCCTGCCAGGTACAGGAAACACTGAGGCATCCATCTATCCATCCATCCATCCATCCATCCATCCATCCATCCATCCATCCATCCATCCATCTATCCATCCATCCATCCATCCATCCATCCATCCATCCATCCATCCATCCATCCATCCATCCATCCATCCATCATCCATCCATCCATCCTATCTATCTATCTATCTATCTATCTATCTATCTATCTATCTATCTATCTATCTATCTATCTATCTATCTATCTATCTATCTATCTATCTATCTATCTATCTATCTATCTATCTATCCATCCATCCATCCATCCATCCATCCATCCATCCATGATCCATCCATATCACTCACTCACTCACTCACTCACTCACTCACTCACTCACTCACTCACTCACTCACTCACTCACTCACTCACTCACTCACTCACTCACTCACTCACTCACTCACTCACTCACTCACTCACTCACTCACTCACTCACTCACTCACTCACTCCTTAATTTATGCTTCATTTCTCACCCAGCCAGTTAGTCTGAACCACTCAACGCACACGTTCTAACAGATTGACCTCACCCCCCCCCCCCCCCCCCCCCCCCCCCCCCTCCCCCCCACCCAGTAAAATGGCCAAGCTGGAGGAGCTGGAGGAGGTGGATCTGAGTGGGAACATGCTGAAGACGGTACCCACCACCATCATGAACTGCAGACGCATGCACACGCTCATTGCCCACTCCAACGCCATCCAGGTCTTTCCTGAGGTGATGCAGCTGATGGACATGAAGGTAGGACAAGTCAGGGTTATTGATTGCATTGTATTAACAGATTATAGAATGGGTACAATACAGTAGCGGTGTGTGGGTGTGTATATGTGCGTGTGTATGCGTGCATGTGTTAATGTGTGCACGTGTCTGTCAATGTGTATGTGTGTGTCTTTTTGTGTGACTGTGTGTGTGTCTATGTGTTTATACATGGGTACGTGCATGTGTGTATAATGATCTCTCTCTCCTCTCCTGTGTGGTTAGTGTGTGGATCTGAGTTGTAATGAGCTGAGTGAGATCACCCTGCCGGAGAACCTCCCTCCTAAGCTACAGGAGCTGGACCTGACTGGAAACCCCCGCCTCAACCTGGACCACAAGACCCTGGAGCAGCTCAAGTAAGGCAGCCTGACATTTTGGTTCCTTGCCCTGCCTCAGCCAACCCCAAGTTTCCTACCAGGCATTGATCACTTCGTCGGCCATCTTCGTTTTTGTCAATGAACGTGTGATTTCAATGAGCTGATGACTAATTCACTTCCGTCATGTATTTCAAAACACTAAAGCTATGGAGAGGGGAAACAATGTGAGTCAGGTGATCATGAGCTTGTGATCCCCAGTGTTTTTCTGCCTGTTGCTTTGACTATTTCAGTTGTTGAAGTGGCATTTTTAGAGCAAAGGTTTAACATTGAAGAGAACGGGCACTTCATCATCCCTACCTCACATTGCAATCAAACTTGACCAATATGGCGGTGAGGTGAATAAGGAGAATATTACTTAAAAAACAATGCTGATTAATGCACATAATCTCACACACACATCCAAAAACTCAAAACCGTTTTTGCACACATTCATTTAGTTTGACAGTTATTGAGAGTAAATTAGTTTGAATATGGCATCCAGTGATGTCATCGGGGACATGAATCGTTGTGTTGTGTTAATTATAAAATGTTTACAACATAAAATAGCAATACCTTGTCTTATAGGGACTCCTACATTATCATTTCATTGAGCTATAATTAACACAAGGAATCAATGTTCCTGATGACATCACTGGTGGGCATATTCAAACTCATTTACTCTCAATACCTGAATAATAAATCAGCTTTTTTTTGGTGAAGTGTGTAGCGGTGTCCACTTATAGTGCCTATAACATTTACCGTTGGGCGCCAGACAGGGCCAAAGGCCAAACCCTGCCAATGAAGATCAAAATACCTTTTTGATTTGATTAATTAGGCCTATAGCTCCGGCATAAGACTGTACCACATAATATACAAATAAGATAATAATTTGATTAATAGTAGGCCTGGACTAATGGCCAAGCTAAATCCTGGGTTAGTTTGCTAACAAAGAAACACTCAGGAGTCATGCTCAATTCAGAGTCAAAATGTCCATGTATTGGATTAAAGTCAAAATCATAAGCAAACATTTTATAACACAAAACAATTCATTTTCAGACCAGCCTGTGATCAAACTCCCATAAACCAGTCCGTTCACTCAGTTCAGTTCATTTTGTGAACAGGTATAGGCGTTTGCCAATAGTTCCAACTTTCAAGAGTTCGTGATGAACGCAAAGCAACTGAGCGAATTAATGAAAAAATAGAAAGACTCTAAAGAAAATATGTGTGTGTGTGTGTGTGTGTGTGTGATGCGAGAGCAGGGGGAAGAGAGGGGCGTTTGGCTTGGGCTGGAGGGTGTAGAGAGAGAGAGATGGGCGTTTGGCCTGGGGCTGGAGGGGGTAGAGAGAGAGAGAGATGGGCGTTTGGCCTGGGGCTGGAGGGGTAGAGAGAGAGAGAGATGGGCGTTTGGCCTGGGGCTGGAGGGGTAGAGAGAGAGAGAGATGGGCGTTTGGCCTGGGGCTGGAGGGGTAGAGAGAGAGAGAGAGATGGGCGTTTGGCCTGGGGCTGGAGGGTGTAGAGAGAGAGAGAGAGAGCGTTTGGCCTGGGGCTGGAGGGTGTAGAGAGAGAGAGAGATGGGCGTTTGGCCTGGGGCTGGAGGGGTAGAGAGAGAGAGAGATGGGCGTTTGGCCTGGGGCTGGAGGGTGTAGAGAGAGAGAGAGAGAGCGTTTGGCCTGGGGCTGGAGGGTGTAGAGAGAGAGAGAGATGGGCGTTTGGCCTGGGGCTGGAGGGGTAGAGAGAGAGAGAGATGGGCGTTTGGCCTGGGGCTGGAGGGGTAGAGAGAGAGAGAGAGAGATGGGCGTTTGGCCTGGGGCTGGAGGGTGTGGAGAGAGAGAGAGAGAGCGTTTGGCCTGGGCTACGTGTAGCCGCCGTTAGGAAGCTTGGAGAGGGGAATGTTGAAGTCGGAGACGCTTGTGTCACAGCCTCGGAACAGGAGCAAAACAAACAGTGCAGCGTGTAGCCTACCGCACCGAAGTTCGTGTTGGATGAAGATGATCAGGTCAGAGACGTCCGGACTATCCACGTTGGTCATCCATCCCGTGTCAGGTAAGGTTTACTTGCGCGTTTTCAACGTTATCTAAATACGGTTCACTTCCGGGTCATGCCTCCTCTCATCTCACGTCTCACATCTCACGTCTCACAAGGCCAACCCACCACCCTCTGACGTCTCACCTCTTATCCGCTATCAGAGCCCATATGCGCGCATCCGAAATTGACAGCCATAAAGGGACAGGCGCACTTTTACCAGGCAGGTTAAAGCCGCTCTGTTACAAGTGCCTCTTTAATACTATACTAATGATCCTAACACTAATGATCTTCCATGTTTCCTTTATTTTTCTTTTGCAGTAATATCCGCTGTTTCCGTATCGACCCTCCTCCGACCTTCTCGTCCAATGAGGTGTCTGGCGGGCCTGCTGTGTGGAGTCATGGTTACACAGAGGCCTCTGGTGTCAAGAACAAGTGAGTTCCATACACCAGGCACAAGCTTCCAAACCACAGCGGCAGAAGGTAGAGCGCTCATCTGGTCATTTGAAGGTTCCCAGTTTGATTCCAGCACCGGTGCTTAGTGCGCTATAGCAAATCCCACCCTCTTTTCCACTTTCTAAGCAACAATTGTGATGGGTGGATCAAGAAAAAAGGCCAGGATTTGTCGTAGCACAGGTGTTGCATCTCTCTCCAAGTGCCCTTCTAATTTGCGGATGAAATACCTTAATATCACACAAGGCTAAAGAAATCTGAACAGCTCATGCATGATAAAGTGAAGTTCCACTCTACACACACGCATGCACACACACACAGACGAATCGCAGTGGCCTTTGCAGAGGCACATACGGATCTAAACATGTTACTGTGGTAACCAGCGTGTGAATACATTAGGGCTGACCCCTATTAGTCGAATAGTCGACTAATCGATCGAAAGGACTGTCGACTGCCAACCTCTTAGTCGAATAAAAAAAATAAAACATTTATTTAAAAAAAAAAGTATCATTCTTTCCAAAAGAAAAGAGGCCTAGAAGCTGGCTAACGCTAATGGCACGCATACCAGAGGCTAACTGCCTAAGAAAACAGGCACAGAGGCACTGAAAGAGGATTTCACCCATCTAATGAACACACTAGACTAGACAAATATCAAGATGTATCCATCAGTGGACCAATTGCATGCTTTTGCAGAGGACAAGAAGCCTTCTGTTGACTCCTTCAGACATTAAGCACCCCCACAGCCCAAATGGAATGATACAAAAAATAATAATAATTATACTTTTTTTTTTCAACTCTTTTTTTCCCCCATAGTCGACTAATAGTCGACTATCGGCTAATTTCGGCCAATCATAGTCGACTATCCAAATCCTTAGTCGGGGACAGCCCTAGACTACATACAGTGTAATCAATATGTGGCCAGAGGAGTATGGGGGAGAGGTAATAGTGTTTCTTTCCTTTGTACAGCATTTGAAACATTAGTACATCATTCTCGAACATGTTCATAAGTATCTTTGTAACTATCTTTGTAAAAAGTTTGTACTAACAAATGTAAGAAATTCCTGAACGCGTGAAACGGTCTTCGTAGGTGGCCAAAATCATCGCAGCTGGGTTCGCATGAATGAAAAACGTCACTCATTCTTAAACTGGAAGCTCGTTCTCATACACCTTCATTTGCATACAGAAATGCCCCGCCAGCTCCTTATAAGGAGAGGCTATCCATTGCGTCTGCTCCGTGCTAACCCTTATGGGGGAAATATTCAACATGTAGTGCGAAAGCAATTTGCGACTGAACTAAATTGTATTAGACTAGATTCAAATGTATTGTCATTATACAGCACAAGTACAATACAACATCCAACCAGAGTGAAAATGTAACAGTAAAGTGCAATAGTAACATACAACAATGCACAGGTGATGAAACTGGTAAAGGCTTAATTTGGGATAAATAGTTGGTGATTGCGTTCACGTCGATTCTAAACACATACTCGGAATTAAATAATTATAATAATAATAAATACGACAATATTTGTATCATTAACAATTACGTTTTACATTTATAGTCATGACTCAATGAACCATGTCCAAAAATAAATAAATAAAAAATAACTAAACCCAATCGCGCGGATGTAGCTATAGTGGAATAGACTATACATACCATATACCGTCTTGTTCTCTATGATATTATTTATAGTTGGTTTTATTTATTTCTTATTGCTTAGTGCACACATACATCTAAGAGCCAGTGGCGAAACAGCTTGGTGATGATGCATAAGGCAGATGCACTCAGCGCACACACACACACACACACACACAAATATTGTTGTATTTATTATCATTATAATTATTTAATTTCGCGGATGTCTGTAGAATCTAAGTAATTGAATTGAGTGATTTTAGACCATAAACTCTGCTGGAAACCCCATATAGAATATGTGAGGGCTAAGATGGCAAAGAGCATCTCAATTATTAGTAAGGTGAGACATGTACTCAATCCCAACTCATTGCACACTCTGTACTGTGCAATGATCTTGCCTTACCTGCATTACTGCACAGAGGTATGGGGTAACACATACAAAACAACCATAAATACATTGTCTATCCTACAAAAAAGAGCAATAAGAGTAATAAACAATGCAGGATATCGGGACCACACACACACACTGTTTCTACAATCACACATTTTGAAGTTCATTGATATGGTAAACTTTAAAACTCTGCAAGTTATGTACAAAGCAAGAAATAATCAATTACCGGTAAATGTAAGAAGCAAATGTCTGGATAAAGAGGGGGGATACAACCTCAGAGGACCATTGAACTTCAAAAAACCTGTGATGAAAACCAACCTGAAAATAATGTGTATCTCCTCTTACGGAGCCACCCTGTGGAATGGGCTAGAGCATAGGTGTCAAACTCATGGCCCGCGGGCCAAATGTGGCCCGCCACGTCATTTGATGTGGCCCCCCAAGAGCTCTGGTAAAAAAATAAAAATAAATTTTTTTAAACATTAATCTTGGGTTAAAAAATAGCGGCGTTAAAATAATTGTGGGTTAATGCGTTAATAAAGCTTTAACTTTGACAGCCTTAGTTATTACACATTCTTACACATACATGTATGTTGAACATCTGAGTTATTGATGAAGTAACAAAGGAAAAAAGCCAAAAGCACTTACTCCTCAGACATTCTTTGACAATTTTACAGCCCAAAATACAAAAAAGATCCAGACGGAATAGGTAACAAAGGGTTGAAGAAATATTGTCTGAACTGTCAGATGCAAACTGGCTGTGTGACATAACCGAGCATCTCGCTCAATTGAATAAGAAGCTGTAGGGACGCAAACAAGTCCCACCCAAAACTTGACCAATATAGTTGTGAACTGAGACAACCTTTATTTTGTTATTTTTGAGTACAGTTACAGTTGTGTGTTCATGCAGACACATAATAGCAATTTCATTACGAATTGAAAATGGTGGACCCTGATGTAAACAAGTCGAAAGTCTTTCTCTGGTCTGCATCCCCTTAACAATTGTGTGTATTGAGCTGTACTGTACTGTACCCATTCTGCAATCTGTTAATTAAAGTTAATTAAACTATCTTCCATTAGTTGGATGTATGGCTTCTGCAAGGTTGTGTGCAGCCATTTGTTTTTGTAACATCTGCTACATCTGTCCCACGTGTTCTTTGCAGCTCACAGTTGTTAGTTCTGCCCCTCTTGACTGTGACAAAAAGGTTTTGAACAAACTTAATGTCATAGCTTCTATTTGATGATCTTCTTTGTTATTTACTTGAATGGTTTGATCATTGATTAATGGAGTAATATGGGGTTCTGATAAACTAAAATTATTTGTTAAAATAACATAAGCTAACATATATTTTTACATATATGCAAATGCATATGCAATATGTATAACTTGAATAAGTAATAAATACAGAAACAACATGTTTAACAATATGTAAATGAGTAGCTACATTTATTTTACATTACATTAACATTTATACGGTCTTTGGCCCTTTGAGGGCAACCATAATGCTGATGTGGCCCTCTGTGAAAATGAGTTTGACACCCCTGGGCTAGAGGATGAACTAAAATATTGTGAAAACATAAATCAATTCAAATCTAGACTAAAACAATGTATGTTTGATAGGTACAGAAGGGAAGAAGAGCTTTAATTGCATATAAAAAACGTATGATACTGTACTGTGCGCTATATCATATCACATTATATAATCATATTATAGTTCATTTGTATATTATATTGAACTATATTTGCAGTATATGCTATTATATTATGGTACTATATTATATTGTATATATCATGTACTATATATCTCACATCACATTATGTATGTGCTGTATACACTATTATGTACTATATACTATTATATACTGCAGGTATACTATACTGTAATGTGTACTGTAGTGTGTACTGTAATGTGTACTATATGTATCTACTATGTATGTATGGAAATGAAAAAATAATAATAATAAAAAAAACGTAAGTCTTCAGGGGTAGGGCCCGACAAGCCTAGTGCTTCTCCCTAGCCCTTTTCGGACAACTGGACAATGCTGCAATAGCAGCTGGTAAAACTTTGGTGATTTATGGAATGACCGTTGTTATGTGTCCAAAGCCCGAAATAAAAAATAACTCCCAAATGAAGCCGTTAAAAACTTGGATGCACACCAATACATCCAGAGACATAGTCGTATTTATTATCATTATAATTATTTAATTCCGCGGATGTCTGTAGAATCGAAGTAACCACAATCCCCAAGGACTTCTCCCAAATGAAGCTGTTAAAACATGGGTGCAGGGGGAGCTCCCGTAGCTCACCGCATATCTCTACGCTATTTCTGCGTCGGGGAAAACCGCGCTCGTCACGGATCTGGGGGACACAAGTTCAATTCCCGGACCCGCCGTCATTTCTCAGAATGTCTTCCCCTGCTCTACATCCCATTTCAACCTGTTTCTGTCGGTCATGCTTGACCAGAAAAGCGATAAACGCTAAAAAGTAAAGTTTATAAAAAAAACTAAAAAAACATGGGTGCACACCAGTCTGACCGACTTACGACTGCCTTTTCGAGTTTGTAAATCCTACGAACGATTTAACTAAAAGAAGCCGATTGAGAATGCCAAATAACTTCGTAAAAATCTAGTTACGAAGACATTTCTTGGTAACTTTCTCGTATGTCCATTAGTGAATGAGGACACCCCCCCCCCCCAGCAGTGACTCATGGACTGAATGGTGTAGTTTATGTATTGACTCTTGTTTCCTTCTCTCCAGGCTCTGCGTGGCGGCCTTGTCTGTGAACAGCTTCGGCGGGAGCCGCGAGGCTCTGTACGGCGTGTTCGACGGCGACAGGAACGTGGAGGTGCCCTACCTCCTCCAGTGCACCATGAACGACGTGCTGGCCGAAGAGCTGCACAAGACCAGGAGCGCGGAGGACTACATGACCAACACCTTCCTCGTCATGCAAAGGTGAGGCGGGACGGACACTTGGCGTGCTGGATACGGCTACCATGCTGGAGTATTGCAAGAACCCTATTGTTTAAACACTTTGTTCACTGATGAGGTTCAGTGAAGTGTACTGTACTACTAGTGCAGCCTCAATCTTAAAGGAACATGGCAACATTATGGGAAATGTGCTTACCTTCTTCTCTAGAGTCAGACGACGAGATATATCCCAATTCCCTCTCTGTGTGTTTGTAGAAAGCTATCTGGCTGCAAGCTAGTCTAGCTTAGCACAAATTAATGGGAGCGGATACGGACCAGCTAGCCTAGCTTGTTGGCCAAAAACACCTCTCCCGGAATTTCAAGCTAGGCTAGCTGGTCCGTATCCACTTCTATTAATGTGTGCTATGCTAAGCTAGCTTGCAGCCAGATAGCTTTCTACTGAACACACAGAGAGAACATTTATATTCTTGTCCGACTCTGGCATCACCATATGTGACAATTAAAAATGGGAAGTTAATATCAGCCACATAATTAGCAAGGCCCACCAGAGGCTCCACTCCCTGCGCCAACTTAAAACGTTTGGTGTGTCCAGGGAGGCGATGCTCAGCTTCTACAGAGCCACTGTGGAGAGCGTGCTTGATTGATTGAGTGATTGAACATTGTATTAACAGATTGCAGAATGGGTACAATACAGTACAGCTCAATACACACAATTGTTAAGGGGATGCAGACCAGAGAAAGACTTTCGTCTTGTTTACATCAGGGTCCCCCATTTTCAATTCATCATAACATATATTAGGTGGGGTGGGGGGGAAACTGTACATTGGAGGTGGGTGGGGGGCTTGGATAGGTGGGGTGGGGGGGGGGGGGACTGTACATTGGAGGGGGTTGGGTTTGGACATTTACAGGGGCCAGTTTCGAATTGCAGTCTCCCGTAGGTGTTCTTTTAGAGTGGTTTTGAAGGTGGGTAGTGATTCACATTCCTTTACAGCTGTGGGTAGGGTGTTCCACATTGATGTGGCATAATTGCGAAACGTGTTTAGTCCCTTGTTTGAGCCGAATCTGGGTTTAGCATGATTTATGGAGCTCCCTCTGGTGTTGTGGTCGTGGTATTCACTGACCTTTTGGAAGTATTTTGACATGTACATGGGTACCTTAGTGGTGTAGTGTATCTTGTAGACCAGGCCCATTGCAAGTTGCTGTACTCTGTCGTCTACTCTAAGCCATCCTAGGTAGTCAAAGTGGGCAGGGGTGAGGTGGGTTCTAGGAGTCAGGTCAAGCAGTAGTCTGATCAGTTTGTTTTGTGATGTTTGTAATTTTGTTTTTAGCGCCTTTGAGGTGCTTTGGTACCATGCGGTGCAAGCATAGTCGTAGTACCCTTGAATGAGTGCTCCTGCCAGAGTCTTCAGGGTGTTCTTGTTTACTAGAGAGGAGATCCGGTACAAGAAACTAGTTTGTTGGTTGACTTTTTTTATTACATTGGATGCCATTTTGTCACAGGACAGATTTGCCTCTAGGATGGAACCCAGGTATGTAATTTCATCTTTCCTTGTGACAATATTGTCACCCACTGTAACTGAGAAGCCATCGGTCTTGCTGATTTTTTTTTTTAACCGAAGAGAATGGACTCTGTTTTACCCAGGTGTAATGATAGTTTGTTATCAGCGAGCCAGGTGCAGATTCTGCCGAGTTCCGAGCTGAGGGTTTTTTCATCCTGTCCGCGAACAGGAACAAGTAGCAGTCACAAGCTGACGACATTTGCATAAATTAGGAACAGTAACGGTCCTAGTATGCTTCCTTGTGGAACACCACAGCTCACTGGGAGGGGGGGGGGGGGGGGGGTAGAGTACCGTTTACTTCCACCATCTGTTCTCTCCCCTCCAGGTAGGATTGCATCCAGCTCACTGATAGACTATCAAAACCAATTGCTTTTAGCTTGTCAATCAGAATGGAGTGATTGACAGTGTCGAAGGCCTTTTGTAGGTCGAGCATGACCATGCCGCAGTATTTGCCCTCTTGTTTGATGTGGTCGTTCAAATAGAGAAGGCATGTGTCAGTGGAGTGGGATGTTCTGAAGCCAGATTGGAATTCGTAGATTAGATTTTATTCCCACAAGGTACTTTTCGACCTGTTCCTCGACTTTCGACTTTCGAGATGGACGGTGTGTTACGGAAACACCACCGTCCATGATAGGGGACAACTAGAAAGGACTGTACGCAGCGTAAAAAATCATTAGCTGTGATCTTCCTTCTGTGGCCTCCATATATGCCACACACATCAAGCAGAAAGGGGAGAAGGTGATCGGTGACCCCTCTCACCCTGCTTACTACCTTTTGAACCCCCTTCCCTCTGGTAGAAGACTCCAAAGTCTCAGGTTTAGGACACCTCGTTTAAAAAATAGCACATATCCCGAGGTTGTCCGTCACCTGAACTCAAGTCCTAATGCACAGGCACTTTGTACCATAAGGGCTAGCACCAGCCGACAGACACTTTAAGGCAATATGCACTTTAAATTGGAACACTGAGCTCTTTTAGGCACTGTAGCATTTTTTTATTTAAATTGTTTGTGAAATACTTCTATTGTAGGGATTGCATTGCATGTATTCTTGTATGTTTTTATATTGTAAGTTTTTATACTGTATGTACTGTATGTTTGGCACCAAGACAAATCCCAATCAACCATATGTTGAAATGACAATAAAGTTTTCTATCTACTGTATCTATCTTTCTATCTTCTATCTAAGATGTTAAGCGCATTTCCCATAATGTTGCTGTGTTCCTTTCATGTATTGTGCTTTACCTCCAACACTACAGAGTTTGTGTTGTTGTTGTTTTCAATTTCTCTCTCTCTCTCTCTCTCTCTCTCTCTCTCTCTCTCTCTCTCTCTCTCTCTCTCTCTCTCTCTTCTCTCTCTCTCTGCCACAGGAAACTGGGCACGGCAGGGCAGAAGATGGGCGGCTCCGCTGCGTTGTGCCACATCAGGCACGACCCCGGCGGCTGCTTCACCCTGACGGCCGCCAACGTGGGCAAGTGCCAGGCCATCCTGTGCCGCGACGGCAAGCCGCTGCCCCTGTCCCTGCTGCACAACGTGGGCCTGGAGGAGGAGTACCGCAGGGTCAGACAACACACGGCCATCATCACAGAGGTAGCCATCTTCGTGTGTGTGTGTGTGTGTGTGTGTGTGTGTGTGTGTGTGTGTGTGTGTGTGTGTGTGTGTGTGTGTGTGTGTGTGTGTGTGTGTGTGTGTGTGTGTGTGTGTGTGTGTGGTGGAGGGAGAGAAGGATGAGGAAGTGTAAGGGTTATCAGTCTGTTAAACCCTTTCACTATCACACTACCAAAGGGTTAACCCTTTCACTGCGACAATACAAAAGGTTAACCCTTTCACTGCCACACACGACAAATGGGTAACCCTTTCACTGCTACACTGCAGAAGGTTAAACCTTTCACTACCACACTACAGACGGTTAACATTTCACTACCACACTACAGACGGTTAACCTTTCACTACCACACTACAGACAGTTAACCTTTCACTACCACACTACAGACGGTTAACCTTTCACTACCACACTACAGACGGTTAACCTTTCACTACCACACTACAGACGGTTCACATTTCACTACCACACTACAGACGGTTAACCTTCTGTAGTGTGGTAGTGAAAGGGTTAAAGCATGGCCGAATATAAGGTTCTGTCTCTGATGCGTCAGTCTTATGAACTAGAACTCGAGAACTACTAGAATGTCTTACCACCTAACCTGCACAGACTACAACGTACCTTGTGTATTATTGCACCTGTGTATACTGTTTACTTACTATATATTCAGATTCTAATTCTTATTGCCCATATTTATTGTAACATATAATAATATAAATATAAATATAACTGATTTCTCGGTTCTCGCTCCACAATGGTGGAAGGAACTTCCCACCACAGTTAGGACAGCCGAAACCTGACCAATCTTTCGCCGTTGACTAGTAAAAACACACATCTTCAATCAATACGTGAAGAAAAAAAATGCACACTTCCACTAATGAATCTTCCTTGTCTATATTACTACTAAAATGTAAATGTAAAAAATGTGATAGGGCATGCAGATTGGCACTGTTGATTACACTGTTTACTTTCTCATATTCTTATATTCAGATTACATTTTATTGTTTACACAGTTTATTTGTATCTTTACTATATTTTATTGCCAAATGTATGTTTTTCTACTATTACCCTGCCCATACCCGTACCTCTCCTCCCCCTCCCCCATGCTGCTATGATGCAGAAATGTCCCCAAGGGTACCAGTGACAGTGGCTCAGGAGGTAGAGCGGTCGTCTGGTAATCGGAAGGTTCCTAGTACGATTCCACTCCTCCCGGGCAGCGTGCCCTTGAGCAAGACACTTAACTCCTAATTGCTCCTCATGAGCAGGTTGGCTCCTTGCATGGTTGCCTCCGCCATCGGTGTGTGAATGTGTGAGTGAATGGGTGAATGGGAGGAACAAAATTGTAAAGCGCTTTGGATAAAAGTGCTATATAAATGCAGCATTTACCAATAAAGGAATATCTTATTTTATCTTATCTTAGATGGATGCAGTTAAAATGAAAGATGTAGACATAGATGAATCAGCATATTATTTAGGTGTGTATGCATGACGGCTCCTGCTCTTTCCTCCAGGACAACAAGGTGAACGGTGTGACCGACTCCACACGCATCATGGGCTACTCCTTCCTCTACCCGTCGGTGATCCCTCGCCCCTACGTGCAGACGGTCACCCTCTCCCCGCAGGATGAGTTCTTCATCCTGGGCAGTCGGGGCCTGTGGGACGCCGTGTCCCCCGTCGAGGCGGTGGAGGCAGTCCGAAACGTCCCCGACGGCCTGGCCGCCGCCAAGAAGCTGTGCACGCTGGCACAGGGCTACGGCTGCACCGACAGCCTCAGCGCCGTGGTGGTCCAGCTCAGCGTGAGCGAGGACTGCTGCTCCTGCTGCTGCTCCGAGCGCCCTCAGCCACCCCCCAGCCCGGGCCTGGGCTCCTATCCCCCCTCGGCCTCCTCCATCAAGGAGCGGCCTCTGGGGGCCCAAGACGGCTCCCTCCCCGTGCCCCCTTCCTCCTGCAGCGAAATCAGCAGTGAGATCAGCACCAGCGAGATGAGCAGCGAGGTGGGCTCCACCGCCTCGTCCGACGAGCCTCCGCAGAGCTCGCTGGTGCTGCTCCACGACCAGGCCCAGCACCCGCACCTCCAGCTGCATCACCAGGCCCAGTCTCTCTCCCACCTGCCCCAGCAGGCACACGCAGCCAGCCAGCCCTGCCAGTACCCTTATGCCGGTTCAGAGCTGCCCTCTTCTCGCAGCTGCTGTGCCCTCCATCCAGCCTGCCTGGCGGGCTCCTTCCAGAGGCAGCTGTCCAGCGCCACCTTCTCCAGTGCCCTGTCAGACAACGGGCTGGACAGCGAGGACGAGGAGCCCATCGCTGGGGTTTTCTCCAACGGCAGCCGAGTGGAAGTGGAGGCAGATATCCACTGCCTAAAGGTGGAGGCCGCCGCCGCCGCCTCCTCATCATTGCCCCAAGCACCATTATCATCATCAGCATCATCATCATCATCATCATCATCATCATCATCATCATCATCATCGTCGTCGTCGTCGTCGTCGTCATCATCTGACCAGGAGCGCACCCTGCTCCCTCCCCCACCGCCACCTCCCCCACCCTGCACCCCGGAGCCCCTCGAGGATGGGGTGGATATGAACCTGGGGGAGGTGGAGAACGGCTCGGAGAGGGAGGAGGCGTGGCAGGGAGGCGGGGCAGGAGGCGCCGCGGATGGGGGAAAGTCGTCGGGGAAGAGGAGGGGCAACGGCTCTGTGGCGCCGCAGGAGAAGAGCCACAACCTCATCGAGGTGGCCGCCGCCGCGCCCTGCAAGAGGCCGGGGGGCTACTTCACCGCGCCGGCTCAGCCAGACCCGGACGACCAGTTCATCATCCCCCCCGAGCTCGAGGAGGAGGTCAAGGAGATCATGAAACAGCATCAGCAGAAACAACAGAAGCCTCCTGGAACCGACCAGCCTACTGACTACTATGACACCCCCCTCTGAACAGCGAAACCCCCCCAAAACCTGCAGCCCGCAATACACCACTACAGTTAACTTACCACTATGATTTTTGCAGTACGTGGACACAAAGCTTTTTTTTGGAGATTCCTCTATAGAGACTAGAAAATCACACGTGGAAAACCTTTATCCTGCTTTCCTTAAACGCCCTACCGCCTTCCAGGACTCGGGACGCTCAGTATGACCTCATCACTGGAGTACCATGCACTGTAATCCCCGCTTCGCCCCCTTTTCTCCAAGCAACCAATAGGACAGGACAAGCAAATGAGCCCTTTAATGAAACCCCACGTCCTCGTGGGCACCCCTTGGACACAACCTTCCGGGCATCCGGGGCGGTGCACCTTCTTCTCACAGACTGTTTTTTGTGTTAGACAACCAACCAGTATGTAATCAACACTAGTCTCTCTGCAATAGTGTTAGCCTGCCACACAACACCTGTTGATATGGATAAGGATTCCACCGTTTGTTTTTTTAAGAACTTACCATATCTTTTAATGTGAAGGAAGTGAAGTTGCTGGGTAAAAAACAAGAACTTTTTAAAAACAAAACACAGAGACACATAACCTTTTTATTATCAATGAACTACGTTGAATGGTACACGCACCAGTAATACCACGCTTAACTGTTGTAGATAGGGCACTTAAAAATACTGTATTTCTTCAGTAAAATGATGGCTCTCGGCCTGTAAAACGGCATAGAAATTTTGTGTAGAAATTTGAAAGACTAACTCCTAGGAGTTGCATACTCTTTATGGTGACTTAGTCACTTTTACTAATCTTCTCTGAGAGAAATGGTGATTTCCCCCCCTCCCCCCCAATGATTGTAAATAAGAGAAATGTTGTATACTGATGGCTTTTAAAAGGAACTCCGTACCCGTATGATGTCGGTGAATGGTCGTAGCTGTTGTGGAGATGTCACCTTCCTGTCACTTTAGACTCACACACACATAATACCACGCACCGACATACACACACACACACACACACGCACACACACACACACACACACACACACACACACACACAACGTCACACACACACACACACACACACACACGCACGCACGCACGCACGCACACACACACACACACACACACTATTCTGTCCCAGCTCCCCCTCCAGTAACTATTGTCACCGGCATGACTGTGTCAAGTTCAGTAATACAAACAGATATATCCACATGAAAGCAAAACATCACAAATGTTCCTGTCTTTGGTAATAAATCTTAAATTTGTGAATATAAGTCGTACTGTCCCGGTCTCGTTTTTTCCGTTGTGGATCAGAGAACCCAAGAACATGAAACACCAGAGTTTCTGTTGATTATAGTTTTAATTGTATCTACATTTCATCCATATTAATAAAAATGTCCCATCATTTACAGACTTTTGAAATGAGGACATCTTCATAGAGACATGAGTGTATTTACATTGTATGACCAGAGGGGGCCAGTGTTGTTTAATAGTATAGACCTCACAATCACTTTGGTGTCAGTTTGATTGAAGCCTGTATTAATATTCAAAATATACCACCTATCTGATCAACCACTATATAAAACGTTAATAATTAATAATGCAACAAATTGTCGATGATTCTGACATCCGAGGTAATAGCGTGTTTAAATGACATAAACGAGGAGATGGCTGATGCCATTCAACTCAATGCCGGACAACGATGACCCTTCCTTCTTTCATAGTTTCCTTGGTTCTCTCACAGTATACAGGCAAAGGTAGAAGAAGAAAGGAGCTCCACAGGGGTGTCTTGTTAATCCAAGCTCTTCCCCGAGACACTGAGATTGGACATGGTCACTCCTATGTCGGCGCTGCTCCTCTTGTACTTCCTCTTCACATAGATGACACTGACCACCGTGACTATCAGCATGGCAGCCAGAACGGACAGGGACGCCACCAGCGCCATGGTGGTTTTGTCCATGATGGAACCTTTGTACTGACATCTGTCACCGTAGTACCACCAGTCATCACCTACCACACACCTGGAGGGAACAGAGAGAGAGAGAGAGAGAGAGAGAGAGAGAGAGAAAGGTGTTTTTTATTACATGAAAGCCCAAAACCAGAATAGATTTCTGCCATACAGTAGACATTTTAAAGGAACACTCCAACGTTATGGGAGATGTGCTTACTGTCTTCTCCAGAGTCAGACAAGAAGGTAGATACCAATTTCCTCTCTCAATAGAAAGCTATCCGACAATAAGTTAGCCTAGCTTAGCACACTGCCTAGCTGTTGGCCAAAAACTGTTTTAACCTAGGCTAGTGGTATTATATGCTAAGCTAAGCTAGGTTATTTTACAGCCGGATTGCTTTCTACCGAACGCACTGAGAGGGAATTGGTATCTATCTTCTTGTCTGACTCTGGAGAAGACAGCAAGCACATTTCCCATAGGCCTACTGTTGGCGTGTTCCTTTAAAATGGAACACCACTACAAAAAACCACAAACAGTGACCACAAACAAATCAAAGTATTTGTTTGTTTGTCTGTCTGTCTGTGAATGTGATATCTCGATAAGGCCGGATTGGCATAGACTTGCTGTGATTCCACAAGATGAAGAAAGCTATTGATTTTGGTGACCCCCATGACCTTTCCTCTAGTGCCACCATTGTGAAGTAAGAAGTCTGCCATTTGGGATTTTTCTTTTATGAAAAAACACAAAAATGCATGGTAAACAGGAAGTGATGTGCTATTTGTTAACACTTTGTCCTCTTTGCACCAAACTGGACAAATATGTTTGTGGTACAACAGTGTGATTGCTTGTTGCTGATGATAAAACATGGATTTACAGCCTGGGTCTGTCGAGGCTGGCGGTATAGGGAACTCTAGTTTCTGTCCTCTACCTAGTAATGTGGAGTGTGAGAGTAACAACAAAGTGGGGATATTGTTAGCCTTGATGGTGACATCACACTTTTGGGTCTTACTTCTCTGGATACTGGCCTTGGGAGAGAGGAGCTCATGTTCACAGATACTGAATGAACTTTCCTAGACCATGGAAATACATCTTCATTTGGATGGCGTTCCCCGTCATGGTAGATTCCTGAAGAGGTTGACTTATACACGGAGAATGAGCTTTTTTTGCAACTTTCAGAATTCATTATAAATCTAAATACTGGCCTGTCTTTACAACATTACAAATTGGTAAAAAGAAAATCCTAAAATGTCATGTGAAACTCATGCTTAGCTGTCATGATAGGTTACACAGTCCTTGCATCAAAGTCTCTGACGATCATTTTGCATATAAAAAAATATGTCCCCCATTCAATATTTTGTGTTGAGTGGTGGTGGATTGCGGAGTGGGTCTTTCAGTTCCATCAGACCCCCTGCACATTTACAAGCCAAGGGGGAAGAGGAGTGTGTAATTATTAATAGCCTGCAGGGAAAATAGGGAAAGAGCAAGGGAGAGATTGAAGAAGAACCAAAGGGAGAGAGAGATTCTCTAGGCAGAGGAAATTATGTGGAGTCAATGTGATTCACTACTGAATTGATTCATTGGTACAGTAGTTTGCGTTGCCTCTGCAATCAAACGCTAGTTACAGTCCAGTATACCTGCAAGCAGCCTTCCCTTCATCCACCACGCAGATGCCATCGTTCTCACACTGTGAGCCGGTGCAGGCATCAGTGGGCGGTGTGGTTCCGGTTATCGCAGGTGTAGTTCCGGTTGTCGCAGGTGTGGTTCCGGTTGTCGCAGGTGTGGTTCCGGTTGTCGCAGGTGTGGTCCCATTTGCCGTGACAGGTGGATTGGTGGTGGTGGAGGGCAGGGGCTGCGTCGCGGTGAGATGAGACACGTCTAGAGACGGGGAGGAGAGGAGAAGAGACATCTAATGAGATCCTAGTGGGGGGGGACATATTAACAACGAGGCGGCCAGGCGTTGATAGGATCGCATGATTGATTGTCGTTTCATCCCTCTCCGAATGGGGCGTGTGAATCGGTAGTGTAATCACATGTCACTGGGACGTGTGGAATAGAGGGTCCAGAACCAGCTGTTACTTGACAGAGGGGGACGACCCCTGGGTATGTCGCCTCCTAATGAATATGGTATGGCTGTGTGTGTGTGTGTGTGTATTGTGTTTTTGCATTAGTGTGTATGCTTTGTAGCAGGCAATACAAAATGGCTTCCCAAGGTTTGTTTTTTCCCTTGGCTGTATTGTTAGTATTTTCCCTGCATAATGTGTCCTTGCGCCTCTTGAAGGGTATATGGAAATCCATTTTATTATTATTATTATTATTATTATTATTATTATTATTATTATTATTATTATTATTATTATTATTATTATTATTATTATTATTATTATTATTATTATTATTATTATTATTATTATTATTATTATGTTACTCATGGTTTATTTACCCTCCATAGTGAGGAGAAAGATTGCGTCTCCCCCCTTGATAAAATCTCTGCTCCTGGCTCGGAGGTGGGTCAGGTACACCGAGGTGCCAGCTCCAGGCCCACGGAAATACTTGGTCCCGTCCGCATCGTTCACCTCTTGTCCCACCTTCTCCGGATTGTCCCAGAAGAAGACTCCAGTAGCTAGAGGACGAACAGGAACACATCACCATAACAGACATTATTCTTCACCTGGAGTGGGCTAATATTTGACATGACCTCTTGCCAAGGAAAGATTTGACAGAAGTAAAGCAAGTAATCTACTCATATTCCAGGATGTTTACTACAAATTTAAATGTTAAGAAAGATACTTTTAACAATATGTTCAGGTGCAATTTCACTGCATTTCTTAGGTGCTAACAGTGGCGAATCCTTATGGAAGCCAACGGAAGCCATGCCTCCCTAATATTAAAATATGAATTAATATCAAATATGAAATATGATTTTTTTTTTTTTTAAATGTCTCCCTCTTCTCCTTCTCACTCCCTCTAACACACTGTCAGCCTCACTATGCTCACTGCAGCAGGATAGGAGGCAGATGGTAGGTCTCTTTCTCCAGGCTTCCAGCATTATAGAGTCCAAATCCGATCCTAGCCAATCAGATTCGAGCTGACTGCCACACCCTAAAAGTTTAAAACGGGGCTGAGAGGAAAATACTCAGCATATTTTCCCCTCTGCACTCTGAACATTGTATTAACCCGTAACTGTTCCCACGGGCCGAATATTGCCCCGATCCTCGCGAGATTAAATCCACGGGGACCTCTCGGCGTGCCGAAGCTTTTCCTAAATCACTTCCATCATCGAAAACGAGGGGAAAAGGTCGGCTCGCGACCCTGAAAATGTCGCGTGATTTTAAAAACGCTGTATTAAGTGAGCCTATTATGGGATCCACGCGAGCTTTCTATCGTGGAAACATCTGGGCGTCCCGCAACTTTTACTGATTCACATGTAGCCCCTAAAATGCTTAGAAAAGGAAAACAGAAAGCGTGGAATAAACTCGCCGAAACGGAAAAGTGTCCCACGGCGCGCCGTGATTCCGATCCGCGTGAAAATATTCACGGCCATAGAGGAGACCGTGGGACACCTTTTTGCAACCGAATATGTGTCTCGAATTTGCTCCCACGCGGCGCGCAAAATCGCGCAAGGAAAAATCGGACCAAAAATTAACCAATGCTCCAGCAGTATTAATGACCCTGATGTAAACAAGACAAACGTCTTTCTCTGGTCTGCATCCCCTTATACAATTGTGTGTATTGAGCCGTACTGTATTGTACCCATTCTGCAATCTGTTAAATAAATAAAAAGAAAGTTTGACTGGCCGCCGAGCCATACTGTAGTGTACATGGTGACTGCTTGACTTAAAAAAAAAAAAAAATTATTAATAAAAATATTTAATAATTTTTTTTTTAATAATTTTTTTTTGGCTTCCCCTATTATTTTACCCACGCGACGCCACTGGGTGCTAAGACCATGGAATCATTCAGCCAGCTGTTTAACATGATCAGCAAGCTTCTTCTTTAACTCATATATCTTGGTCTTGGAAAGAATTGCCCTAAACAGTCATAAAAACAATTACATATTTTCAAACCATGCTGAATTTGCATTGACACAAGTGTCATTACATCTGATAAGTAAACATTTAATTTTAAAGGTCCCATGTTTTGCTATTCCTTTCACTATTTGGACAATGTTACACAATTCCTGTGAGTCTATGGAACACATCTGTAAGTTTTTTTTCTTTTCAAAAAATTCATTGTTTTGAATTTCTAATCAAGTACTCTAAAGCAGCATTTTTCCACTTAAAAATGTCAAGCTGTTTTGGGCTGGGCTCCGCCCATACTCGCAAAGCGCTTTGAGTGATAGTCACCCACAGTCTGCACTGGCAGACAGAGAGAGACATAGAGAGATAGAGGGGGATACTAATTAATTTCGCCGCGGGGGGGCATAATCCCACGGGACAATGCATTGGAAAAACTTGTTTCAAATGACAATATATACCCCTGTGAATATTATTGCACGGATCGGAATACGCGTGGGAGTGTGCGTCTGCGCTATGATATTTTGCAACAGGTTGATGTGACGCGAGTGCCGTCAGGGAGAGAGCGGAGAGCGGGCGGGAGGGGGGGAGGGGGAGAGGGAGGGATGCGGAGTGTTTTGCGCACGCTCCCCGCGCGCACAGTCGGGAGTGTGTGTGGGGTGCTCTGTGTCCCTCCCTCTCCCTCTCTATCTCTCTCTTCCTCTCTCTCGCTCGCTCATCACAGTCTGTGTCCCGACTGCGTGTGTGTGTTTCCCCACACACGCGCAGTCGGGAGTGTGTGTAAAATGCTCTGTATCCCTCTCTCCCTCTCCCTCTCTCTCCCTCTCTCTCGCTCGCTCGTTCTCTGCTCTCTCTGTCTGCACCCTCGCCACGTCAACCCATTTGAGGAAGTGTCAGTATTCCCACTCGCTCTGTTGTTGAGCGAATGGTTGAGTGTGCGTTACAACCATAGTATGCAGATGAGAATTCTTGGACGTCACAGGTACATGAAATTCAGAATGGCTTAGTTCAGTGGGGGAGGATCTCGTGACATATGAAATGGACTGATAAGCCAAAATGAGAATTAGAGACACAGACCCCATTGATAAAACCCCACATTGCTAGAAAACAATGCTAAACACTGGAAAAGGCCATTTATAAGACATGGGACCTGTAAGTACAAAAAAGTGTAATGTGCTTCCCTCCATCAGCCTGGATAAAAGGACGGGTTCTTCCTAAACGTGTAGTCAAAACGACAGCAATTGTGTACATTTCCATTGATACAAGGGGTGGGTCAACCATACCCCACTCTCCCCTATGCATTGAATATACTATTAATGTTTTATGAACAGTTGCTTAGAATCTGGAAGACCCTCAACGGGTTATGGCTGAATGATAAGAACAAATTATATTATTTCTTTATTATTTTTAGCAGATATTGTGATTATAACTTGCAGTATAATTTCTAAGGTCTTAATTTTAGAATATACCTTTCCATGTAGCTTCAAACTGGTTCAGTGGGAACACGTTTACCTGCTACGTAAGTATAACCATATGGTATTGTGCCATTGCATTTGCACTCTGGTTGGATGCCAAATTTATTTTCATTGTATTGATCAGTCGCAAATTGCTTTTGTGCTACCTGTTGAATATTTCCCTCATAAGCGTCAACACGACGCAATGGATAGCCTCTCCTTATAAGGAGCTGATGGGCGTTTCTGTATGCAAATGAAGGTGTACGAGAATGCGCTTCCAGTTTAAGAATGAGTGACATTCTTCATTCATGAGAACCCAGCTGCGATCATTTTGCCCACGTACGAAGACTGTTTCAGTCTTTCAGGAATCCGGAGGAGGATTTTCATAAATTTGTTAGTACAAACTTTTTACGAAAATAGTTATGAACATGTTCGAGAATGAGATTTCATATTGAAATAAACATTTGATATATTGTTCAGCGCTCTGACCTTCAACTTTCCTGTTGGGATCCGTGGTGACACTGCGCTGGTTGGACATGCGCTTCTGTATGTGAGGGTTCTGGTCCATCAGCATCATGGTCATCTGTTTCCATGGACATGGCCATGTCTGCCCCGTGTCCGCAGGCCGGGACACCAGGTGGGCGTAGGCTGACAGCTCGCCAAGGTAGCCTTCCTTACCACTGGGATACAGAGCCATCTGGAAGGTGTAGCCCTCCCTGGAGGCGAACGGGGGGCTGTAGATCTTTGTGTCTGGAGGGGTGCTGTCCATAACATGGCTGAAGTTCTTCACACGCCACACGTGCTCTGGGCAGGTTGTCTCCGACAGGTTGATGTCATCCAGGGAGAGCCCGCCTGCTGAGGGCCCGGCACCGACCTTGGTCCCCTCAAACATGACACGGAACTTTGTCTTCACATCCAGAGTCACGTGATGTAGCTGCCACAGATCCTGTGGGGGTCCTATAGCAGGAGATCAAGGTATTGTGTTTCTTAGGCAGTGGGTTTGAGGAGATCAATATTTCACCAACTGATTAGTATCATAATATGCTATGGGAGAATAGGATTCAATATCTCACCATCTATGGTCTTTATGAAGCGCAGGATTCCGTTAGGGTTGGCTTTGTCATATTCTCGCACCCAGATATTCAGTGTGTCAGTAGCTCCCCCGCTGTTGTAGTAGAAGAACTGCAGGCACTGGTAGCCCCTTTTGGCGTAGAGCAGTCGGCTCTCAAGGAAAGCTTTGTCTCCCACATTGGCTGCGCCAGTGCTGAAGTGCATGAAAAAGCCTGAGTCTGTAAATAATAACATAACTTCAACACCATTATCATCATCCATGTTTTCCCTGGTGCAGCTTTCATAACTACATAGTACATGTACTCCCACTTAGGTGCACCTTGTACTGTACAGTATTATGCAGGAGTGTGACTACCCAATTTGACCAGCTGGCAGCTGCCCAATATGACCGGGGTCCTTCATTCAGTTAGGTCATTCTGTACATATATATGTCATCACGCTGTATGTGGCTTCATGGTGATAGTGTCATGCATACATACAACATTACAAATAGGTACATATATTACATATTCAAACAATGTAAACTATTTACGTTTTCAGCTGTGACAGCCCAACTATGAAGGGTGTGGCATTACAGGAGCAGAATAAAGCAGGTAAGTTGAACTCTGAGGGCTGCTGTCCATGGAGCTGACCATGCTGGTGTCATTTTACATAATACTTGGGCTATCGTGAGATCGTTTTCTGCGTGAGCTGAAAACTTAGAATAGTTTACATTGACAAAAATGGTAACCATTGCGTGACGTACGTGGGTTGGTCATTATCATTATCGTATTTGTAACACCATGTAAACATCAGGTTAGTATAGGTAAGTAATTCTGGTATTGTTATTTGTATATGGTGTGTGTCACCTTTACTGTATATTGATCCCTTTTCTTTCTCCCTTTCCCAGGTGCCACCCGTCTCTCTGATGTGCTGATTGCCTGAAGAATGACAGCTGAAGGCAATCAGCCTCAGTAGACGGGTGGTTAAAACCTGGCATGTGACACACATCCGGGCGCCTCATTGTGACATTGCCACTGACCAGGGTGGAGTGTGAGGTTGCCTATTTGCCACTATTGTGTGGATGCGATACCGTGTTTGCCTTGTGCCTGTTTTGCCACTGTGTGTGGACCTATATATTTAGTTGGCCTTTGTATAGTCCACTGTGTGTGGACTATTACTTCCCTTGTAGGCCTCTGTGCCATTTTTCCACTATTGTGTGGACCTATATATATTGTTGGCCTTTTTCTGCCACGTGCCACTGTGTGTGGAATATATATTGTGTTGGCCTTATTGTAATTACCTTGTTTGTTCTCCCCTACACTTTCCCCTGTATTAAATATTGTTGCTATTTGCCGTAGCATCGGGACCCCACCAGACGGTCACTGGTGACACCACCCCCCACATCGCCAGCGTATCGGACAGGGCCTAAATCAAGAGTAGGCCCTTCCCCCCTTTGGCAAGCCGCCCTGAAGCACTCTAGCTTACTGCACCTGGTATTCCCAGGGGGTCTCCCATCCAAGAACTAACCAGGGCCGAACCTGCTTAGTTTCCGAGATCGGGCGTGTCCAGGTTGGCATGGCCGTAAGACCCAAGAGGCTACCCCCCCACAATACTGTGGGGCCAGATGGCGCGCCGGGGAGACAACCCCCCCAAAAGGGGGTTGATCCCTCAATCCAGGCAACAGGCCAGAACTCGACCTGTGCCTGGAGCACTGCGGACTAGACAGGCGCCTAAGGGGTCTACTGTAAGAACAGTACCCGGCGGCAAGGGGTGTTCGGTATGCTGTGCACCATGTGATGACCTCAACAAACCCGACCCCTCCAGCGGGGCCGAGGTTCAAAGGAGAGGCAGACACAATTGGCAGACGTCATGAAAGATGCGGGGGCACACTCTCGGGCAGACAGGGTCAAGCCCGGCCTCAACCTGAGAGTCGACTCTGCTACCAACACACCGGGGAACCAACCACCTCCCTATGTTTAGTTTAACAGGAGGCGGTTGTTCCCTTAACCCAACAAGAAAACTTAGAAACATAACTGCGTGTATACACAGGCTATACAAGCAGTACAAGTGTTTCAGTTTTCAAAGGGTTAACCCAGGCCAACAGGTCGATGACAACGAGTCCGGACCTGGGCCTGGCGGACCGGGACCTACACAGGGATGCCTAGAGGGGTTGACAGCAACCACCTCGACAGCCCCCTCCCATCCCTGCCCAGCAGGGGGAGGGAGGAGTGGAACAAATGGAGAAGGACCAGGCCCCCTAACACAGCGCAAGGTACAACACAGTATGGACCAAGCATGTCACTGTTATGGGCAAGTCGTAGTGGCATACATATGACACACACATCCACGACATCAATCCCCGCAAAGCCCGGACTGACCCTGCATTTCCCCCCCGGAAAAGCACAAAGTCCTTCGGGGTACCAGAACAGCAGATCTGCGCCCCGGCGGACAACGGGTTAACTGACCTGGTCCGGCACGACCAGAACCAGTCCCGCGTCCTAGTCACGCCGCCATCCCCAGTCCTAAGAGGGGGGTAGGTACGCGTGTCAATCTAAAACATCACAGAGGGCGCCACCAAGATGGACAGAACATGAATGCGCTGCTCCTGGCGGCCCACCTCATGGGCGTGAGACCCCTCCGCCAATGTAATGATCTACTCCGTCATCTCCCCCCGGAGATGCACGTGAGTCATCGAGTCTAACCTAGTGCACTGGCGCTCGGTAGAGATAAAAAATCTCCTTCCTAGTCGCCCGCATAAAAAACGCAGTTTCTATGAATTGGGCAACCAAGGCGCGCCGGCCCATACGTGGTTCCACATTGGAAGCACCCAGGGCCAGCGCTATATGCACGTCAAGAACCCGAAACACATCAATGGTGAATTCTAATAAGAAACATCAGACAACATTCCCTCCATGCTGTCTGGGACGATCAGCAGGAAGACACAGACACAGGGCCTTATATGACGCGTCTGAGGGCAACCCCGTCAATTCTGCTCCTCACATAAGAGGGGAATACAGAAGTTCCCCCAGAGAGACCTCTACGTGAGTACAATTGAAAAAGATACATGCAATAATAATTGGGCCAAGTGACCACCGGCCCAATACACACTGTAATAGAGAGCAGAGCAGAAAACGAATAGTTTTCGAATGCATCGCATCATCCAACTTTGACAAAGACAGCGGTCTGCAGCACAGAGCCTGTAACCTCACGGATGTCTCCTGGCCAATAGGAAAATGCGCCCAGTGACGTATCCCATGGCCGGGGGGAAATCCCGTGACCCACCCATCCTAACATGGAGTGGAACCAGGGAACCCCCCCCCTTCCCCCTACCTGTGACGCGCTGCCCCTCAACCGACAGGGAAACTGACAGGCAGGAGGTCCCACCTCCCGGCCAATCAGTAAAGGGGGGGGAAGGATTTATTAGCCCACCCCTTATGACCCCTCACCCCTGATATGATGCAACAACAAAGCAGAGCCATGACCCCAGTCATAGCGTGCTACATGAAAGCGCATTATACCTGTTAGGGTAACAGCTTTACATTCTGCACGCCAGCCACAGACGATAACCTCGTCTGTGCAAAAACTGGCTTTATACATGGCTTCAGGCTCATGTGCGAACTTGCCACCTGAATTTTTTACACCTTTACCCTAAAGTAAGAAAAACACAGACCAAGAGAGGGGCCAAGGGCCTTGATACAAGAGCTACACATGTAAACTTCTGTAGGCCAACACCTAACCCAGTTGTGGATTCAATGCCACGTTTACTTAAAGGTGAACGCGATACACACAACTCTCTATCACAATAAAAAAGGGCAAAAGTTCACTCTCATTACTGCAAGAGGAACGCCGTTTTTTATGATGAGAGAAGACATAAGTCCTCGATCAAGTGCTGGTCACAGGCCTTGCTAAGTCTACATAACAGCGACCAAACAATTTTCAGAGAAATTGCCTCTCTCTAAGCAAGAGCACAACCCCAGCAGAAACTGAGGGATTTACACTGTATCCCCAAATATATAGTGAATCAACACACATTTTGTAAACAAAATCATATTTGAGGGGAGGGGCTGGGGCGGGGGGGCAGGGGCAAACCGGGGAATAATTTCACCCACCCCCTCACCACCTCACCCCTGATACGACGCCAATGTGTAGAGTAAAAGCTTTACATCATGCACGCCAGCCACAGCCGAAAACGTTGTTTGAAAACAGGTTTCCCACAGCTCTGCTTATGTGTGAAAAAAACTTGCCACTTGTTATTTTCATCATTACCCTCAAGTAAAGAATAACAAGCTAAGAGAGGGACTCAGGCCCTCGATCATACGCCACTACAGGGACGCGGGAAGTGGGGGTGCTGCGGGTGCGCCAGCACCCCCTGCTGGCGGGGAGTGTAACGTAAGGTTATGAATATAACCAAGTTCTATGAATACTGGTGACGCTCATCACCTGCACTAACCTCACTTCGTGCATATGCACTGAATAAAAATCCACAATGTACCTTTACATACCAACATTTGTCTGGCCACACCCCTATCCGCTACCTTCATAAGCAGGTGTGTGGCCACACACTTGCCTCCTTCCCAATCTTTCACCACAAGGCGAGATCACAGTGGCGTCCAGACGCTGAGCGTCACCAGTATTCATAGAACTTGGTTATATTCATAACCTTACGTTCTATATCATACTGGCTGCCGCTCAGCGTCATCTGCACTACGGGAGCTGAGCGGGAGCCTGAAGCTCAACAAATGTACCCCACTGAGGCCCCCCACAAGCATCAGAACCGGGGAGGACCGAGCCCCCCCGACCCTCCCTAATGGAGGATACCCCCCCTATTGGAGGACGGGAGGGAGACGGATCCGACCGTGCGAAGAGAAACTCGAGCAACTCAACGCACAGGGTGAGCAGACCGTGGCTTGACTCCACGACTACCCACACGCACAACCCGCATGCCACCAGGGAACGAACGGAAGGAACAAACCTCGTTACCGCCCCCAAAAACACGTGGTCGAGAGCAAACTCAACCCTGTGGCAAGGCCGTAGCCCACTGAAGGGACTGGATCCCCCGGAAAAAGGGGGCCCGGAGAGGTCAATGACGCCACAGCATCAAGACCTCACCAGACGGTCACTTAGTGACACCGCCCCCCACATCGCCAGCGTATTTCGGACAGGGCCCCTCCAAGAGCGGGCCCTTCCCCCCACTAGTATGCCGCCTGGCACACTGACCCTGACAAACTCAGGCAGTCAGCATGGCTGTAACTCGAAGCACACAAAAGGCTACACTACAGCGGAAGCAGGCAGCGCACCGGGGAGACGACCCCAGAGGGGGTCGATCCCTCAAACCAGGCAGCAGGCGTTTGACCCGAGCCTGGAGCACTGCGGACGAGACAGGCGCCAAAGGGGTCAACTGAAAACAGTACCCCGGCGGAAGGGGCGTATGCTGGCATTGTTGCGCACCATGACAAAGCCTCCACCAAAAAACCCCGACCCAGAGGGGCAGAGAAGGCTGACACGATTGGCAGACGTCATGAACGTGCAGGGGCACACTCAACCGGGTAACCCGGGAGTTGACTCTGCTCCAACACACCAGGGAATCAACCACCCTCTTGGTACCACATGCGGTGGTTGTTCCTATAACCCCTCAAGAAAAAGCTCCAAAACACACCTGCGGGTACACACTGGCTATACCGCAGTACAAGTGTTACAGTTTTCAAAAAGGGGTTATTCTAGGCCTACGGGTCGACGAAACACAACTTCGGACCGGGCCCGGCGGCTCGGGAAGCACACAGGGCTGCCAGAGGAGGTCCATAAGACCACCCCAACAGCCCCCTCTTTGCCATGCGTAAGAGAGGAGCGAAAAGAATGGAGAACCAGCCCCTTCATGATAGCGCAGGGTACAACATGTACCCAACAAAGGGCCTCCATAACGCCCAACCCTGTGACACCCGGGCCGACCCGGCATTTTCCCCCCCGAAAAAAGCACAAGTCCCTCAGGGTACCAGAACAGCAGATCTGCAGGGCGGTTAGGTGGCCGAGCGGAGATTGCGTTCGTCACCAACCCCGGAGCTGTGAGCTGGATTCGCCTGTTCGAATCCAGCTCACAGCTCCGGGGTTGTCACCAGCTTGGCTGGCCGTCTGCACTAATACAATTGGCTGTATTAGAGGGTGGGAGAAGCTGGCGGGGTGGGTCCGGGTCGTTGTAAACAGCGACTCCTACAGTTCGGTCGGGGCGCCTGCTAAGCGCGGATAGGACTCGAGGGGGATAGTGTGGTCCTCCCACACGCTACGCCCTCTCGATGAGAATCCGCGCTGCCAGGTGAAAAGAAGCGGTGATTGGCTGGACGTGTGTCGGAGGAAGCACGTGGTAGCCTCCACTCTCCCAGATGATCTGACTGTGGGGGGTAAGTGCGCAGCGACCAGGAAGGGACTGGGAATTGGCATACGACTAACATTGGGATGGGAGAAAAATCGGAGGAAAATGGAGGGGGAAAAAGACCAAAAAAAAAAAAAAAGAACAGCAGATCTGCGTCCTCGGCGGACAACGGGTTAACTGACCTGGACCAGCGTGACCAGAACCAGTCCCGTGCCCTAACCACGCCGACATCCCCACTCCAAGAGAGGGGGTAGGTACGCGTGTCGATCTAAAAACATGAAAAGAGGGCACCACCCAGACGGTCCCATTCGTACCGCGCTCAGTGGCCCACCCCAAGGGCGTGAGACCCCTCTACCTATGTTTTGATCTATTCCGTTAACATCCCCCAGATATGAACGAGAATCCGTTGAGACCTAGTAACAGGCGCTCGGAAGAGAAAACCTCCATCCCAGTTGCCCTATAAAAACGCTGTTTTAATAATGAGCAACCAAGGCGTACCAGCCTCATGCGTGATTCTTATCAGAAACACCCCGAGCCAGTACTATGTACGCGTCGAGACCCAAACACATCAATGGATAGTCCAACCAGACACCAGACATTGGTCCTTCAAGTCGCCTAGGAGAACGACAAGGAGTTGTCGTGCTTCATATTCTTCCCTCTTTTTATTAAAAAGAAAGAAACACAGACTGACATGAATCCCACGTGACGCAGCTGAGGGTAAATTTTTTTTCATTCTTACATCCCGCCACCCTCACCACAGAGAGGAGACAGGAATCCTCAGAGAGACTTCCCACGTGAGCCATGATTTGAAAAGTCACGGTAACATTGAGCCATGTGACCAACAGACTCAAGTTACACGTATATCGAGCGTAGCAGAACACTAAGTTCCTACGCTCTGCCCCGACAACTTGACAATGACAGACCCTACATACGGGTCTGAAAAAACTCACGGAAGCCATCGTCCAATAGAAACGTGCCCAGTGACGTATTCTATGACGGGGGGAAACCCATGACTCAACCGCCCGTGATAGGTGCAGAGTCAGGGAACCCCCCCCCCCCCCCATGCCAAGCTGCCTAACAGCTTGGCCGGACCGAATGAAAAGAGAGTAAAAAAAACCCGACCAATCAGAAGAGGGAAGGAGGGGTTTATCCGGTACCCCCTCGCAAGCCCAACCCTTGAATACGACAACAACAATAGCCATATGATACCTTAAGTAGCCAGTATGCTAATGAACAGCGCAAAGCTAATTCCATGCGCGCTAGCCACAGACAAGTCTGTGAACAGGGTTTCTAACAAGGCCAAAGTTATATATGACACAGAAAATCTGATAGAGAGAGAGAGCGGCCTGAACCGCGGTACCTTTACACACACGAGCATTACTGCAGACCAACACAACAGTGTTGCGGCTCAATATCACTGTTTAAGCAACAGAGCACACAACTAACCTCTACCTTTATGTGAAGACCTAACCTTCAGGTCGAGGCAGAAAAAACCTTTTTCAACCGAGTGTAAGCTGCAGGCCTTGCTTAAGCTCTAACATGAAATGTAGCGACCAACAAGACTTAAAAGTCTAGCCCATCTATCAAACCCACACTAGCGAAAGATTCACACATCGTATCCCCATCATATGTAGTGAATAAACACACAGTTTGTAACAAAAAATAGTCCCTCCCAGGAGGGACCTTTTATTTCTTTAACAAAATCATATGTTGGGCCAGGAAGGGAACAGGGGGGACCACAGAGGGAAAAAAGTCACTTTTAACGACGCCTGCCACGAGCCGCTCGGGACTTGCCACCCCGGGGAGCCCCGGAGGGACAATAAAGGATAGGAGGCTGGTCACAACGATCCCTACCGTCACCTCCGAGCGTGGATGGGCCGGCTGCAGTGGCAGAGGCGCCCTCTTTCCTCCTGGCCTTCTTTGCTGAAGGTAGCGGCTCCCACACCACCTCAGGACAAAGGAGAGCTGCCATCGGCCTATCAAGCCGAGGCACCCCCTCCTTCATGCCATCTACCAAACCCACCACCCTCGTGACTCGCACGTAGGCGGGGGTGAGGCCCATGATGTGGGAGACCACCTGTCCCTGACGGACGTAGGCCTCCATTGAGGGGAAAAATGGACAGACAACGCCCATCTCGCTCACAGGACGGCGTTGCCATAGATGACCTATGAGATCATCAGGAACAGGAACAGGAACAGGCAGTGGCTGCGGCAGCGGCACGCTGTTTGCGACTGCCGCCTCCGCCATGAGCTAGGGGAACAAAGCATGCAGTTCCCCCTGCATACTTTCCCCCACCGAGCTCGCGTCCCTCACATGCAGCAGACTACTGGTTACATTTACATTTACATTTAGTCATTTAGCTGACGCTTTTATCCAAAGCGACTTACAAGTTCTGTACGACAAGCCATCAGGAAGGGCACAACTCTATCAGCTGAGCAACAATGTTCATCAAAGTGTTGAGTGCTACAGTGTAGGTTAGTTTATTAGGACAAGTGCATGACAGTACGGTTAGTTAGGGTTAGATTTTTTTTTTTTTTTCTTTTTTTTTAATTCAGATAATGGTTGAAGAAGTGCGTCTTTAGTCGACGGCGAAAGATTGGACGTGATTCGGCTGTCCTAACTGGGGTGGGTAGTTCATTCCACCATTGTGGGGCAAGGACTGAGAATAGGCGACTTCTCTTTGATGACCCTCCCGGAGCTTGGATAGGAGTAGGTCTGAGGCGGCCAGAAGATGCAGAGCGTAGGGGTCTTGAGGGTGTGTAGTTAGAGACCATTGACCGGAGGTAGGCGGGAGCGGTTCCCTTTGCCGCACGGTATGCTAGGTCGAGGGCCTTGAAGCGGATTCGTGCAGCAATGGGGAGCCAGTGCAGGTCCCTAAGAAGTGGGGTGACATGGGCCGACTTCGGTAGGTTTGAGATCAGGCGGGCCGCTGCGTTCTGAATGAGTTGAAGAGGCTTAGTGGCAGTGGCCGGGAGGCCAGCGAGCAGTGCATTGCAGTAGTCGAGGCGGGAGATGACTGTTGATTGGACGAGGAGTTGGGTGGCTTCTTTTGTCAGGAAGGGGCGTATCCTTCTGACATTGCTCAGGAGGAATCGGCAGGTTCTGGTCGTCGCTGCGATGTGAGCAGAGAAGTTCAATTGGTCGTCGAGGACAACACCAAGGTTCTTGGCGGTCGGGGACGCAGTCACAGCTGCATTCTCGACTGTGATTGAAAGGTCGGTTAGGGGGGAGGATTTGGCCGGCAGGTGGAGCAATTCTGTTTTGCTTAGGTTCAGTTTGAGGTGGTTGGACGTCATCCAGGCTGAGATGTCGGACAGACAGGCCGAGATCCGCACAGAGACGTGGATATCTGAGGGAGGGAAGGAGAGGAAGAGTTGAGTATCGTCGGCATAACAATGGTAGGAGAAGCCATGAGACGTGATAATGTTACCCAGTGATTTAGTGTAGAGGGAGAAGAGAAGGGGTCCTAAAACCGAGCCCTGGGGGACACCCGTCCGCAGGGGGCGGGTGGCCGACAGGGTCCCTCTCCATGACACTTGGTAGGAGCGGTCATTGAGGTATGATGACAGCCATGTCAGCGCAGAGCCAGCCACTCCCATTCCTGCGAGGGCCGCAAGGAGGATCTGGTGGTTGACTGTGTCGAAGGCTGCAGATAGATCTAGGAGAATCAGGACAGAGGAGAGGCCTTTCGCTTTTGCTAAGTGAAGTGCCTCTGTGACCGCAATGAGGGCTGTCTCTGTGGAGTGACCAGTCCTGAAGCCTGACTGATTAGGGTCTAGGAGGTCATTCTGTAAGAGATAAGTAGTAAGTTGGTTGGATACAGCACGTTCAAGTGTTTTAGAAAGGAAGGAGAGAAGAGAGACAGGACGGTAGTTGCCTATGACAGTAGGGTTCAGGGTTGGTTTTTTTATGAGCGGCGTGACTCTGGCTTGTTTTAGGGAGGTGGGGACCACCCCCGAGTTGAGTGAGGAGTTGATGGTTGCAGTTAGGAATGGGAGGATGTCTGGTGCTATGGTCTGGAGGAGTGGGGAGGGTAGCTGGTCCAGCTGGCAAGTAGTCGGACGGTTTGACGTTACCAGTGTCAGGGTCTCTGCTTCTGTAATGGGAGAGAAAGATGACAGAGTGAAGGATGAGGTTCTCGATTCAGCATTTGGAATGGGTGGGGGTTGGGAGAAGGAGCTGCGGATGTTCTCCACTTTTTCCTCAAAGAAGATCGCAAAGTCTTCGGCAGAGAAAGATGAGGGAGGGGGGGGTGGGGGGGGAGTGAGGAGGGAGGACATGGTAGCATGCAGTTTGCGAAGATTCTTGGCAGAGGCCTCGATCCTATGGTGGAAGAAAGAAGCTTTGGCATTAGTGATGGTTTTGGAGAATGTTAACAAGAGGTTGTGATATGTGTCGATGTCAGCAGTGAGGCGTGACTTTCTATACTTCCTTTCAGCTGCTCTCAGGACCTGTCTTTGTTCTCTCACTGGATCTGTCAGCCATGGACTGGGTGGGGAGCGGCGGGCAGGTTTCTCAACGAGGGGACAGAGCTTGTCGAAGGAGGTTGCAAGGGCTGAAAGGAGGGTGGAGGTTGCCATCTCTGTGGAGAGAGCAGAGAAGGTGTCACTCAAAGGTAGAGCGGATAGTATGTCAGAGGAGAGGGTGGAGGGGGATAGGGAGGGCAGGTTGCGTCTGAGTGAGACTGTTTGAGTTGGGGTGAAGACCTTTCGGTTAAGCATGAGAGTTAGTGAGAAGGATATGAAGGAATGGTCAGATACATGTAGGGGAGTTACCGTGGTGTTAATGATGCTGGAGTTACGGGAAAATATGAGATCCAAGGAGTTGCCTGCTTTGTGGGTGGGAGGCATGGCAGTGGGAGTCAGGTCAAACGATTGTAGGAGGGAGACTACTATGACTGACTGAGATGAGTCAGGCAGGTTGAAGTCGCCCAGTAGAAGGAGAGGGGTACCATCTTCCGGTAAGGAGCTAAGAAGCATGTCCAGCTCATCTGTGAAGTGATCGAGTGTACCTGGAGGGCGGTAGAGTGTAACAATGGTGAGATTGAAAGGATTAGAGACAGATACTGCATGATATTCGAGAGAGGAGAGTGACAGTTCTGGGAGTGGTGTTACGTTTGTAGCCCATGAAGGAGATGTCATGAGGGCAGTGCCTCCACCCCGTCTGGAAGGTCGAGGTGTGTGAGTGAAGTTATAGTTTGTAGATAATGCTGCAGGTGTTGATGAGTTATTGGGAGTTATCCAGGTCTCAGTTAGAGCCAGGAGCTGCAGATTTAGACTATGGGCGTAGGCAGTAATGAAGTCAGCTTTCTTGACTGCTGATTGACAATTCCATACAGAGCCACATTCTGATGTGGCTGATAGCAGGGCATCCCGCCGCCGAGTCGGAGGTTCTAACCCAACATCCGCGTACGAGGGACTCCAAGGAGACCTATCACCCCCCTCCAGTGTTACCTGGACGGGCGGCGGACATGTCTCCACCGGGGCGTCAAATAAGAACCCGTCTGCTTCTACCATGTAGTCCTCTGTTTCCATCGGCCATGGAGAATCAGACGCATCCTCATCCGGCTCCAGCAACTCACCAAAACCAGGCCGTTCGCGTCTACAAGCCACCATCTTACGACGGGAGCGAGCTGACGCAAAAAGTTTGCGTCTCAAATCCTCCGCCACCAGAGGAGCCGGCCGCCCAACAGCGGACGACTCTCCGGCGGCAAACGAACCAGAACCGGAACCAGGCCATCACACAGGAGACGGCGCTGGTGCACCAGCTCCTTGGAGAGGCAAACTACCTATCGGACGCCTACCGGGCACAGCTGCCGACCACGAAAGTGGCCTCAACCCCACTCGAAGACGCACGACAGAGGAGGCAATGGAGAACCGCTGGTGAAGGGTAACGTTGCTAGCTTTTTTCTTTTTAAAGTTATGAGAGAAAGAAAAAAGCAAGAAAAAATTTAAACACGTAACTCAACTTTCTTCAGCTTAAACAACCTCGTCAAGTGATGTATACAACATGCACTTCCTTGTGGTGAAAGTGAAGAAGGAGGCGAGTGTGTGGCCACACACCTGCTTATGAAGGTAGCGGATAGGGGTGTGGCCAGACGAATGTTGGTATGTAAAGGTACATTGTGGATTTTTATTCAGTGCATATGCACGAAGTGAGGTTAGTGCAGATGACGCTGAGCGGCAGCCAGTATGATATAGAACTGCAACTGCAAGGTTGTCTTGGTTTTTATTCCATTGTAATACAGAGGATACTCAATGTCACAGAGCGGAGCGGCACTGCAGATTTACCCTAGTCTTGGAATTCATTGCCAGATCCTCATAGGGGCGCTGTCTCGATAATGCAGTGTTATTAAAGCAGCGTGAAACTTGTGTTGGGTTAAGAATAGACGCGGCCTGGAAGCGTTAACGCGGAACTGGAAATCCGTTGGTAAAAAAATAGACACGGCCTGGAATCGTTTTTGGGACGCTGAATTCGCAGTAAAGCAAGGAATATCATCAGCTGTACAGTACCGGGCTAAATCAATTAGCTCGTCCAGGGAGTTCGGTCTTTCTTTGGACGCCAACTCGTCTTTAAGAACGTCGCTGAGGCCTTGAAGGAATGCCCTTCTTAACGGAATGTCATTCCACCCGGAGCCCGCTGCTAGGATATGGAATTCAATGGAATATTCGCGCACGCTGCGGTTTCCCTGGCGGATGGCGAACAAGCCAGCAGAACCCCAGCGTGGGTGGTCGAAGACCTTTTGCATGTCGGCGATGTATGCGGGGAACAAATTGCAGAGGGAGGACTGACTGAAGTGGAGAGCTGTCGCCTTGAGCAGACCCGACAGGTAAGTGATTTTAGATGTATCACTTTGGAAGGTGTGCGGCTGTTGTCCGAATACTAGTGAACATTGAAAATAAATGCACAACATTTAGAGACGTCCCCGTCGTAGCGTTCTGGTGCGGGGACATGGGGCTCGGACTCCCTGTACGGGGGCGCGACAGGTGGGGTAGGCTGGGCTGTGATGTATGCATCAAAACGGTTACATTGTTTGTCCCGCTCCGCAGAGCTGAGCGTGAGAGCGCGGAGTTGGGCAGTGGTCTCCTCTAGTGAACGAGAGTGTTGTTATTATTATTATTATTATTATTATTATTATTATTATTATTATTATTATTATTATTATTATTATTATTATTATTATTATTATTATTATTATTATTATTATTATTATTATTATTATTATTATTATTATTATATCACTTATCTCAGCACCCCCGCCGCTGACTGACTTCCCGCGGCCCTGCGCCACTATGCACAGCATTGTAGGGTAACACCCAGCCAGTTGTGGTCTCAGCCACGTTGTCTAAACGTTACATGAACACACACAACTTCTCATCATACAACAAAAAACCCACTTCATTTTTACTCATGTAAAAAACAATGCTGTTCTTAGGTAGAGAGAAGACACAAGCCTTGGCCAACGCTAACCTAAGCTATACAAAGCGACCAAGACAATTTTCACACCACACGTCGTATCTCCAAATGTAGTGAAGTAACATATGTTTTGTTAAACAAAGACATCGTTATTAACCAAAAACATTTGGGAGGGGGAGGAAGGAAGAGTGGGGTAATGTCCAATGGACACCTTACCTGCACCAACGAACGCACAACGAAATCCGTTTGTCCAGAGACCCGGGGAATTGAACCGCAGATTCGGAATCACGGTCCCAGGAAAACAAAGCTACGACTTCACTGAGGAGGAGCTAATGTTATCGTGGAGCATCAGACTACAACCCCCTCCACGCCGCTAAGGGGCAGTGAAAAGGATTCCAGCCTGGAGCCGACCTTCTTAAGCTGTGCAATTGACCCCCCACAACTGACACACATGGCGCCCGCGTCGCAAAAAAAAATCACCCGCCCAGAGAGGCCGTCAGCCCCCACACAGCCAACCGTCTCCCAAGCATAGTGTCCAGCTGCAGAGCCGGAGACAATGCCGGCGGGGATTGCTCAGCGACGCGCGCCCCTAATGCGAAGCGCCGGTGGAGGTCAGAATGATCATCATCTTCCACACTCCGGTGGCGAAGACATTATCGCTGTATTTCCTCGAAAAATAGTGAGAGAGAAAACAAAGATATAATGTCAACGCAGCTCCTCTTCTCCAATAACTATTTCGGCACTAAAGTGGTGTATACAGGCACTTTGCGGTGGTGAAAATAGGGAAGGAACTGATGGTGTGGCCATGACCCCGCTTATGTATACGAGCGGATGTGGGTGTGGCCAATCAAATCATAAACAAGGTGGCCTGTTGGGATGTTAGATCCTATTGTGAAAAACTGTGATTTTATGTCTGCACTTTACAGTATACGCTCATTTTATGCCTGTCTTTTTTCTGTTGTGAAGCACTTTGAGCTGCAATTTCTGTATGAAAGGTGCTATACAAATAAAGTTTATTAGTATTATTATTATTATTATTATTATTATTATTATTATTATTATTATTATTATTATTATTATTATTATTATTATTATTATTATTATTATTATTATTATTATTATTATTATTATTATTATTATTATTACATTGTGTGAATATGTAATATATCTACCTATTTGTAATACATACACATTGTGCATAACACTGATGCTATCGCTGTGAAGCCACGTACAGCGTGATGACTACAGCGTGAGCGACCCAACTGAAAAAAGCAGCCCACTAGACAGATCAGAGGGGGTCACGCCTCCCTTAAGGCCCCCAACCAATCAGAATAAATCATTTGAATTTTTTAAGAAATGTCAGTATGGCTGCCAAATTAGTAAGTGAAGTTACCGGTATTTAATTTGTTGTAGGGAGGTCAGCCAGCCAATCAGGGGGCCCCTCGAAACATCAACACATCATGTCAAACACAAATCTATTTGATGTTATTCAGTCTGCCATATCTGTCTATGATGAGCAGAGATGGCTGTGCTAAGGGTTGTGTATGTGGGATGTGTCTGAAGAAGTGACCGCCAGGGCTTGATATTGATTATTACATTGATGTTTCTATCAAGAGATTCATAATCAACTTTCAAATGTGTTGGTTGATTTGTCAGATGTTTTAGGCTTTAGCTGGACTGTTAAACATGTTTTGCTGGAAAGAGAAATAAGCTTCTCATGTTTCATAATATTGTAAACTGATTAGCTCACATAGCTTTAGGAAATGAAATATAGCCTACTGCGGTCAGTATAAACCAGTGGTTCTCTATCTTTTTCATGTCAAAGACCTCCACATGAATACACATTAGGCTGTGGACCCCCAATTTGATTATATTTAGTCTCAGGGATCCTCCATCTGAGAAGATATTTGTTCTTAGATATGACTTGTGTCTATCCAGAATCTATACTGTCGGTGGGGAGATATCATTGGAGAGAAACCTATGATTAGAGTAGTTACTCTAATATTCATCTATACTCTATATTACTAAATAGTCTCCCATTGAGCTAAAGTTCTAGTGAATCATACGGTGAAATTAAACTATTCCCCATTTTTCTGAGGACCCCCTGGAAACTCCTCAAGGACCCGTGGGGGTCCCCGGACCCCTTGTTGAGAACCACCGATTCCTGACCGCTGTGTTCATTACTAACGATACCTATAGCCTACTACTACACAGTAATGTGATAAAAGCCAACAAGAATCGTCTCATTGTTTACTGTATGTTGACGTGTTTATCCAAGCAAGGGGCAGGGGTGTTCTCACCAGAACATTTTCCCATGTTGGAGTAGTCGGTGTCGGGCCCACCAGCTGCTCGGGCTAATCTGGTCCAGTCGGCCTGGTCACCTGGTCCCTGGATCATGCCACAGATGTTTTCACGCTCAAAGTCACACGAGTCCAGGAACGTGGAGGCTTTGGCTAGTTCAAGGTACATAAACATCACATGCAAAACACACACACAGACACACACACACGCACACACACCAGCTCATTAAACAGCTCATAACAGGACTTTGACCTGCCATAAACATTTATTGCATACTGTGATTAAACTGTTACTTGTACCCTTGTTTCGTATGGTATGGAGTTAGGACATTTATCATTTTATTTACTAACAATCCAGATGATCTTAATGGATACAGAATATAACGTTAAAAGAACACTCCAACATTTTAGGAAATACATGTATTTTCCATCTTTCATAGAGTCAGACGAGAATATTGATATGTATGAATTTAATCTCAGTTTTGGAGTTGTTGGAAGTTGTATTTCTTCACTTTTGATGGAGCTAGGCTAGATGCTCCCTACTCTTTCAATGTTTTAAACTCTGCAACAGTGTTAATCAGATATAAACCATTACAGTGTGTTCTGTTTCTCAAGGGCTCGGCCGGATGAGAGCAGACCTCTAGTGAACTGCAGTTCCACACTGTTTCTGTAATTAATTATTTGATATACGTTTCCTTGAGTTGGGCTTACTACTACAGGTGCCAGGTGGAAATAATTGAAAATAATAGTGCCTGCAGTTCACAAGAGGTCTGCTCTTCTCCGGGAGAAGAGCGATGTGGCCGATGCAGTCAAGCTCTCGAGACACAGAACACCTTGATGTGTTTTATTTCCGATTATCACACGCCCTCCTCACAACAGAACGATAGGATTAAGGCTGAAAATCGGCAAAGTGACCCTTTAATAATATAATTGGCACTCTCAACCTTGTTTTGGATGTATGCATTTATGACTTGATATACTGTATAAATGTTGTAACATGATTGTGTTAGCTGTGTCACAAATTGCATAGTATCGATATTATAAATATTACTAAATTGAATGGTATTGTAGCAACATTTGTCGCAAACTATTGAATCAAGTTTGGATCATATTGTGGTAAAGCCTTGGATTCACACCCCTACAAAAAATGTATCCAGGACACTGAGCTTTTAAAAAAGCAGCTGTAGAAGAAAGTCTCCTTACTGCAGTTGTAGAGGCGGCTGAGCTTCAGCAGGTCGCTGTCACTGAACTCCATGCGCTGGCCAATCACATCACTGAAGGCAGGGATCAGGGTAATGATGGTTGGCTCTGTGCCATTGCGGAACGCATTCTTACTGTAGTGCATCATGGAGCCATAATCGTATGGTACACCCAACGAGTTGGAGGTGGTGTCGTCGTAGGTGTTGAAGTTGTCTTTCTTACCTGTGTGTGCGGACAGAGACAAACATCTGGCATTCTATGTGGCACTCTTCAATAGCCATACAAAAGACTGTGACCCCCTTCTTTCCCACAGTGTGCTTTCAATGGCCAGACAGCACACTGCCCTCAGCGAGGCTTACTGATCTCTTCAATTCAATTTCATTCATCTGTCTTGTTAATACATTTATATTGATCATGGGACCTGTTCATGCGCATACTTAATCATACTTAATCATACTTAATCAAGCCGGTTCCATGACACCACTGTACTTTGCACTTTAATCATGTCAGACATAATTAATGACTTGATTCATGAATGGCCGGGTGACGGGCATAGTTCAACGGTGCTATAATATAACTACTGATTGAAATGTGAGCACTCCTTGCTCATCTTGTTTATTAATTACTCATTTGAATCATAACATATGCAGATTCTCTACTGTTGAAATCAAAATACCCACAGGTTGCACAGCATGTTGCCTTTGAAATGTACTTAGAACAATGAACACCATTACCAGTGAATATAACAATGACATCATCATCTCCTTTATCCCCTTATTATCCACTTCATCTCCTCTTGCCAGATAACTTATTGCTCACATAATTGTGTTTTATATCAAAGCAACCCACAAGGATTGTTGGACGCTGAACCCTAATCCCATCTCTGCCTGTGACTTCTCTATAAATGATCTCTCTGTAAATCTCTTTATTCTCTGGTTTCCAATTTGCGGGCTCCATGCCTGCATCATGAGGAATCGGCAAGATCTCCTATTTGTGGCCTGGCATCTTTCCCTGCATGTTAAGAAATTGTCAGGATTATTACTTAGTATTGCGCTTCATACCCTGAACACAGGGAAATGTACAGGTTTAGTTTGCAGGCGTCCTGTATTACGAGGAATCAACAGGATTTCCAATTGCAGGTCTTGCAGGACCATATCACAAGGAATCAACAAACCTGCCTATACATGCCAATTGCAGCCACGCCTAAATAACTTTTTCCAAATTCTTGTGTGCGCAGGTCCGGCAACCGAATAAAGGACCAAGTTAAATAACCAAGAAACACAGTCAGTGAGCTAACCTAAACCCGAAAGCTTGAAACTAATTAATTTGAATAGTTTCTTTGAATACTGTGCTCTTCTTGTGTATGTATGTACAATAAATGTCCTATTAAACCCAATAATACACGAGACCCTCTTCTTGGGACCAAGTAAGGTTTCGTCAATAATCCAATGTACACTTACCCCTTACATTGACTGGAGCTTGTTTGAATAAAATGTCTTCAGACTTCAAACTGTAATTGTCTTATCTGTATTGCACTGATGAAATACATGTTAACAAGATAGTTGTTTTGACATTGCGAGTTTGATGGGCATTGGAGCAGCTGCGTTTTTACAGGAGCAGTAATTAAAAAAAGAAAATTAAAACTGAGAGGGCAGGCGAGCACAAGATGAACTCAAGCGGGAGCGGTTGAATAAATCAGTCCCACGCAGCCTTCCACAACAAGGCTGCTGCCTCACTCCCTGTTCACACGACTGCACAGCCATACTGTAGGCTACATAGTAAAACCAGATCATGAATAATGTGCATGCAGTAAATGCAGATAATACTACAGTAATCGGCCTGATAAGCAATGATTATGAGATGGAGTACAGAGATGAGAGAGTCTGGAGAGACGATGCAATGCCAACAACCCTGCCCTGGACATCAACAAGGCTAACCCTTTCACTGCCGCACTACCAAAACGGTTAACCCTTTCACTGCGACAATTCACAGAAGGTTAACCCTTTCACTGCCACATGACAGCCGGTTAACCCTTTCACTGCCACACGGCAGAAATGTAACCCTTGCCTTTACTATCACACAACCGACGGCGACTGTCAGTTGTGTGATAGTAAAGGGTTAACCTTCGGTCGTGTGGCAGTGAAAGGGCTAAGGGTATGCAGACCAGAGAAAGACTTTCGTCTTGTTTACATCAGGGTCCCCCATTTTTTATTCGTAATGAAATTGCTATTATGTGTCTGCATGAACACACAATTGTAACTGTACTCAAAAATAACAAAATAAGGGTTCTCAGTTCACAACTATATTGGTCAAGTTTTGGGTGGGACTTGTTTGCGTCCCTACAGCTTCTTATTCAATTGAGCAAGATGCTCGGTTATGTCACACAGCCAGTTTGCATCTGACAGTTCAGACAATATTTCTTCAACCCTTTGTTACCTATTCCGCCTGGATCTTTTTTGTATTTTGGGCTGTAAAATTGTCAAAGAATGTCTGAGGAGTAAGTGCTTTTGGCTTTTTTCCTTTGTTACTTCATCAATACCTCAGATGTTCAACATACATGTATGTGTAAGAATGTGTAATAACTAAGGCTGTCAAAGTTAAAGCTTTATTAACGCATTAACCCACAATTATTTTAACGCCACTATTTTTTAACGCAAGATGAATGTTTAAAAAAAATAAAATAAAAAATTTCAGAGCTCTTGTGGGCCACATCAAATGACGTGGCGGGCCACATTTGGCCCGCTGGCCTTGAGTTTGACACCTATGAGTGGAGGGAGGGGGGCAGCTTACGGGTCTATGTATTAAGTTGTACATATAGCAGCCTCCATTAGAAGTAAGATTCCCACCACTTTTGAGCTGGCATGTTGACACCAGGATTGAGCCAAGCTTCAAGTTCAAGGCAATCTTCTATTACCCTGCCCATACCTGCCCTATATTCTTTTATGAATAAATAAACCTGCTCTTTGAACCTGAACAAAGCTTCTATTCTCATTCATGTGAGTGATCATAGAAGCTTGAACTCTGTACTTTCACAGGTGGTATGCTTTTTTCTTTGAAAATTATAACCAATTTGCTGGGCCCCGGGCTGAAAGAATCTTGGGCCATGGGTTGTGTGAAAAATGCAATCAATTTAGGTATGAAATGTAAAAAGAAACATGCATAGACAAATAGATAAGAGTGTCGAACATCCTAATATCAAGTCATGATGATATACAGTAAATTATGGATGTAAGAGACTTCCTGTGTCAGGTGAAACCTGCCCAATTTTCCGCTGTCAACTAAAAACACACCTCTTCAATCAATATCTGAAAATATATATTTAAAAAGAATAAAAAGCCTTCTTACTGTCCACTATTATGTACTTTGCTACTATGTCTTTACTACTATCTGCTATGCTAATATGTCTATACTACTATACTACTATGCACTGTTGCACTGAGTGTAGCATTGTTTGACGAACAACACCACTTATCCTTAGCTGCCAGAGATGCACCTCTCCGGCTGATTTGTTGTACATCATTTGTAACTCGCTTTGGATAAAAGCGTCAGCTAAATGACTGTAAAAAAGCAGTGTGTGTAGTAGCACGTGGGGTGATGAGTGATTGAAGTCACACAGTGTGTATAGTAGCACGTGGGGTGATGAGTGATTGAAGTCACGCAGTGTGTGTAGTAGCAGGTTTGATTGATTGATTGAAAATTGTATTAACAGATTGCAGAATGGGTACAATACAGTACGGCTCAATACACACAATTGTTAAGGGGATGCAGACCAGAGAAAGACTTTCGTCTTGTTTACATTAGGGTCCCCCATTTTCAATTCATAACAAGGTGGGGTGATGAGTGATTGAAGTCACGCAGTGTGTGTAGTAGCAGGTGGGGTGATGAGTGATTGAAGTCAAGCAGTGTGTAGCTGATTTAGAAGTGGGAGGTTCGATACCCTCTGAGATATGGTCCCACATGATGGTGATGTAATCGTTGCGGTCCGACCTGGACTGCTCGTGCCAGAACCCCAGAGCATGAAGGAACTCATGTTCGATGGTTGCAATCCGGTCACAGTTACTCCCTATGGACAGCTCTTGCTTTCCAGCTCGTCGATTACCCACTTTGGAGAAACAGCTATGAAACAAGAAAACAAACACACACATAGATGTGAAGCACTGTTGGATGTATTGAACTGTTCTTACACAATGTGTACTGCCTGTGAGCCTCCACTAGGGGCAGAGGGGCTAACAGTGAGTGAGTGAATGAGTGACTGCCTGTGTGAGTTAGGGAGATTGCCGGTTTATGAAGTATTTCGCATCCAATAACAAGGACACAAGAGTCATTATGCAAAGCATTCATAGTGTTACGCCTGTCAGCCACCACTAAAGGGGTTAACCGTGAGTGAGTCATTTAATTTCTGAATGAGTGACTGAGTGAGTTAATTACATTGCTGGTCTACAGTATGAGGTGCCCTGCATCTAAAAACAATAATCACACACAATCTGTATTATTATTTTTTTATCCACTTTTTCTCCTTATCTTTCTATTTTTTCTCCCATCCCAATTTCGCCTCGCCAATTCTCCCTTAAATTCTCCCCTCCACTGTCTTGAACGTTGCTAGACTATGCCTCCCACTGGTCGGCTGCAGTGAGGACCAAGCCTTGCATCACGTGTCCCCTCCGGTACACGAGGAGGCAGCTGTCGCATCTTTTCACCTGTACAGCGCGATCTCTCAGTGGCGAGGAGTAACACGTGGGAGGCTCACGCTGCCCCCGTTACTTCCTGATTCTGCTGTACAGGCGCACCAACCAACCTGTAGGAGTCGCTGTCCACAACGTCCAATCCCCACCCACCAGCGTTCCCACCCCTAACACTGCCAATTGTGTTAGTATGAACGACCAGCCAAGCTGGTAGCAACGCAGAGAGCTGGGCTCGAATCCAGCATATCCTGCGTTAGTGGCGAGCGCCTTGCCCACTGCACCACTTAGCCGCTCACACAATCTGTATTATCAAACATTACAGAGAGCTATCATCCATATTCTCAATCTCAAACATTTCAGAGAGCTATCATCCATATTCTCAATCTCAAACATTACAGAGAGCTATCATCCATATTCTCAATCTCAAACATTTCAGAGAGCTATCATCCATATTCTCAATCTCAAACATTACAGAGAGCTATCATCCCTATCGATATCATCAAAGTTATTTTATTATACTTTTTTTGCTTTATTTAGCCAGATAAAACATAAAGAACAGGTTTCTTATTTACAATGTCAATCTGGTCCAAGAGGCCTCAATAGGAGTACAAATATACATACGTATATACATACATTATTGCCGTTATACTCATTCAACTCATTTATACACCAAGAAGGTAATTGAAGTTTCCCTCATTTACAACACTGTCAAGTTAAATTACAGATAAACAACACAAATTAAGAAAGGTAAAGGACAGCTTAGACAATTAGACATTGAATAATCTAAACAAAACAAAGACGATAACATTTTTAAACAATCACAGACTGAAGCAGGGAGATTTGTAATTGTGTTTTTAAAATGTCCATAGGATAGTGTGGTGTTGATTTTTAGCAAGAGTTGAAGATCATTCCAAAATTCTGGGGCATTAAAACAAAAGGCTGACTTTCCAAGCTCAGTCTGCACTCTGGGGACCTTAAAGATAAACAGGTACCAATGTTTTATTTAGCCTCTCTGCCAGAGAAGACCAACCCACTTTATCGTACAGGATGGCGGTGAGTATCTATCACCAGTAATACATCTGAGAGCAGAATGATAGACTGTGTACTGTAGATGTTTCAGAGTGGAAGGAGCAGCATGTCTATAAATCACATCTCCATAATCCAAGACAGATAGAAAACCTTCAACAACCCTCTTTCTGCTAATCATTGGGAAGCTGATTCTGTTCTGTAACAATAAACAAATTGTTGCCGCAATTTACTGGCATGGTTGTTTATATGGTATTTAAATGTAAATTTCTCATCAAGCCAGATGCCAAGATATTTGACTCTTTCGATGTCAGACCCATTCACAGTTGATATATGCAAATCATTGCAAACAATATCTCTAACCCTAGAGGACATACTTTTGTTTTGCTTGCATTAAGTACAAGATTAAGGCCAATACATCTTGCAGAGCATTACATGAGAGTTGCAGGTTCTCAATGGCTAGTAGTAGTCAGCAATACAATACAAGAGACAATAGTGTCATGCGCATGAAGATGAATTTGACATCCAAAGATGAGACAATATTCATATAAATAGTAAATAAGACAGGACTCAGGAGTGACTGGGCTTTCCCAGTTTTTACACACTGAAGTCTCTCAGACAGATATAGCTCTGAAATCAACTGCAAGTATTTGCAAAACCAACGCTATGGAGTCTATTAACCATTTCAACCGTCTGTAGTGTGGTAGTGAAAGGTTAACCTTCTGTAGTGTGGTAGTGAAAGGGGTTAACCTTCTGTAGTGTAGTTGTGAAAGGGTTAACCCTTTGTCGTGTGGCAGTGAAAGGGTTACTTTGGTAGTGTGGTAGTGAAAGGGTTAATTAAGAAGAGAATCATCAACTGTATTGAATGCTTTTGACAGATTTATTTGATCTAGAGCGGATACTATCATTCACAACTAAAGTAGTGGCTGAGATCATGCTAAGATTTTGCTCTGAAACCAAATTGGTGTGGACTTACAGTAATACAGAATGATTTGAGATAAATAGTTGATAATCCAATGATTCCAGGATTTTTGCTAGACAGGACAGTTTGGGAGATTGGTCTATAGTTTGGAGATAAGTCTACAGTAATGATTTTGTGTATCATAAATCTAAGATAATCATAAAAAAAAACATGTATGGCTTACCCGCCTCCTTTAAAGATGGAAATATAGTTTGCCTCCCCGAGCCAGGGATGAAAGTCAATACAGGTCTTAAGCCTGTACTGTTCAAAGGCTTTCAGAATCACACCTTTTGCATTGATCTCTGCAGAGAGTATAGAATATATTATTTTAATTATAAAAAATAATGTATGCCTTCCAAAGCTTACAGACCACTTGAAAATAATGGACCATAACACATTGCAACTCCGTGGAGGTTGTGGTTTTAATTATCCATGCTCGCTCAAGGTTCAAGGGTTTATCCTTTGTCCATATCTGCCTAGGGGACATATGGTCAATATTCAAGACTATATTACATATGTAGAGACATTTTCTACATGTATGGTCATTGTGAAATAGTTCTCCATGACAATATAGATGCTTTGAAGTGTTTTACAGCGGCTGTCTTACCCAAGTTGTCCTCCATGTAGTACGGAACTGTCTTTGGCCACCTGTATTCATCTCCTATTATGGAATTACGAACTTGTCTCTGCAGTAGTCATTGAAAACCATCAGAAGGATAGATAGTAAGAATCATTTATAGCCAACTAAATGCATTTCATGACATACATTAGATCTTAAACATACCTCATCAAGCACAATATCACCCTCCACGAGATTCAAGCCTGCCGCTATATAGAGATCAAGAACAAAGCACTTCAAGATTTTTAACAAATAATCTGAGCAATGAAAGCAATGTAGAAAATAATATTTTGCAAACCTTCATTGATGTCAAAAATATCAAGGTCCTGTCCACCATCAACATCATATTCTGTAGAGTACATTTGGAAAATATACAATATAAGTACTATCCTAAGTAACTGCCCTAACTTGTGATTCATCACAACCATAATATCAGAAATTATAGGAATTATATAAGACAAATAAACAAGCAATCCATTTTTCACATTATTACTTACAAAACACATACCTAATACTCTTGGTGTAGGCTGAGCATGAAACATAAAAAAAAATAAAAAAAATAAGGGTTACTAATTGGCAATAATAAGTCAACTCAAATAGGCAAAACACACACACATACTGTACACACACTAACACATTTTAACACATATATACTGTATGTCTAATTAGGATAGGTTAAACTACTATATCCACAAAACAAAGACATTTCTCACCAAGCAAAGAATAGTGCCACACAAGAGATATACAGTGAGAAGAATAAATACATGTGTAGCTCCTCTGCCCCCCATCTTTGAGTGATTAAGCGTCCACACCCCTGCACAGGACACTTGAGGTGACTATAGCCCTGCTATACAAAGTAAACCTTTGGAGACAATGATAACACAAAGGTGCTCTTGACAAGAGTGCATTATCACCAATCAATAATTGACAAGAGATGTAAAAAACCTGTGCAATAAAGGAACTTAATCTTAGCCAGTAACCGCAACACTGATCTTTCCACACACAAGCACACAACACACATACACCACACATCCTCACTTGCACTCTCTCACACACCCCACACACAAATACACTACAAAAAGGTCACTTTAAAAACACAACTGTATATTTGTATATTATTGTATATAGTACTCATTACCTTTATTTCGTAAGCTTAGCATTGTATTTTATTCTTGTGACTTTTTATCATGTCTATTCTATTTTATTATCTTTTCTATTTTATTATTTGTATTTTTGCACAATCGAGGCGGGCATGGTCACCTTCATTTCACTACATGTCTTGTGTATGTATGTGGCAAATAAAACTCTTGAATCTTGAATCTATCTACTCACAAATCCAAACAAGTGCTTTGCCCTATAGGGTTGTGGTGTGTTTTCCTTACTTTCCTTGGCCATTTTATTGTTTTAATTTAATCTGCTTTTCAATGCTTTATTATGATGTATGTTTTTTATTTAGTATGCCATGTTAAAGCACCATGAGACTACATTGTATTTTAAAGTGCACTCTATGAATACATTTTATTATTATTATTATCATTGTAAATCCATACAGATTTTCTGCAGATGAAGGCAAAGGTATTTTCTCATTTTCACTGAGCTGAATACATTTTATACAAGACTGTTCCCCCCCCCCCTTTTGGGATATGTGAGAGATTGTGGGCATAATATAATCAGCTTTATATTTGGGAGGAATTGTTTATTGTGGGGTCCCGACATAAAAATGCATACTGTAGACATACAGGCACATGCAATCTTAAAGCACATACTAAAAGACATACAGACCTACAGCAAAAGATAAGATTAGATAAGATATTCCTTTATTGATCCCCTTGGGGAAATTCAGGCATCATATGCAGCATGTGGGAGGGGGGAGAGGAGGTACAGGTAGTAGGAGACATGGTACAGGTCATATAATTATAATACAGTGGAGAAGTAAAAATAAAAATAGAATAATAATAGACAATTTAAAAAAGGCAGTGTAAACAATATAACAATATAATTATCGCATATGGGCAACAAGGTGTAAGATGAGGGTATGTATGCCCTCTCAGTTATATTTTCCCTACAATAAATATAGTTACAATATATATAATCTAATAATCCAATAATCTAAATCTAATCTAATATATAATCTAAAAATGGTAAATGCTAAAATGCTAAGTATATGCTCTGGTGAAGTATACAGTATACACATAAGGTGCGGTATGCATAAGGTAAGTATGCCGTGATATACATCATACGTTATGTATTGTCCTTTTAGGTGGGAGTCAGACACACTCAGTGATGGAGGTTCCTAGTAGTTGGAAGTCTGGCAGCAGTCCCTACCCACTGTTGTGGAGCCTGATGGCCGCTGGTATGAAGGACTGGCCGAGGCGGTTAGTTGAGTGTCGGGGGGGTATGAGCAGGGGTGTAAAAAGTACCCAGAAATTATATGAAAGTATGGGTACCGTCTCAAAATCGTACTCAAGTAAAAGTCAGAGTATCTGACTAAAAACACACTTGAGTCAAGGTAAAAAAGTGTCTACTTTTAAATGTACTTAAGTACTAAAAAGTAAAAGTAAAAACTTTTTTTTATTCCGGGGCAATGAAATGTTCCGTTTCGTCCTCTTCATCACTCGTACTATCGTTTGTGGCCATCTTCTGTAGCTTGTCACTCTGACTGTCTATTCTTCTAATAGCAGGTGTTTAATCAAAGATCCCCACTTTCTAGTCTTGCACAAGAACCAATCACCATGGGTATGGGCGGGTTCATTTTCCATTGATGCGGATTTGATTGGCTGTTTTTAAATAAAGTGCGGCCGCAGGATTAATAACGTTAACGTTAGTTTGGCCAGAGAAACAAATATACTAATTAAAATGGTTGGACCTGCGAGATTTGTACTTTGTAGGTCTGTATTTTAAATGTAAGGAGTAAAAAGTATATATTTTTTCTCTGAAATGTAATTGAATAAAAATACAATTATACAAACCTAATAATACTTGAGTAAAGTACAAATCCCCCAAAACAGTACTTAAGTAGTGTAACGAAGTACAATTACTCAAGTACTTTACACCCATGGGTATGAGTGACTGAACATGCTTCATCGTAGAGGGGGTGGGAGGGATTCTCTAGGATAGCAGCCAGCTTCCTTCTCATCCCCCTCTCTGCCACCACCTCTAGTCTGACCAGCTCGACTCCCACCACGGAGCTAGCCTTCCTCACCAGCTCGTTCAGTTTGTTGGTGTCCCTCGAGTAAAAACAAAGTCCAAAGACATACAAACGGACAACTAGAGTAACACAGACAAAGCTTTGAGCAACATGACAAATACATACAAACAGACATAACACATCAGAATATGTAAATAAATCGACCACAAGAAAAAAAGTACCCAATGTACATTATGTTTTAGCCATAAGTAATATATTTACGTTTCATATTGCCAAAAGTCCAAAACCTTGTCATCCTTGGAAACTGTTTTGGAAAAGGGCAGGCACTTTCAAAAATATACTTGTCTCATCATTGGATGAGCCATCTGTCTAGCATCGTCTATCACAGGCTAACTTCAACCAATCAGATCAACAAACCATATGACATACAGTAGTAGAAGAGCATTGAAGAGGAAGCTAGCTATGTACTTAGCATGTCGGTAGACGATTCTTGCCATCTTTGTAAGGAATACGAATACCAAAATAATATTTAATTCAAAGAAGGTAGCAAACGTCACACCTAACCCACGCCCATAGCTGCCAGTAGTTCCTCATAGGACTTTGATTGAGCAAGCACACACTCATGCTGCACACGGCCACACTTATGGCCACTAAGGAACGGTCACTTTAAGAATAGTATAGTATAACTTGAGATTGTATAATATAGCATGTACATGTCGCGGGTGGGGGTGTGTGCTGATGTACCTGCTGGACCCTGAGAGGAGGACGCGCCCCAGTGATGGTCCTGTGAGGATCTATAGGTGTACCTGGCAGTGTTGTCAGGCAAGTGCATATGCAATATATGTATTTATGGTAATTTCCTATAGCCGTGCCGTGCTATGCTGTCCATTCTTCCCTTGTCAGGTCCATGGTGTTCCAGTGGAGAGGGGAGGAGCCGTCCTACTGATGTGGTGATATGCGCTGGAGTAATTGATATCAGGCGAGTGCAGAGCATTAGTCGGTGTGTATTCATTGAGCGGTGGGATCTACCCATGGGAGTTCCCTCTCTTGCGTTACAGGCTGTGCCGTTGGAGGAAGCTGATTGGCTGGCTGGCGCATAGGGGCGGTGCCCTGGAACCCCGCGAACTCGCTCAAAAGGGTGGTGAGTATTGACAGCTGGGGGCGAGACACAGAAGGACGAAACCCGGAGCAGAGGAGGAAAGAGAAACCCGAGGACGCCGACTGGTGATATTGCTGGTACACACGGCACTATTGCTGCTTCCTGCCAGAACGAGAGTCGAGAGGACGACACCGGAGGACGCGGAGCTGCGGGAGTATGGGGACACGCAACCCTTTGTCTTGTGCTTTTCTCCAGTGGAACATTTTCCTGTTGCAGACTGTGGTGTTCACCCTGCTGTGGAATGGGTGGAGCCTCAGACAGGAGAGACATTGTCGCAACACTGCACGCCGTGAGTACATGGATACAAGATATCAGAATACGCGCCTGACAAGCGCCTGTTTCCCGAGCGGTCAGTGGAGGAATAGAAGAACAGTGACTGCATTGGAATTGTTCAAGTTTCTCAAGTTTCTTTAATAGTTGTCATACAGAAGTACAGAATACTTTTGTACAAAATGCTTCTTACTGTTGCGCTCCAGAGACTGTGCATGACAAGATAAGTATGAAATAAAAACATATGTACAATGTTCGTAGACGTAGTTACCATACAATATACAATACTGTGCAGTGTACTAATATACAATACTATATAGTGCAAGGCATAAATGGACGAGGTGCAGTTTAGGTACAATTCACAGTAGGTGTACGAGTTGTAGTGCAAATCCTTTATCAATAAATATAAAGTGTAAGTGTGTTTGTGTGATCTAAGTGTGGAGAGTGGGTGCTGCAGTGTGTTGTTTGTTTGAGTGAGTGTGTGTGTGCGTGTGGGTGTGTGTGCTGTGTGCATTTGATGGTTGTTGCATAGTGATTATTGTTCGTTTAGCGATTATTGTTCGTTTAGCAGCCTGATGGCCTGGGGATAGAAGCTCCTTCTGAGTCTTTCTGTGCTCGCCATAAGACTCCGGTATCGCTTGCCTGACGGCAGCAGTTCAAAGAGGCAGTTGTTCGGGTGGCTCGAGTCCTTAATAATTCTCTTAGCCTTCCCCTTGCACCGCTTGTTGTAAATGTTCTGGAGGGTGGGAAGCCCCCCTCTAATTGTGCGTTCGGCTGAACGTGTCACTCTTTGTAGTCTGCTACGGTCTTGTGCAGTGCTATTCCCAAACCAGGAGGTGATGTTGCCGGTCAGGATGCTCTCTATTGTACATGAGTAGAAGTTCCTAAGGATCTTCTGGCTGACTTGGAACTTCCTTAGGCGCCTGAGGAAGTAGAGGCGTTGTCGTGCCTTCTTCACAACACTGTCAATGTGTGTGGTCCATGACAAGTCCTCGGATATGTGGGCTCCGAGGTACTTGAAACTGTTCACTCTCTCAACTGGTGCCCCGTCGATGCTGAGGGGGCTGTAGTCCTTGACCCCCGACCTCCTGAAGTCCACAATCATCTCTTTTGTTTTGCTGACGTTCAGGGAGAGGCAGTTCTCCTGACACCACTGTGACAGGTTCTCTACCTCTTCCAGGTAGGCCCTTTCGTCGTTGGCAGAGATCAGGCCCACCACTACTGTGTCATCAGCAAATTTGATGATTTGATGTGAATGATAGTAACTGTGTGGAGCTGTGGATTATCAGAATGGCATGCAGTAAGCCAGTAAACTGTGGAAGATTGGAGCACAGTATTTGGGACGCTCCACCCTCTGTGAACTGCCTCTCCTTTTTATCGTGTGGAGGATATATAATTGTGCATTGTGACTAACCCGCGAACGGGGGACTTTGCTGTTACTGACTTTGCTCTCCATTTCAGGCGGGAGGACATTACTATATACGCCCTCGCTTGGAGTACACTAAAAACCCCATTACCGACAGAACGGTTTTAGCCCGAAGGCGTGAGGGGCTACGGGAGCGGAAGGGGGAGGAGTCCTTCCGGCCCTCACCTTCGGGCCCCGGTCATAATTAACCTTTTTGTATTGTTTGTAACTCAGTGCTTCCACTGCCCCAAACCTAGGTTATGATATGAGAGGAGTATTCTAGGCCTGGTCATAACCCCTAGTGGTGAGCAGCCCCCACTATCCTATCCAAGCCCCCTTAGTTTGCTGTGTGACACCCAGTGTGTATTGACATAACATGTGTTCTCTATAATCATTTGCCGTGACTCCCCGAGAGATGGTGTGATATATATATATATATATTTTAGGCTATTTGCAGTGAACTGTGGTTTAAGGTATAGTGTGAGTCTAGACTAGTTGTGTGATAGTCATAGACCCGTGTGCAGTGTGAGCACTCTTATTCACGTGTGTAGTGCCTCAGGGGCGGGGATAGGTAGCCTGGGGTGGGCCGTCTGGGCATTGAGCGCTTCCTCATTTTTAACTACCCTAGGCCTAGGGGCGTGGGTATTTTAATCTAGTCTAATAGTGTTTAGGTAGATTTATGAATTTGTATATTATGTAATAAAGTATTGCTTGTTTTTGCTAAACATTCTCTCCTTGTCTGTCTGTAGTCCCGGGGAATCTGTTGTGGTAGTTCAGCTGAGCTCTTTGGAAAGTACACCTGTGCGCTTGCACTTCCTAGCTGTAGACTGGGGTGCTTTTCATTGGGGTCTGGTGACATACAGAAAGACCCAGTGCCTCATCTGTAGCTAACAGTGTATTGCACTACCACAGGCAGGGCCGCCTGGGAGAAATTTAAACGCGAGCCCCCCCCCCCCCCCCCTAAAGGTTAAAAAAAAATTATATAATATTTTTTTTATTTAATTTTTTATACAGTCAACATATTCTTAAATAATAGCGCTGCCCGAGGCTGGGCATACAGTCAACATATTCTTAAATAATAGCGCTGCCCGAGGCTGGGCATGATACAGTCAACTGTCAATTATAGAGAGAGAGAGAGAGAGAGAGAGAGAGAGAGAGAGAGAGAGAGAGAGAGAGAGAGAGAGAGAGAGAGAGAGAGAGACTTACAAAGAGCCCCTTTTGTCAACTCATAATGAAACTGGCTGACATCTCACACTCTGACATCACAAACCCTAGCCAGCCTCAGAAAATAGACCTAACCAAATTATAACCAAAGAAAAAGATAAATACATTACGTATTGGAATCAACTCACACAATCACAACACAAATTAGAAACATATTTGGCCCTAAACAGACAGTATACTGTAGCAGACTACCTCAGCACAGTAACTGATAAGAATCTAAGAAAGAATCTGACAAGGTACAGACTGAGTGACCATGGTTTGGCGATAGAGAAGGGCAGACACAGACAGACCTGGCTGCCCAGAGAGGAGAGGTTGTGCTGTCTTTGTGATGAGGGAGCCGTAGAGACAGAACTACACTTCCTAACACAATGTGAAAATTACAGAAATATTAGGGAGGAATTCTTTCCAAAATTTTTAATAATTTCCCCAGAATTCCAAAGTATGACAGAAGTGCAGAAATTGCCATTCCTCCTGGGGGAACAGAAAGAATGTGCAGTTTTAGCTGCAAAATATGTCAATTCATGTCACAAGAAAAGGGACAACCAGTAGGACACATATACTGTATTTATACAACGGCATGCAAATTTCTCGATTCTGATTGGCCATTTACACGTCTTTATTGGCAACAATCCACGGTCCTGGGCTCAGGACCCGCCCACAACCGAATCACATATCACTCCCCGGCTCACTCCGGGAGAAAACAAGATCGCGGACAACAAATGGATATGTTGATAGCACCATAACGACTAAATATGAAGCGATTCTGTCAAGGGGAATGTGTTAGTCCTTTAAACAATGTTGGATGATGTAATTGATGGGTCTTGAGTCAATCTAGAACAAAAGAAAAATCGCGGATTGATTGATTGATTAATTGATTGATTTAAATTTCTACTTCCTTCCCACTGACTGCAGCGTTCACTCTCACACTGTCCGACGCTGGCGTACCCACAAACACACACACACACACATACACACACACACACACACACACACACACACACACACACATACACACACACACACACACACACACACACACACACACACACACACACACACACACACACACACACACACACACACACACACACACACACACACACACACACACCTGTGACACACACACACACGCACACACACACACACACACACACTCCTGTCTGCAACAGCGGGGGAGTCAGACTGAGAGAGAAGCAGCGCTGTTTTAAGTGAGCATGGTCTATTGAATTGATTGATTGGTTGATTGCTAATTTTATTACTGTACCCCTGGTTTCCAACTGGTTAAGTTTAGGCTAAAAGAAATAAATAAAAAAAAAAAAATACTGTATTGTACCCATTCTGCATCTGGTAATAAAATTTTCAATCAATCATTCCAATAATACACAGTTGGATGTGTTAGTTGGTTGGATGCACTTCAAGCTGCTTCCACATGAGGCAACTTCTCTCAATCATTCCAATAATACACAGTTGGATGTGTTAGTTTGGTTGGATGCACTTCAAGCTGCTTCCACATGGAGGCAACTTGTCTTTTTTGTAGTTGTGGGAACTACTTTTTCTGGCGGATGGTTTTTTCAATAAATCTTCGATTAATGTGTGTTTATTGTATAGAAATAAGGTTGGATGAATCTGGCAGTTGTATAAAAGCTTTACACCACTTGTAGTCGTGATTTGTGACCAATAAACCATGCCTAGGGGGGTCTAACGACCACCCCTAGGCATGGTTTATTGGTCACAAACCACTCCTGCGCGTGATGTAATGCTTAAATACATGTACCATGTTTTACTCACCGCACCATCTCCTTTATTTCTTTTGATCTTATATTGTTTGCTGTTTATGTCATAATTGTGCTTTGGCAACATTTGTGAAATTTCATGCCAATAAAGCTTTTTGAATTGAATTGAGAGAGAAATGCTTCTAGAGAGAGAGAGAGAGAGAGAGAGAGAGAGAGAGAGAGAGAGACGGGTGGGTGTAGTGAGAGAGAGAGGCGGGTGGGTGTAGCGAGAGAGACCACAGCGGGTGGGTGTAGCGAGAGAGAGACCACGGCGGGTGGGTGTAGCGAGAGAGAGAGAGAGGCGAGTGGGTGGGTGTAGCGAGAGAGAGAGACCACGGCGGGTGGGTGTAGCGAGAGAGAGAGAGAGAGAGAGAGAGAGAGAGAGAGAGAGAGGCGGGTGGGTGTAGCGAGAGAGAGACCACGGCGGGTGGGTGTAGCGAGAGAGAGAGAGAGACCACGGCGGGTGGGTGTAGCGAGAGAGAGAGAGAGACCACGGCGGGTGGGTGTAGCGAGAGAGAGAGACCACAGCGGGAACAGAATAGATTGCTTGAAAAACTCACCCTAACGCAGATTCAATGGCAAAGTTGGAAGGAGACGACGTCGACGCATTTTCATATCGTGGAGATGAAAAAGTTAGCTAGCGTTAGCTAATGCTAGTTAGCCTTTAGCTAAGCTATTAGCCGACATGGCTAGCCCGACTGAACCACATGTTAGCACTCGCTAACGTAGCTAATGCTAGTTAGCTAGCGTTAGCTAACGCTAGTTAGCCTTTAGCTAAGCTACTAGCCGACATGGCTAGTACCACATGTTGATTGATTGATTGATTGATTGATTGATTGATTGATTGAATTGATTGATTGATTGATTGATTGATTGATTGATTGATTGAATAGTTTATTAACAGATTGCAGAATGGGTACAGTACAGTACAGCTCAATACATACAATTGTTAAGAGGATGCAGACCTAAGAAAGACTTTCGTCTTGTTTCCATCAGGGTCCCCCATTTTCAATTCATCATTTATTTAGCACTCGCTAACGTAGCTAATGCTAGTTAGCCTTTAGCTAAGCTACTAGCCGACATGGCTAGCCCGACTGAACCACACGTTAGCACTTAGATAACGTAGCGAAAGCTAACTAGCTGTCCCTGCCTTTAGCTAAGCCGACATGGCTAGCCTGACTGAACTTTCTAACATGCAACAACTTTCATCTTCAGTCCATCTGCCGAACGACCGTCCTCTTCGTCTTGGCTGGCATAACCTCCAATGCTGCACGTGCGAAATAGTCAGACGCTACCTTACCTGTAACCCCTCCCCTCATTGAAACCAATAGTATCTGCTGCAGAGCCTCAGAGCTCCAATAGTGTATCTGCAGTGCCGCAGAGCCAGGAACAAGTCAGATACATTCTACAAACATGTCTAATGTGAAATATATAAGCATATAAGCAAAACTAGATTTTAGGTCTGTGATGAAAAAGGGCCTTCGCAAAAAAAAATTTAATAAAAAAAAAGTATAATTTTTTTTAAAATATATATTTTTTGTTTGCGAGGCCCCCCTTCCCGCGAGGCCCTGTGCGACCGCACTGCTCGCACACCCCCTGAGGCGGCCCTGACCACAGGACCTAGCATGTCCTACCATGCTCTTTAAATAACTTATGTACATATACCGATATGTCCTACTCTGTTTACTTGTTTTATTGCACAATGTCGCTCTATTGGATTCTATTATATGTTATTACTATTGTATTATGCACATCGTTGCGGGCAAGACCACCCGCATTTCATTGTATACTCGTATGCCGTGACAAATAAAACTCTTGACTTGACTTGACTTGACTTGACTTGGTCTGAACCATTGTGGTTTGGCCACAAGCACATAACTTGAAGCCTGACAAGATGCATTCCAGCTGCCTCACAAGGTAAATATCTTTACACATTGTCTATACACAGTGTCTATGTGATCGGAGACAAGACCAAGACAACAAGTTAATAGTTGTCCAGTGTGACACCCAGAAGTTTGATAGATTTTTCTTCTTGAATATTTGAGGTCTAACTGAGTCCTATCTGCAAGAGTATGTCTTGATCCCGTCACAATACATGTTGTCTTTGCAATATTCAAGACCAGTTGGTTACTTTCAATTAAATTGTACACTGCAGTTAGATCGTTATTTAGAACACCAATTAACTATTTTGGCTGATGTGGCAGCACAGTACAAGGGGGAATCATCTGCAGACATCACAACATTTGCATTCTGAGTACAGTGATGGTCCCAAGCAGCTACCTTGTGGAACCCCACATTCTGTGTCTTTACCATCAGAAAAGCTACCATTATAGAAAACGCTTTGCTTTCTTTTTAAGAGATAGTTGTTCACCTAGGAAAGTGCAGATGGTGTTGAAGACAGCTTGAAGCGTACTTATTAGTCATGATCGATAACATCAGAATGCAGCACTGAAATCTTTTTTTTTAATCAAATCTTTTTATTCCTTTTTCTTTTTTTCATAACAAGACAACACACAATACAGTAATAACAATAATAAACAGCAATAATAGACAGGACTTCACATGACAACAACAGCAGCAACAATAACAACAACAATGACAACAAATTAAAATAACAAGAATAATAATAAAAACCAAGTATGAAATGAAATAAGTTGCCACAAAATATACCAGTAAAGGAATAGGGAAAATAAAACATTTACTATATAATGGGCTTCCTGTGCCCCCTCCATCTCCAGACCCGGCAGCTGCGAACCCCAACCCCAGAGGACCCGGGGTCCGGCGCCCCGCGAGCCAAAGCATCACGCCTCTTTAATGCCTCGACCCGCAGAGACCCTGAACCACGGCCCCCCCCAGTCCGAGCCCACGACCACCAGACCCACAGCTAAAGGAGCCCAAAAAATATACATAATTAAAATGACAAGAAAAAACTAAAAGAAAAAACAAGTGGACATGGGCACTCGCTCGCTCTCCCCCCCCCCCCCCCCCCACTCACCCCAGGACCTCAATGTGAATTAAATACATAATATATAATATATTATCCAGCAATCGAAAGTTATATGCGCTCTTTACGTTTTTCAACTGCTGCCAACCAGATTGCAATATTCGACTCGTTAACCCCTAAAACCTGTGCAGTGGATATCTCCAGATATATCACATCGAGATAAGTGAGAATCCATACCTTCGGGCATAGCTTATTGTCTGGGTGTATCCATCGTGAAGCAATACATTTTTTGGCAGCTGTGAGGCCGGCTAGAATGAGTCTCTTCACATGTGTAGAGGTCGGTAATTGAGAAACCTCATTCAATAATAATACAGAAGGCAGAACAGGTATGGTCAGAGAGAAAATATCTGATAGCTGGGTGGTAATCTCTTCCCAAAAAAGCTCAACAGGGGGACATTCCCAGTACATATGCATAAATGTTCCTATGGCACCGTTTGGACATAAGGTACATCGAGAGTCAGGTCTGAGACCCATTAGATTCAATCGTCTAGGGGTCAAATAAGTCCTATGAACAAAAATGTTATGAATCTGTTGGTGATCTGGGTTGCGTGAGGACAGCCGGCCATTTTACCAGACTGCATCCCAATCAAAATCTACATCCAACTCCGGGACATCCTTTCTCCAAATCGTATCCAGGGGGAGGTCCTTATACGAGGACGTAAGTAAATGGCGATAAAAGTCAGAAACGAAGCCTCTCGATGTCTCTTTGTCATAAAAGAACTTGTGAAAATGGTGATGCTCCAGTGGAACATCCCATGGAACGCCATGAGCCCTCAGGGCTGCTCTTATTTGTAAATAAAAGAAAAGGGAGGTTCCGGGGAGATCATATCCGTTGGATAGATCTGGGAAAGAACGGAGACCAGAGTTATCAAAGATATCCCCCAACGTGTGGATCCCTTTCTGTTCCCATCTAGGGTACCTAATAGGTTGTTGTCCAATAAGGAGTAAATTGTTATTAAATAGAGGGGAATGTGTGTGCCATTTATGGCAGTTAGTACATGCTTTATCTTCAACAGCAATTTTAAATTCGACAAACAGGTCAGCGCCGTAGTCAAAAACAGTTTTTACCACCTCAGACTCCTGGCGAAGACAAAGGCACACCTCTCCCAAAGTAACCTTGAGACGGTGATACATGCCTTTGTCACCACTCGTCTCGACTATTGCAATGCCCTTGTAGTAGTTTTTGATAGAACATAAATCCTAAACTGTATTGAATCTTTTATTCCCAATAGAAAAGGTCATAAGATTAAGCTTTGATCAGAAAACAGCTGTCTTAGATAGTCAACGCAAGAACCCTCACAACAGGTTGTGTGCCGGGCCACTCAAACAGCCGGCAGTAAAAAATAAAGACCTGTTTGGATAAGCCATTCGGGAGTCCTAGAACAAAAGAGCCACCTGGCTCCTTTAGGGTGTGGGACAGGAAGGATTTCAGATAAGCCCTAGCTAACACAATGAGATGATCAGGTCACATGAAGTTGTTATCAGCTGCTTCGCGGCCTAGGGACACAAGGACAGTCAACTGTTCTGAGTAGTATGAAAAGTCTCAAATAGAAATTATAGTTAAATAACTTATGTGTGTTGACTGAGGTAGAATGTTTACCATCAATGTGAGACTGTTAGGCTGGATCTTGGTAAATCATGGAGGAACATATTATTAATGAACGCTAAAGTATAAACTGTATAAAAGGGATATTGATGTAAGTTAAAAGAATGATTAGGCCTGTTAGCTATTCACTGAAAGTCAGCAGACTGTGTTACAGACTTAAATCCCCTGCAATGTAAAACTAGTTTCACCTAGGGTGAAACTAGGCTTTATGGTACCAGACTGTGTTCAATTATGATATCTCTGTGTTTATGTAATCAATTGCAATTTGAATATATATATTGTGAGATCAATAACCCAAGTATTAAGTTGTTAGAAGGTGTTTGTTCTTTGACTGGAAAACAAAGGAAATATAGAGTTGGCTGTGAAGCCAACCTCCTATTTCACATTCAAACTTAGTAGGCCTGGGATTGGAGGAAAACATCTGATGATGTCACTTTGGTGACGTCACGCAGAGACTCCAGGCTTTTGATATAAGAGGAGGTGTGGTGACGATGAGGGGACTCTGAAACGAAACCACCAAGGAACCACACCCACCTCTTCACACAGGAGACGACGACACGGAAGCAGAGGAGCAGAACAAAGAAGAACATTTTTGGAGGGAGAAGAGACTTTGCTTTGTTCATCAGCCAGCGAACAAAGCCCATCAACAACTTATCAACTCTACTTTAATATTAGTCTGATATAAGGGATCTGTGGCTTAGTACTTGAATACTCTTATATCATTGCAGAATACATTTTTCATTGTAATTACACTCTTAACTTTTAATTAAAACAGATGCTGTTTACCACCTTCTCCTCTCCATTTCTCCTGCTGCTCCGCTGGTCGTCAAACAAAGACCTCCAGGGCCCTCATGCATCAACGTGGACGTAGAACTTGACCTACTTCCACACGTAAGCACGGAATGTAGAACTAGCGTACGCACAGGGAAGTCGGCATTCATCACACGTGCGTACGCAGGCTCTATGCCCTGCCGTGTTGATGAATACAACTTTGTTCTACCGTCAATGCTCGTGCATGATTATTCATATATGGTCATGAAAATGAGGAAACACCCCCCATGGGATGTGAAATAATGGACCGACCCGAGCGGGACTCCGAGAAACTCCACGGAGAATTCACTGCTGTCGAACCAAGAAGACACTATCGCGTATTATGATTTATGGGATAAATAAAAGGCGGACTTGTAAACGGTGATGTCAGATATCAACGGCTCCCTAAGACCATTGCTGCAATTCTGCCTGGACAGCTCAAAATACTAATAAAGACCGTTCGTTGACCACTGTTTGGCGTTGGTTGTGTGTCATTATAACCGTGCTGTAATATGAATGCCTTTATTAGTTGTGTTCGATTGGCTATATGATTTTTAGAGGCATCTATTTTGTTGTCGGCTAATAAAGACCGCGCTGGAATATGACCAGGCATGCGTTCTTCATGGGACGGGGGTGCACTAAGTGCAAGCCCAGATAAGTACTCGCTATTTGCATATCAATAGCGCCGGTCGTATTTAACACACCTGACGACCGGCGCTATTGATATGCAAATAGCGAGTGCAATCCCAGTTGATTTCAGGAACGCACCACTGAATATGACTGCCTTTTCCTGTGTTGTTTGATTAATACCCACGGATTAAAGTTCTCCTCAATTCTATTCCAAATCGCGATGGATCTCCCGTCAATTTTCTACCTGCTGCATATGATTTCTAGAGGCATACTACAATCTATTTTGATGTCAGTATTGGGTAGCCTATATAAACAATATAATACGAGAGCATATACAAGAACAATGAATCTCACTGCATGTATGATGTATCCTGCCTTTCAATACATGAACTTGAATTCCATCATGTTTGTGTGCGGGACTCAAGGCTGCTGTCACAATGGGTGGTACCGGTACAGTAATAATAACAGTCCACACAATATCACGATCCATGCCATAGCCTATGTTCCATTAGGACATGATCTGTGACGACAAATGTTCTAGAATGTTTGATTAAGATATCATACTCTGACAGCATGCCTATGAGCAACAAAAACGCGAACTTGAATCCCATCATATAGTCTGTCCACTATCTGCATGGTGTCATTGCAATGCGTTTTCTATTCTTTCTTGTACAGTAAAAAGGGGGAAGAACACTATATTCATATGACTTATTCTGCTTACAGCTTCGAAATTCCACTTGTTTCGTTTAACGTAAAGCCTTTTATATATAATCAAAACGTTCCCGTGTTTCGGCGGTCTGTGCGCAAAATAATAACGAGTTGAGCTTTATGATTTATGATGAATTGAAAATGGGGGACCCTGATGTAAACAGGACGAAAGTTGGTCTGCATCCCCAATTAACAATTGTATGTACTGAGCTGTACTGTACTGTACCCATTCTGCAATCTTAATAAACTTTTCAATCAATCAATCAATCAAGCTACGCGGAGCGCAGTCAGTCAGTAGCCTACACCCCGTATATTCCGATAACGCTATATAAACCATGCTGCATTCATTCTGAGAGAAAGATCTATTATTCCAAATGCTATTTATAGGGTTTTGACCATAATTACACTACTGTTGCTATCTTACAATGAACTATAATGAACTACGGTTCATACAGAACATCCAGTGTTATTATGCACAGAAGCTCATTTCCTTGTTGTAATAATATATTCTACCACTGGGAGCTAGGTACGCCAGGTCTGACCTGTGCGTAGATGTACGCACGAAGTCAAGTTCAAGTTCAAATTGATGAATCCCACTCTTTGCTTAGAAATGATCGTACGCACGGGTTACGCACAGATCTGTGCGTAGAACACGTTGATGCATGAGGGCCCAGGTCTTTGTTTAAAGTACTTTCCAGGGCTTTAAAGGTTTTAAACACAACGTAGAGCAGATTAGAGATTAGGTTCTGATTAAATCAGAACAATTAGCCCAGAAAAGTACTACACCCTCTACACAGGCATCGACAAATCCCTGCTTCGCCGCCTACAAGTGGTGCAAAACGCAGCCGCGCGCCTCCTCACCAAAACAAAAAAACATGAGCACATCAGCCCAGTTCTGGCCTCGCTCCACTGGCTGCCTGTTCGCTTTAGAATAGATTTTAAATTAGCCCTAAATGTTTTTAAATCACTAAATGGCACGGCTCCTCTCTATCTATCCGAGCTCTTGCACCACCACACCCCCCACGATCCCTTAGATCAGCTGACCAGCTGCTATTGGTGGTGCCTAGAACTAGTCCACATTACAGTTCTACTTTTGTTTTAATGTGAAAAGTGATGCTGCATAAGATTACTGCACTTAGCACTGACTGAGAAAGTACATATTACAGTTTTTTTTTTTTTTAAACTTACATTTTTATTGAACATTTATAGACAAACAACACAACATATACAATAACATCAACAACACTATTAAACAGACATAAATAATAAAGAAAAAATGTAATACCCAAAAGACGAAAAATAAAAAATACTGACTTAAGCAAATATTCACATACATAAATAATGAAGTGGAAAAAACATAAAACAATTGTCATATCTTAAACAAAAATAAAATTAGAAAACATTAAGTGTGTGACATGGGTTCAGAGACCCTCCTTGAACCTCTTTCCTCCTTTACCCTTCGCCCTCTTGTGTTTCATTTGTTCCTTCCTTTGTGATGTCGTTTTCGTTCCCCTTATAATCCTCCCACTTTTCCCATCTTTCCCCAAATTTCTCTTCCTGTAGCCTCAGCATGTGCATTATCCTCTCCATATCCTGTATCTCCTCTACTATTCCTTCCCATTGTGCTATTGTCGGTGGGTCTTCTTTGTACCACAGTCTCGTTATTGTTTTTCTGGCCGATATCAACATTATCTTTATTAAATATTTGTCCCCCCCTTGTATTCCCTCGTGTGTCAGGTCCCCTAAGTAAAGCACCAGTCCCGTTTGTGGTAACCCGTATCCTAATATTCTGATCATTGTCTCCCCTATCTCCTCCCAATACCCCTTCAGCTTCTGACATCCCCAGAATATGTGTGTGTGATTTGCTCCCTCCTTCCCACACATCCTCCAGCATGCCCTTTGTGTTGGTGCATATTTTCCCTTCAACTCTGGGGTTATAAAGAATCTGATTATGTTTTTCCATCCAAACTCTTTCCATATCCTCGATCCTGTTGTTGAATGTTGTACCTCGCATATGTTGCCCCATTCCTTCTCTGTTATTCCTATCTCTAGTTCTCTCTCCCATTTCTCCCTTATGTAATCGGTCGTGTGTCCCTTGCTGTTCATTATAGCCCGGTATATTGCTGATATTACTCTTCCTTGCCCCCCTTCGTATGCCCATACTATCATCTTGATTATTCCATTCTGTTCTTTGTCTTTGGCCCCCCTTATTTCTTTGTTGTAGTAATCTCTAACCTGTAGATATCTGAAGTGGTCCCTGTTTTCTAGTCCAAATTTCTCCTTTAATTTTTGTAGTGTCTGCATTTCCCCCTTCTCTATCATTTTGCATATCGCTGTTGCCCCCCCCCCCCCCCCCCTCTCCCACCTTCTGAATCCATGATCAAACCTCCCTGGTTTGAATCTCTTGTCATGTGCTACCCATCTCAGAACCCCTGACTGCTTCTCCAATTTGTGTGTTTTTACTACTCTGTTCCATATGGTCAAGGTGCATTTGGTGATTGGATCTAATAGTCCCTCTTTTTCTTTGAATAGTTCCCTATCTCCCACCAGAGCTTGTACCTTGTATCCCTCCCCTTCTTTTTCAATGTCTTTCCATCTTGCCTCATATCTGTCGTTACACCAGCACGTCACTGCTCTCAGTTGTGCTGCATAATAATAATCTTGTAGGCTGGGTACTGCCATCCCTCCCTCTTCCTTTGGTAGTTGTAGTGTTTTATATCTGACCCGTGGTCTTCTCCCCGCCCATATGAACCTCGGTATCATTCTGTCCCACTCCCTGAATTGATTCTGTGGTATTTGTATCGGTAGTGACTGGAATAGGTACAGTAACCTTGATAGTATATTCATTTTAATGACCTCTATTCTTGAATTGAAGTCCAAGGGCATTACTGTCCATCTCTCTAAGTCTCTCTTGATGTTCTGATTTATCTGTGTATAGTTCGCCTCAAACAGTTTCCCCACCCCTCTCGTGATGTTCACCCCTAAGTATTTAATCTTGTCCATGTCCCATCTTATCCCATACTGTTCCCTAATTTCCGTCGTTGGGGTATAGTTCCATGCTAAGGTCTGTGTCTTTGTCACGTTTAGTTTGTATCCTGAGTAGTCGCCATATTCCTTCAGTAGATCCATCAGTGCCGGGAAGCTCTTGTCTGGTTGCCTCATGTATACTATCACGTCGTCCGCAAATAGGCCTAGTTTATATTCCGTTCCCTTTATCCTTACTCCCTTAATGTCCTCTGTCTGTCTGATCAGTTGTGCCAGTGGTTCTATGAAAACGGCGAAGAGAGTTGGTGAGAGACAACATCCCTGTCTGGTAGCCCTCTCTAATCTGATTCTATCCGTCAGGTTGCCATTCACCTTAACCCTCGCTGTCGGTTCTTGATATAGCGCCTTGATCATCTTCATCGCCCTCCCGTTCAGTCCGAACCTCATCAATGTTTTATATAAAAATGTCCAGCTCACACTGTCGAATGCTTTTTCTGCATCTAGGCTAATCAGTAACGCGCTACCTCCTTGTTTTTGTATCTCCTCTACTATGTGTAATGTCTTTCTCACGTTGTCCTGTGTCTGTCTCCCTTTAATAAATCCAGTTTGATCTTCATCTATAATGTCTGGCATAAACGTCTCAAATCTCTTTGATATTATCGATGTATACATCTTGTAATCCACGTTGAGTATGGACACAGGTCTGAAACTACTACATAATTCTCTATCCTTCCCTTCCTTCGGTATCGTGGTGATTATGGCTTCCTTCCACGAGGGGGGCATTTTGCCCTCTTCCATCGTGTGTCTGAACGCCGCCCCTAACATGGGTGCTAATTCCGTTCTAAATGTCTTGTAGAATTCCGATGGGAATCCGTCGCTCCCCGGAGATTTGTTGTTTTTAGCTCTACTAATTGCCTCTTCCAGTTCTCGTTCCGTAATTATTTTATTTAATTCTTCATTCTGTTCTTTCCCTATCGATGGTAACTCTAGCTTCTCCAGATATGCTTCTATTTCCTCTTCTCCCGCTGCTTTTGGCTGTGTGTATAGTTTCTCATAGTATTCTCTAAATGTCCTCTCTATTTCAGCTGGGTCTCTCAATATTTCATTAGTCTTTGTATCCCTTATTGTGTGTATCGTGTTCAACTTCTGTTGCGTCCTAATTCTCCTGGCCAATAGTCTGGTCGCTTTTGGTCCCCCTTCATAGTACGTTTGTTTCATGATTCTCGCTTTCTTTTCTATTTCCGTCAATAATTCCCTATTTATCCTGGCCTTTACTTCTTTGATTTCTCAGAGCGTTTCCTGTTCTTTTGATATCTGGTGTCTCCCCTCTAGCTTCTTCAGCTTCCCTATCAGATTGTGATATGTCTCCGTTCTGGCCTTCTTCAGCATTGCTGTCTTCTCCATCAATTTCCCCCTTATCACCACCTTCAGTGTGTCCCATAGAATGTTCGGATCTACCGCCCCGTTGTCATTTTCTTCCTTATACCTGGCTATCTCCTCCTTGATCTGACTCACCACCCCCTTGTTATTTAATATTCCTACATTTAGTCTCCAGATCGTGTTCCTCCGTCTCCCTTCTAGATCTACTGTCAGATATATGGCACTGTGATCCGATATGTCCGCTACTCCTATTCTGCTCTCCCGTACCCTGTAACTGTCCCCCGTCGTCATCAAAAAGTAGTCTATTCTCGCATATGTCACGTGCGGGTGTGAGTAATGTGTGTATTCCCTGTCCATGGCGTGCATCCCCCTCCAAACATCTGTAATTCCCATTTCCGTCATCTGAATATTCATCTACTGATTTGTGTCCGTCCTTTTCTAGTACTCGTGGTGTCTAGGTCGTGATTCAGTACTACATTAAAATCTCCCGCGCATATCAATATCCCTTCTAGTTCCATCACTATCATATCAAAAATGGTCTCATATAAATCCCTCTCACTCTCTGGGGGTGCATAAACATTCACTAACGTAACCATTTGACCCTCCATTTTTCCCTTCACCAGAACAAATCTTCCCTCCTTGTCTCTTACTTCCTTGATCAATTCAAATTTGACTGTGTTTTTGATTAACGTGATTACTCCTCTCCTCAGGTTCCGTTTAAAGGAACTATAGTATGCATTTTCATATCCAAATCTCTTCAGTTTCTCATGATCCTGTGCTACCAAATGTGTCTCCTGCAAAAAAATCACTTCCATCTCACTTTTTTTACACTTCAACATCACTTTGCCCCTCTTTATCGTATTATTCATTCCATTAACGTTTAACGACATCATTTTTATACCTTTAACCTTTGTCATCTTTCTTCTTCTTTCGTCTGTCAGTCCCCCCCATGTCACATTCATTCCCCCCTCCGGTTGTAGCCTCCGCTCTCTTTACCGAATACATATAATGATTAACATAAATAAAAAACATAAACTTTACATAAAGTGCTCCCAAGGCGTTCGGGGGGTCCCTGTGTCCCCCCCTGTCCCCTGCTGGTGGGTGAGGAGTAATTACTCTCCTAGCGAGAGGCCTCCTCCTGACGGCTTGGGGGTTTGAAACATTTACCCCCAACCGCTCGTCATATTTGTCCAGCCTTCTTACTGTTTTTATTGCTGTCGAGCTCCTGGTCAAAAGCGCTCTGTCCTTCATTCTGATCAAAGACCCCCATTTCCTAGGTCCCTCTCAATGTGGCTTATATGTTCCAATGTCCCTCCTTCCTCCTAAACATGTGTGTGGTGTCTTCTGTGTATCCCTTTTTACTTTCTTTTCCTCCCCTCTATTTTCTATGTGATGTCCATTTATCCCCTTAATCCTTTCCAACTGTGTTACTCGCAGCGTGTGTCTATGTATTTGTTTCAATATGTTCTGTGTTCCGTTTATTATACCTAACTATATTTCCATTTATTTCCTCCATCAGCATGTGTATTATGTGTCCATGTATACGTTGTGTTCGTTCCTATATCCTGCCTCTACCTGGGAATGTGTGTTTATGTATATGTTATTTCAGTTTCTATATTTTGTCTCTATTTGGATAGTTTTTTCAATCTCTTGTGCGTGTACTCATCCGTTCGTCTCCTCCCGCCTCCTCTCCCCTCCTTCTCCGTCTCTGGCCTCCTCGTCTTTCTCCGCCCTCGGTCTGTCACGTCTCACCTCGGCCTTCTTCTCTCTCCTCCCTCCTCTCCCGGGTTCCGATCTCCTACTCTGGTCCACCTGCGTGCTTTCTCCAATCTCTGCTGCAGGCTCAGCGTCTGGTCCTCCTGTCTCCTTTCGTCTCCGTCCTCCGCCGTCTGCATCCCCCGTCGCCTCATCTCTCCCGCCGCCTCCCGCGCCGTCGCGTATGTCACCGTCCCTTCCTTCCAGTGTATCCTTAGCGAGGTCATGGGTGATTGGAATTTCATTCCGTTTTCTTTCAGAATTCTCTTCAGTCCCGCGTAAGACCTGTGTGTTATTGCCACCGCTGTCGAGTAGTCGTGATCAAACGACAGTCTTTTCCCCTCGATTTCTATCTTCTTGGTCCACGCGGTTCTGAGTACCAATTCCTTAACCTCGAATCTTAGAAAGTTAATAATCACCGCCCTCGGGGGTCTGTCCGGTTGTGGTCTCGGTGCCAGCGCTCTGTGGGCCCTCTGTATCTCCATTTTTTCCAGTCCCGTCTCCTCCAGTTGTTCTTTGATAAGCTTTTCCACATATAGGGTCACCGATTCCCCTTCGACTCCTTCTTTCAATCCCCATATTCTGATGTTATTTCTCTGTGACCTCCCCTCCATGTCCGACATCTTTGTCTCCATCTTTTCTTGTTGTTGAATCGCTTTTGTTAATACCTCGTGTATCTCTGTATTCCATTCTTCTGCTTGCGCCACTCTCGTTTGTAGCTCGGTTACATTTCTATCCTGCTCCGCCATCTTCTCATCCACCATTTTGAGTTCTGTATTTATTTCGCCTCTGAAGTCCTCCTGTTCCTTCCTCAATTCCTCCCGTAGCTTCCCAATATCGTTCCTTATCGTGTCCGTGTTAATTTGTATGGTCGCCTGCATCGTGTCCGTGTTCAATTTAATGGTCGCCAATATTCCGGCCTGCATGACCACGGCCCATCCTGGCATTCCTGTGTCTGTCTCAGCCGAACCTCCCCCTTCCTCCGCCTGTCCCTTCTCGGTCTCGTTTCGGGGGCTCTGTTCCTTCAAATTCTGTTCTTCTCGTGAGTCCTCCATTTCTCTTTCCTTCGCAATTGTTGTCTCCTCCTTACTTCTCGTGTGCATCTTTATTTGTAATCACTTTTCGGGTCTTTATTTATCCGTTTTTTTCGCTCATTTGACAAGGAGCTCTACCGCACATGTGCTACCCGTCTGCTCTCATACCGGAAGCCCATATTACAGTTCTACGTTGACAAACATATTTACAATTAGCATTTTCTAATGTTAATAATATGAGAGTCCACAATCATTATAGTTCTACTTTTGTTTTGATGTGAAAAGTGATGCTGCATAAGATGACTGCACTTAGCACTGACTGAGAAAGTACATATTACAGTTCTACTTTATAAAATGCTAATTGTAAATATGTTTGTCAATGTTAATAATATGAGAAAGTCCACATTACAGTTCTACTTTTGTTTTGATGTGAAAAGTGATGCTGCATAAGATGACTGCACTTACCACTGACTGAGAAAGTACACATTACAGTTCTATTTTATAAAATGCTAATTGTAAATATGTTTGTCAATGTTAATAATATGAGAAAGTCCACATTACAGTTCTACTTTTGTTTTGATGTGAAAAGTGATAAGATGCATAAGATGACTGCACTTAGCACTGACTGAGAAAGTACATATTACAGTTCTACTTTGACGTTTTAATGTTGGACCAAAGCATTGCATGTAATTAGAATACAGGCAAATAAAAGTCATTTAGTTTAAAGTACAATCTTGGCTGTCTTTTTCTCTCAACGCTTCAATAGGTAGATCTTGCCTTAAAAAAAAAAAAAAAAAAGTGATCTTGGGCTTAAAAAGGTTGGTGACAACTGGCCTAGACTGTGGAACAGCCTCCCCCTCAACGTACGGGCCGCGTCTATTCGAATCCCAAATGGTTCATGCGTTTTGCTAATCTGATTGGCCACTGACGTTTCTGGTCATGTGACATGTGCGCCCAATCGTGTGACGCGCCCATTTCCGCCTCGACCAGCAGCAAACTACCTAACGCCTAGTTTATCACTGGTTAAGCTTAGGCGACTCTTTCGAAGTTGGTTAAGGTTAGAGTTTGGAATCAGGGCGGGCGTTCTATCGCCATGCTCTAAGACAAACTCTAACCTTAACCAACTTCGAAAGAGTGCCTAAGCTTAACCGGGGAAAGAACTTGCCATCACACGATTGGTGCGACCAGAAACATCAGTGGCCAATCAGAGCGCAAAACGCGAACGCGGAAGCATGCACCGTTTGGGTTTCGAATAGACGCGTACGGGCCGCCCAGACCTTGCAGGTTTTTAAATCACTTTTAAAAACCGACCTGTTCTCCCTGGCCTTCCCCCCCACTTAATCACCACTAGACCCCTGGCCCTCCTATCCTCTTTGCTTTACTGTGTCCTACCTGTTTTTATTACATTCATTGTTTTACTGTGTGAGGGTTCGGTGTGGGAATAGGTGAGGAGACCCCAAGTGCAGAACACAAACAGAGAGAGTAGAGGCAGAGACGACGGGATGAAGATGAACAGGCTTTTACTATTAACAGTTGCAACAAGGATACACGTCAAAACGGTAACAAACAAAAGCGAACTGTAAAACCCGAAAACAATACTCAGCAGTGCCCGAAAAATATGGACTAAGAAAGGAACGGACTCACTGGGAAATACAGGTGACAAAGGTGAGTATGTGACCGAACACAACTGTAGACAAAACAATGACAAAACAATGGCACGACAATGAATGTGAGATAAATAGCAATAAATACTGCCCGTGATTGCTATTGCCAGCTGGATTAAGGCCAGGCATGGCCAAGACTAGTGAACACAAAGTATAAGCAAAAAGAAATCTCACACTATAAATAAAAGCATGTGTAAGGGAATTATCTTAAGGGAAAACATATGTAAAGGAACAACCCTTAAAGGAAACATATGTAAAGAAATTAACACCTACAGAAAACATATCTAAAGAGACGAACCCTTAAAGCAGTGCTTCTCAAACTTTTTCTGTCAGGCCCCCCTTTGGCGGACCAAAATATCTTGGGCCCCCCCCCCCCCTCGCCCCAACAAAATAGTCATAAAATGGGCCATGTTTAAATTTATTGAAATAACACCAATATCGTGACCTTTCAAATTGACAACACCTTCCCTTGCGAGAGCCACCTTGCCTCGCTGTGAAATAGCACTGCAGAATGGTCAGCTCCCATCTCCTCACACAGCGCAGAGAACAGGCGCGCTTTCAGGGGTCGGGTTTTGATGAAATTTACCACGTTTATAACTTCTGTCAACCTCATTCAGCTCAGGGCTAAGTTGTCTTGACGCTGGCGCCTCTCTGTGAATTTACAGTGCGTCCATTGCGCGTTTGGCGAGACCCCCTTGATGAGCGCCTGTAGCCCCCTCCTTTTCCCTGCCATGGCCTGCGCACCGTCAGAGCAAAAGCCCACACAGTTCTCCCATTTCAGTCCATGTTCTGTCAGGTAACTGTCAATAATTTTTAAGAGCTCATCAGCTGTCGCTCTGTTTTTGACATATTTGCAAAACAGCAGATCTTCACTCAGTGACTGGGAATTTACAAAGCAAACATAGGAAATAAGCAAACAGTCTTTATTGCTGTCAGTCTTTGACAAGGCAACACGCATGTCATCCTCAAGGCTCAACTTGGCCCTATATGTTGTTTTCAGAGCTGTCATGGATGAAAAGCCAGCTTCATATGTGGTGCTGAATGGTATCAACACCTTTAACTGCTGCATCATGAGATACTTGGTGGGCCATGAGATGAGATACTTGGTACTCAGCACCACACTCTGAAACTAGCTCTCCAGGTGGTATCAGATGAGATTTCAATGAGTTCTTCCAAGAGTTTGGATGGAGATGTGTCAGGAAGCTTTGTCTCAATGTTGTCTGTAAAGTATTTTTTTATCGAGAGTAACTTGGTGATCCTTTTCTGTGTTTTATTAAATAATGATTTTCAGATTTTGAGAAATGGTCAAACTTCATGGAGAACAGTGCAGCTGCAACAGATAGCACTTTAGTGATAATTTTCTGTAATCCAATTTTTTATTTTTTTTTTATAAATCTCAAGGCCCCCCCTGTCATGCCTCTGCGCCCCCCCTGTGGGGCGCGCCCCCCACTTTGAGAAACACTGCCTTAAAGGAAACATATGTGAAGGTATTAACACTTACAGAAAACATATGTAAAAGAGATGAACCTTTAAAGGAAACATATGAAAAGATAAACCTTTTAAACACAAGCTAAAATGGGGAAACACAACATGAATAGAGGAAACACAGCATTAATCATAGTATCCAGCAAACCTAGGAGGTTAAGTATCTGGAGTTGCTGCATTTGGCCACCAGAGGGCAGCAGAAAACCACTGTCCATATTGTTCAGGCAGGGTCCCTGGCTGGGACCATGGCATACTGTGTTTTTAATTTTATATCTTGCATCGTATTATTATTATTTTTATCAACCTGCCTGTGAAGCACTTTGGTGCCAGCTGCCGCTGCCTGGAAATGTGCTATATAAATAAAATTGACTTGACTTGGTTTCTGGGTGTCACGCCAGGTCTGGATCACATGTGTGATAAGAGGGCCAAATCGTAATTTGCATTGCTTAATTGAAATGTTGGTATACACTATATCCTGAAGTCTATGAGGGGACACCATCTTCTCCTCCAATGGTCGCCAAGACATGGCTGCTTGAGCGTCAAACCAAGTGATCAGAGGTCTCAGAGAGAAAGCTTGAAAATAATATTTAAAGTCTGGAAATGCTAAGCCTCCATCGAGTTTACTTCTTTGGGCAGTTGATCTCTTCAAGCGCGGGCGTTTATTATTCCAAACGAATTTATAGGCGGCAGAGTGCAATTTCTGCCAATAACCAACAGGAGGAGGCAACGGGAGCATTGAGCTGATGAAATTAATTCGGGGTAAAATATTCATTTTAATTATTGACGCACGGGCCTGTAAATATGATTTTTTTTATTTGGACCATCTGTTGAAGTCATTTGTAATCCTGTCACCCAAGCTGGAGTAGTTATACCTTACCGTCTGGCTAATAGTAGGGAATATTTCAATTCCGAGACATTTAAAGTGCTCCACCATAAGTATGTTTGCAGGCAGGATGGTAGCCTTCGCAGGCTCATTAAGTGGAAGAAAAGCAGATTTTGGCCAGTTGATCTTAAAGCCGGACAGGCTGCCAAACTCATCTATCACATTGAGAAGATGAGGCAGGGAGACTGAGGGATTCTGCATAAACAGGAGTACATAAGCTGATATGGTGATGTGTGCCCTGAATTGAAACAGGAGATATAATTTGGGATTGTCTTATGTATTGAGCTAGAGCTTCGAGGGATAAGGCGAAAATACCGGGACTAAGAGGGCAACCCTGTCTAGAAGAGCGCGAGACAGAGAAGAGTGGCGAGCAGAACTTTCCCGTTAAGATCATGGCCGAAGGCCCTGTGTAGAGAACTTTGATCATATGAATGAAATCCTCTCCCAACCCCATCCTTCTAAGAAGTGTCCACAAGTAAGACCACTCCAATCTGTCAAATGCCTTCATTGCGTCCAAGGACATGACCGCTGTAGGGACTGCAACATCCTTGCTGGCATCAATCACGTGCAGTAACCGTCTGATGTTATCAGTAACCAGGCGGCCTCTTATGAAGCCGGTCTGATCAGGGTGAACTAGAGATGTCATATGCTTTTGAAGTCGGGTGGCTAGAACCTTGGCATATAGCTTAAGATCGGCTCAGAGGAGACTTAGGGGCCTATAGCTGCCACACTCGGTGGGGTCCTTATCTTTCTTTAGTAAAACAGATATAAGCGCCATATTGACGTCTCTGGAAAAATTGCCCTCTTTGATTGAATGTAAAATCATTGAGAGTAATAAGGGACAGAGTACATCCCAGAATGCGAGATAGAGTTCTGGTTGGATGCCGTCCCATCCGGGAGCCTTGCCCTGTTGCATATCTGCAATCGCCTCTCTAAGTTCAGCTAGCGTGGTAGGTGCAGCTAACAGTTTAGCACTATCTTCCGAGATCTGTGGTAAGTTGATTTGATCAAGGAAATCCTCCAGCTTGGTATGATCAAAGACCACCTCTGACTTGTACAGGTTGGAATAAAAAGAGCGAAATGTATCATTAATCTTTTTGGGGTTGGTGGTTACCTCCCCCTGTTGGTTCTTAATGGAAGGGATATCCGCAAATTGTTCACTGGCACGTATCTTCCTAGCTAATAGGTGACTAGGCCTGGAACCATGAAAGTAGTAGTGCTGTCTTGTTCTCTGCATTTGAAATTCAGATTGTTGTCTTAAAATGGAGTTCATCTCTTTTTTCACTACCTTAATTTGAAGCTCCAGTCAACTAAAGTAGTTGTGCTGCAATGAAGAGATCAACGTGGCATGAATCTTTTCCAGTTCCACCAGCTTGGAGAGACGTCCCTTGCGGAGATTAGATGCAAAGAGAGTAGTGTTACTTCTGATAAAACCCTTAACCGAATCCCATAGAATTATGGGATCCTGTACCGAGCCCGCATTAAACTGCAGGAATTCAGTGAGCTTCTCTTTAAATTGCAAGTTAAACTCCCCGTTTTTCAGCAGTGTAGAATTAAAGCGCCATCTAGGGGCACGGGATATTATTTTACTGAGTGAAACCTTAAGTAGGATACCTTTGTGGTCTGAAAGTACTATGGGTAATAAGTCAACCTCAAAGCTATCAAAGAGCCATGGGGAAGAAAAAACATAATCAATCCTGGAAAAAGTCTTATGTCTCGATGAGAAGAAGGAATAAGCTCTCGCACATGGGTTGAGCGATCGCCACATATCGATTACCCCTGTGTCCTTAGACCAGGCCCGTAGGGCCGTGGTAGCTTGCTTCTGATCAGAGGTTTCAGTGTGACTGGACCTATCAATCAATGGATCCCAAACTGCATTAAAATCAGCTCCTACTATTAATGAGTAATCAGGTAGTTTCAGCATTGCTGCAGTGAGTACAGCATAAAAGTTAGCGTCATACAAATTATTGATTTGAAGTCTTTATTTCGAACATGCAATGAATACAACAAACAATAACAAAAAAGAAAAACAACTCAATCTGCATGTTCGAAAAGGAGTAGGAAGAAGTATACACTTATTTAATCCTACCCCTTTTCCACTACTCAAATGAGTGTACTATTTTAAACATAAAAAAGAAAAGAAAAAAAAATATATATATATGCAAAACAAAAAACAAAAACTATATATGTATAAAATAAAATAAAATAGAAAACAAAATAAAAATGTAAACACCCGTGAATATCAAGTCCCTTCCTCATCCCTGTACCTTGTGAACATAATTTCCTTATACATCAGTTTGAATTGTCTCATGTTTGGACATTGCTTTAGCACCACATTTAGACTGTTCCACAGTTTCACTCCACATATTGAGATGCAGTGTTTTCTCATGGTAGTGCGTACGTTTAGCACCTTTAAATTGTGTTCTCCCCTCAGATTATAACCTCCCTCCCTATCAAAGAACAATTCTTGAATGTTTCTTGGAAGTGCATGACTTTTTGCTTTATACATACATTTTGCCGTTTTAAATTCCACAAGATCATTTAACTTCAATGTCTTTGACTCCAGAAACAATATGTTAGTGTGATCACGATAACCTGCAATGTGAACTATCCTTATGGCCCTTTTTTGGAGTATAAAAAGTGGTTGTAGTGTAGACTTATAATTGTTTCCCCAGACTTCAGCACAGTAATTTAAATATGGTAAAACTAGTGAACAGTAGAGAATGTAGAGTGATTTTCTATCCAGGATGTGCTTTACTTTACTCATGACTGAAATGCTTCGTGAGAGTTTAGATTGGACATGTTTTATGTGAGGTTTCCAACAGATTTTATGGTCTATTATTACACCTAGGAATTTATTTTCATAAACTCTTTCAATAATCACATCATTTATTTTAACTTGTACCTGAGTATCCAATCTACAGTTTCCAAACAACATAATTTTAGTTTTGCTCAAGTTCAATGATAATTTGTTTCTATCAAACCATTCCTTCAATTTCTTCATTTCAGATGTGATGACCTCTAAAAGCTGCTGGACATTTTCACCAGAAAAAAAAAGATTAGTGTCATCCGCAAATAATATACATTTAAATATATTGGATACTTTACATATCTCGTTAATGTACAAGATGAACAGTTTTGGACCCAACACTGACCCCTGGGGGACACCACAAGCAATGTCCAAACATTCAGATTTATAATATCTCATTGTCACAAATTGTTGTCTTTTATTTAGATAGCTTCTCACCCAGTCCAATACTACCCCCCTGATCCCATATCTCTCCAATTTCCTGATTAATATATCATGATTAATAGTATCAAATGCTTTTTTTAGGTCAATGAATACTCCAGCTACATGTTTTTTTTGATCTATGGAATTTGTGATTTTTTCAATGAGTTCTATTAACGCTAGTGATGTTGACCGGTGTGTTCTGAATCCATACTGGCTATCGGTGAGTAAATTATGTTTATCAATGAATTTATCTAATCTGTTGTTGAAGAGTTTTTCTAATATTTTTGAAAACTGAGGAAGTAGAGAAACAGGCCTATAATTTGTGAAGTGGTGTTTATCTCCAGTCTTGAACAGAGAATTAGGGGCGTAAGCAGAAATCAGCGCAATTTTTCGGTTCGAACATTCTATTTTAGCAATAGTGATTCGGCCATCAGCATCAGACCACACATCTAACAGTTTAATATTCAATTTCCACTTCGCTATTATGGCTACCCCACGGGCCTTGGTGTCAAAAGAAGAATAACTTATGTTATGGTAAAAATTATTTGCCAGTCTTGCGTTATCCGTCAATAAAAGGTGTGTTTCACTCAGTAATGCAAGGTCTACTTCCTTCCTTTTTAGCCACGTTAGTACACTTGTGCATATATGCTGTATATTGAGACCCCCTGTATTCCAGATCAATATATTCAAATTAGCCATAGTCTAAAAAGGCTGCAGTATGACTGAATGTAATTAATTTGGAGTAGCACACCATATATATCCATTTGTTAAGGTCCTATTGAGATCCAAGCGTGAGCGTGAAAACAAATATAAAAAAGAGCGAGTCGACTGGAAAGAAAAACAAAAAACCACACAATCCCCCATTCCCACCCCCCTCCCCCCTTCAAAATACTTGTCCGGTATCGATCAAACATCAATTGGTCAATCCTGACCGAGCACAGCAACCACAACAACAATATGTATCTTAACCATACTAACAAGTTGTAAGGTATATTGTAACAAATTAGAGAAGAAGAACCCACTTCACTCAACTGAGAGAAGAAATCTATGCAACGTTCAATGTGCAGTTTAAAGTGCAGACGGTAACAACTGGTGCATTAAAACACAATTCGTATGAGATGAACTAGAGCAGACAATAAAAAGACTAATGCGTTAAAAAGCACAGGTCGTCACATGTGCAACCGGAGCAAAAGAGCCACAGTAAACACGTGGCGATGGTAATGATAGCTAGGAGAGCTGGTCAACCGGCATGCCTTGAGTTTAGCTTAATCAGGCTAAGGCCTGTTAGCCTGATTCACGTAGATATCTCCGCCAAGAGAGGGCCATCCCTCTCGACCGGCAGATACGTTAGCACATAGCTCGTTCGAGTGAAAACTATGAAATACAGTTCGTCCAAATACAAACTCGAAAAAAGACAGTGCATAACAGTCAATGCGAAGTCCAGTTGCGAAGTTCAATGCTCAGACAATAAAAAGACCAATGCGTTAAAAAGCACAAGTCGTCTGAATTATACTTGAAAATAGTCAATGTGCATACCCATTTCTGGAAATATACAGCGTAGATAAACCATGAATGTTACTGTTCTGTTGGACCGAAAAGCAGTGGAGGGCGAGTGGAACGTTAGAGTTAGCTGAAAGAGCCCGATAGTTAGCATAGCTTGCGCTTAGCAAACCAAGGCCCGAGTCCTGTCACTCCCCGGTGCCCGTCGCCTGCTCCATCGGGGCCAGCTCACCATTCTCAGACGGGGGGGGATGTCATGTCGCGCCGGAGGAACCTCTCTGCCTCGGATGCCGATGTGAATAGGTGGTTGCAGGAGACAGCTCCGCGGCCCTCCTTGATCTTCAGAGTCGCAGGGTAAATTAGGTAGACTTCTATGCCCCTCTCCCGAGCAATCCCCATAGCCTTAGAGAAGGCCCTGCGACGCCTGGCGGTATGGTCGCTGCAGTCCGCGGCGAATCTGAGGGTATAGTTACCCATTTTTGGAGGGTGTTTTCTGGCCTCTCGTAGAATAGCCTGACGTGTAGGGAACTGCAGGCAGCAAAATATGAAAGCGTGTGGACGTCCGGCCTTCTCCGGGGGGCCATTCCTAAAAATTCTATGTGCCCGCTCAATCTCCGGTTTAGGGATGGACGGAAACCAATGTGGAATCATCTTTTCGAGGTATAGAATCGGCGCATCGTCTTCAATGTCCTCGGGCAACCCATAAATTCTAACGTTGCACCTTCTATTCCGGTCCTCCAGGTCAGCGATCTTATTTTCGTAAAAAAGGAATTTATCCTCGATCTCCGAAATCTCTGTGCAGTTGGTTTCAGTTATGATTGCCACCTCTGCCATCCTTTCTTCCACTCTAGATAGCCGCGTGGTCGCGCTAGCTACCTCCTCCTGGAGCGAGTCCAGTCTGTTGGTTAGCTGGAGCATGCTAGCATCAAGCTCAGCACGGAACAAAGTCCTGATGAATTCACCGTCCACCTCATTTAATGTCCCCTTTTTATTCTATATTTTATTTGCCATCTCTGTGAAGTATTATGTGAATGTATGTCGTGAAATTAATGTTGTAATTAATATATAAGTGGAGTGGTTGCTGAGCTCGGAAAAATTACGCCACCATCCGATCTGAACATAAACCGGAAGTCTGCAGCACTGAAATCTAACATTACGGCACCAACTAACCTCCTCTTGTCCTTGTTTGCTAACCAGTCAACTGTTAACTGCGGTGCATGTGGAATCTCTGTAATCATGCCGAAAGCTGGATATCAGACCATTCTTTCAATCAATTTACTTAGTACTGGTAGGATACTTATGGGACGACTATTAAAAGTTAAAATGTTATCATTCGGAAGTGGAATGACCATAGAGATGGATGAACCCCATGGATAAGACATTTATTGAAAGGAGTGACAACTTAGGTAGCCGCCACCTTAAGTAAATTGCCATTAAGTTTGTCTATGCCTGAAGAAGTAGAGTCAGAAACTGTAGTGACATAAGCATCTCATTGACAGCATCAGCACTAACCTGAGGAAACTCCTTCATTATACCATTTTATACAATGGCATGCACATTTCTTGATTCTGATTGGCTGAAACAGTCAAGTTAGACGTTGTTATTTCGTATAACACACTCCTGTAACGTTCGGGGTTCTTGTTTTAGGAACCCCACTGTCATTCTGGAGTTATTTCCCCTGGTGGTAGGAGTCTGCACTCACTGTTGGTCACGCCCTATTCCTGATGTGTCACTCCTTGTTCTGTCACCACTGGTTGCTGTCACAAGCTGTCAATTACCTGTCACTAATTGACGCATTGGAATGTTTGGGGTTTTGACTATTTATTCACTTGTTGTTTCTCTCTGCCCCTGTCGAGGCTTCAGACCGTGTATCGTGTGGAAGGAGCTGGAGATTGTGCTGACCTTCTCGCTCTTGAATATCCTCCTGTATCTACCTTGCTCTCAAGTTGACGCCCGGTGTCTTTCCCTGGATTCTCTGTGCTCTGTGTTCTTACATTAAAAGACACAGCAAAGAAAGAGCAATCATTCTCCGACTCGTATTATTTCCTCCTCTACTGGACTCACATTTGCTTACCTGCACTGCAAGCGTAACACACTCCACGTGACCCCAGATCCCTCCAACAACCGAATTACTTTTTTTTTCTGTCTGAATGAATCCGCCATAGATAGACAAATGGAATTATGAATAGCCTTTGAACGAATCCTCCAAAAAATATACAGTCAACTGGAATATGTTAGTTCGTTTCACTGTTGGATTATGTAATTGGTTTGTCATCATGACTTATTGTGAAACAAAAGAAAAATCGCGGACTTAAAAAAAAAAAAAAATGGCCGTCGATCTTTATTTAAAAAAGAAATTTGACCATTGGATTTGATTGATTGATTGATTGATTGAAAATGTTATTAACAGATTGCAGAATGGGTACAATACAGTACGGCTCAATACACACAATTGTTAAGGGGATGCAGACCAGAGAAAGACTTTTGTCTTGTTTACATCAGGGTCCCCCATTTTCAATTCATCATAACATATATGACATACATGACATACAGATAGACAGTACTGCTACATCTATACATTTATGACATATCAGATTTACAAATACAGTACTGTTTGTGATACAAAAAGAGTCTAAAAAAGAGAGTATATACATTTGACGAAGAAACTGTACATTGTAGGAGGTTGGGTAGGTGGGGTGGATGGGGGGGTTGGGTAGGTGGGGTGGGGAAACTGTACATTGGAGGTGGTTGGGTGGGGGGGGGTTGGGTAGGCGGGGTAGGGGGGGGGGGCGGTAACTGTACATTGGATTATTGACGAAACCTTACTTGGTCCCAAGAAGAGGGTCTCGTGTTGGGTTAGGACATTTACTGTACATTGGAGGGGGTTGGGATAGGACATTTACAGGGGCCAGTTTCAAATTGCAGTCTCCCATAGGTGCTCTTTGAGAGTGGTTTTGAAAGTGGGTAGTGATTCACATTCCTTTACAGCTGTGGGTAGGGCGTTCCACATTGATGTGGCATAATTGCTAAACGTGTTTAGTCCCTTGTTTGACCCGAATCTGGGTTTAACATGGTTTGTGGAGCTCCCTCTGGTGTCTACTAGTGGATCTACTATTGGATCTACTTTCTCTGTGGATGGTTTTGTGAATAAATCTCCATTATGCTTCAATTACTGTGTGTTTATTGTATAGCAATAAGGTTGGGTGAATTGGGCCATTGTATAAAAGCATTACATCACTTGAAGTTGTGTGTTATACTCATTAGATCATGCCTAGGGGGGGTCTAACGACCCTCCGCTGCACGTCGGGCCTAACAACCACCCCTAGGTGTGATCTAATGAGTAGGGATGCACCGAAAATGGTTAAAAATGCATTTTCGGCTTTCGGCCGAAAGGGTTTTAGCACCGAAAATATATCACAGAATGTCAAAGAACAGGGTTATGTAACGTTCGTAACCTAAAGTGTTGTTGTGATGACGTAATCAAAACACGGCTACGTGAGCAGATTGGCAGCTCTTCCTGCATTCTGCAGCCTGTGATAACTAACTCCTCTTGGGAGTGTGGTATAATATAATGTCCTCATGTAAAGATATCCCCCCCCCCTGTGTCCCCTTACCTGTGCCCCCCCCCCCCTCTGTGGAATAAGACATTCCCCTCCCCTTTCTCCCCAATCCTGTGCCCCCCCCCCCTTTCTCCCCAATCCTGTGCCCCTCTCCCCAAACCTGTATCCCCCCCCCCCCCATTTGACCTATCAAATGGGACCACATCCCCCCCTTGTTAACTATATAAGTCTCCTCCCGAGATCAATCCAGGTCTCTCACCTGGGTCATTTCAGCTGATCACCTGGGGCGAAGCCCTCAGCCATTCTCTCTATGTACTCATGTATATTTCTATCTGTCTGGATAATAAACCTTATTATCTTGACCTCGGTTGACTGAGAACATTCTTCTTCAGGATATCCACAAATATCCCACAATTGGCGTCTACGAACTTGTGACGGACTCTTTGCGTCCCACCGGCGTGCTGTATTGTTTCATCGATACAGAGAAAAGTGAGTATAATAGACTGGTCGACCAAAAATGTATGGTAAGGAATTAAAACCTTCCCGCTTTTCTCTGTGCCAGGTGAATGTTACAGAATCTTGTCAAATATTGAGATCATGGCTGAGTAAGAATAATGTGCATTAATATATCTGATCTATATTGAGATTCGTTACCGGGGAACGCGTTTACCCGGGTTCTATCAGGAGGTTCTGATAGGATTTGCTAGGTTGAAGTGCTATTCCTGGTCGAGTTGGAGCCGACCAAAAGATAAGGCACACAGTAAAGGTTGTTGGATTGCTAACCCAAGTCTAGCTGATGCAGACTAAAATATAGGCAACAAGGCAAGAAACGTGGGCTTATTAGATGTGATATCATTGGAAAACGCTACTCTGTTAGAAACTATTCTGTGATTCTTTTGGCAAAGAGGCGGGAAGATAGGACCGAGAAGCTGATAAAGAATCATAATTAGATTTACCAGAGTAACGTCATAATATTCATTGTTTCAACCTCAAACTAAGCCCACAATCTCTTCCATTCCTGAAAACGATGTATTCGGATTAAATTAACCAATTGATCATACAGATAGCGGGAAGGTGACCGGCAATGTCCCGGTAGTACGTATATGTACATTAAACGGGACATTAGTCGCGGGTTGAAGAGACCGAGAGTGTGATTAGACGGTATATTCAAATCTAATATATCGCTGTTAAATTTCGAAGTCAGGTTCGGTCGTTATGCTTTAATAACGATGTATAGTATAGATCAAGGGTATAAATGCCTTATCGCAGCAAGGTGCTGGGCGATTAAACGAACAGCGATCCAATACAGACCAGGTATATACACACGTTAACTTTTATGTATTTTCGTTTGTTTGTCTGTTTAAAGTCTCGTTTGTATGTGCACAGTATGCCGACTGATATCGCGCCGAGCATTGAGAGACGAGTTAACGTTACGGAATAACATTGGGGTACAACTCGCGTGACATGCAACGTCCGGTTGGAAATTATAGTTTTATCGTTTCTATTTGTTTACGTTTCACATATGCACAAGTGACGTTCATTCGGTTACAAAACGCTGGTTTTAGGTGAATTCCAGGCTATTGAGAGCTCGCGGGACTAGTACTGCATGGATTGCAAAGCGTTATTTCCAAGGCGAATGGGAACGCACGAACGTCGCTTGGAGCGATGACGTCACGCTATGCGCGCCGTGGAGTTATGGTTTTGTTGTGAGCCTATCCATGGGCGAACGTAAAGTTTGGTGTGCCCGAGGCCGAGGGTGCGTGAAATCCACGTGTAGTATATGTTTTATTTGTATATGTATGTGCGCGCTGCTATTGGAAAGTGAGTGTTTCCAGGGTTGCATTGTCCCAGACCACCGGAGAAACGAGCCGAGCATTGCATTGACGACACGTAGCGTGCTACAGCCTCAGGAACCACTATTCGATTAAAGATACACATGGGCACAAAAGGGGGTAAGTTAATATGGTTATTCAATAACTGAACTGAACTGTGAGGATCCAACGTGAACACGGCAGCTTTTCCCGTGAGTATGAAAATCATAAATATAGATGCATGACACAACTATCATCTCAGTTACAGTAAATTACAACTATCTCAGATCACTTGAGTGTTTATGTTGCTTTTACACATTATAAGTCACATAAAGCTAGTTTTAAATAGGATTCTAATCAATTGGATAGATTTGATCTAAAAGCTAAAGAAAGAATAACAACCTTTCTTTAGAGATAATGAATAAATGCAGATAAGGTTTAGATGAGGCCAAATCATGCCTCTTTTCCACAGTAACATTGATGAGATATGTATATTGTGTGAGATGATAAAAAAGAGAAGGACTAGCTAATGTTTATTGAGCACACATGCAGTCAAAGAGGCTTCACCCAGACGAAAAGAAAAGAGTGGGAAATTAACATGTTTTTGTGTTTACAGGAAGCAAGCAGACAATCAAGAGGCAGACTGAGTTAACTCTAAATTGAATTTACAGAGCAGTGTTTAAACACTCACTCGTATCACAAAAGACATGATGATGCATGACACATATGATATCAGTTACTGGGAATTACAACTATCCAACAAATCATTTCTATTTTAAAACAGTGTATGTTGTAACTCCCACATTTTGATACGGGGTACCATAGAAAATCATGCATCATAACTGAACACAACACAATTTATGAGTAACACACACTTCCAGTATAAGCGCCAAGACCTTATATAGATGAAGACTAGATGACGTGTGTTTGAACTCAAAATCAAAGAGAACACACTCAAAAATGGTCTTAGGAGTGGAAAATTAACATGTGTTTGTATTTTCAGTCTGGCTCTGAGGCGAGATGCAGAACAGTGCAGGTCTACACCCAAATTGTATCACAAAAGACAGAAACTCCAACAATTTGCATGTCAACATGTGTGGAGCTGAAAGACAATCGATTGACCAGTTAAAACAAATCTGCATCCAAACACCCACATGTAAATTTTGTTTACAGAAACAAAGATATTCAGAGTGGGCACTTGAAACCCAAGGGGTATGGCATGGGTGAGACAAAGCAATGCAAATGCCTGCACTCTGACCACAGGCTTGGTGGACTCACCTGACAATGCAAATAGCCAGAGAGGACTCTGACCACACCTAGAGACTCAACTTATTATAGTATAAACACAGGTGATGATGTTGCAGTCATGAAAGTCTACCTAATTCCCATACTAACAATAACTAACCAGTTGTTTTCATCATCTCTTTTCAAGAGGCACTCGAATTAGAGATATGAATTCTGAATAAAACCAGACAAAGTAGAAGTGCCCGAGATGAAAGATTAATGATGAAAACAACTTCACTTGCAATCTCCTCCTTCTATTATCTGCTTATAACCAATAACATGACTCTTCTTTTAACAAACAAATACATTTCCATGACTGCAAATATCAAACCGCCAAGAGGTACACAATGATTATCAACAACATTGATAATTTAGCTGACACTTTTATCCAAAGCTACTCACAGGTTCTGTACGACAGGACATCAGGAAGGGCACAACTCTATCAGCTGAGTAACAATGTTCATCAAAGTGTTGAGTGCTACAGTGTAGGTTAGTTTATTAGGACAAGTGCATGACAGTAAGGTTAGTTAGGGTTAGATTTATTTGTATCAGTTGGAAGCAGGATAATCATTTACACAATGATTATCAAAATGCACAAGGTGTATTAGAGGTAATTAAATTAATGCTACTTAAGAGTAGACGAGAAAATGAATGATTGTTTTTCATGCAAAATTAACTGGCTGCCTAGATTTTATGTTTTTCCCCATGCTAAATTATGACGAGCCACACTGAGACGTGAAGAACAACCGAGAAGTCATGGCGAGGTAAGTATCTTGAAGAAGCACACAATCGTACGCGGCCTGAGGTAAAGTCAACTTCAATTTGACATCACAGATTATAAAGATAAAAAAGAAATGTTTCTGATTCCATGCAAAGATCGGATCCAAACGATATCAAATGCATGATGGTATTACACAATGAATTGAATTAACCCTAAATGATTTTCTTCTTTAGCAGAAAGGCGGTGAATCATTTATGTGAAGAATTTTCTAAGGCAATTTTATCATCCTCAGATCACAAATTGGTGAGAGGACAGGATGAGTGAGACGACGCGTGACCTGAACCACGAACGACATGCGGCCCATGGCAGACCAAATGAAGGGGAGCACAACCAGGGCGACGACACAACCTGAGAGAGCCGCCATCCAACCCAGCCCACCCAGGGACGCCATCCCCAAGGAAGTGGAGCAGAGGACCACGAAGGAGACTGACCAAGGAGACACTGACGAAGAGGAGATCAACCTTTGACGGCCTGAGAGAAGACACCTACGAGTTCAGAGTCATCACCATCAACGAGATTGCGCCTGCTGCGCCACCCCGGCACTGCAGAACACGGCAGACCAAACCCATCACCTACAGAAAGGAGATGGAGCCCTGACCATCAAGGTGGACTTCCATGACCAGATTGCCATCCGTGTGAGAGAGAGCATCCTACAGACAGGCCGCTACACCAGCAAACCCTCGCCCCTCTAGTACCGCGATGACGAGGAACGGGGGGACCAACCACCACACAGCACGTTCAAGACCACCCTACAGCCATGCCTCTAGGCCTGATAAAGGTCAAGCGTGAGCACAGTGGCAGACATGTGATGGTGGTGAAGAACAACATAGACTCCAGGGAAAGAGTCTGCAAGGCCACTATAGTTGACCGCCCCACTGCTACAGGTGACCCTTGACAGGGAATGGACGGCGACCAGTGAATGTTCCCGACTGCATCGTCAAGAAGAGACACATCATCAGAGACCTGTGGACCAAGAGACGTCTGAACACACATTGTCCACATTGTTATGTATGTATTTAATTTTGACTGTGTTACTGTTTGGCCCTGCCACACGACAGACCGAGAACAGATGATCAACACGACACAGCAACTGTCAGATTCACAAACAAGAACTGTTTCACAGAGTTCATATGTATCTGGAAAATTATTGACTAGGAATATGATGAAATACAATCAGTAAGATTACATTAACTAACTGTCAGATTCACAAACAAGAACTGTTTCACAGAGTTCATATGTATCTGGAAAATTATTGACTAGGAATATGATGAAATACAATCAGTAAGATTGCATTAACCAATTTTATAATGGCAATGAGAAATGATCACAGAGTCACATTGCAAAATGGTATTGTTAAACAGGGCAGAACCAGTTGGGTTGTTCCAAGACACCAAGTTTGTTTTGACCATTGATAGTATGCACCACAGAACAATGCATAACGATTATCATAATCACCTTTTATATCAGTTTTATTAACCACTAGGTTAACGGTTGTTAAAATGTTTTTGTACACATTAGCCACTAGGTTAATGCTTATGTGTAAATCCTATTCCTAATAATTATGCACACGATTTTGTTTTTTCACCCTGTGCACTCTGACCACACAGAGACAGTGTTCACATGTATTTAATTGGTTTATTACTATGCCTGTATGCACAACCATGACATTAGCTCCCCTGAGTCACGACATGAACGACTGAAGGTATGCCAAGATATGTGCACAGCTATAGCCTCTAATGATTATGTTATTTGTTGTTTGATATCAGAGTTGAGGACCAATCATTGATATAGGTATTTTGAGATTAATAAAAGGAAAGGGTGATATCTATTCCCACATCTCTGATATCAAAATAACACAGACCGCAGTCCAGTCGATCATGTCATGAATCATGTATATAAATAATACTATTTTAAACTGTTATGCCAACCAACAGATCACATTGGCCAAAATGTTCATTATTTTAATTGTTTTCTATTTTATTCATTCTGATAACCGATGGATTACATCGGTCCCATTCTTTTACCATACCTATTCACTTTTACCTGTTCCAAACAATCCTGGTATATTATACATTAATCTCACCCACATTATAATAGAGAAAAGTGAGTATTGTGGTATAATATAATGTCCTCATGTAAAGATATTCCCCTCCCCTGTGTCCCCTTACCTGTGCCCCCCCCCCTCTGTGGAATAAGACATTCCCCTCCCCTTTCTCCCCAATCCTGTGCCCCCCCCCCTTTCTCCCCAATCCTGTGCCCCTCTCCCCAAACCTGTATCCCCCCCCCCCCATTTGACCTATCAAATGGGACCACATCCCCCCCCTTGTTAACTATATAAGTCTCCTCCCGAGATCAATCCAGGTCTCTCACCTGGGTCATTTCAGCTGATCACCTGGGGCGAAGCCCTCAGCCATTCTCTCTATGTACTCATGTATATTTCTATCTGTCTGGATAATAAACCTTATTATCTTGACCTCGGTTGACTGAGAACATTCTTCTTCAGGATATCCACAAATATCCCACAGGAGTCGCGCTGTTTCTATGTAAACTCTGCGAGCAACGCATCCAATAAATGCGTCTTTAACATGCTTTATATCCTCGCCATTACTATATGCCCGTCGCGGTTAAAACCGTTTTAACTAACGTTAGCCTTAAGCTAGCTAACAATGCTTCCAGTCCTCTTTGACCCGTCTCTCGTAAGCTACGTCATCCCCCGCTAAGAGTCACGGGAGATGTAGTAAATACAACAGTCCTAGAACGTGTGTGTCTTTATGCAGATCTTTATGCAGTTTTAAAGCACCTTGGCTTTGTTCTGAATGCACTTTGTTGTAGTTATCCTACAGAGAAAAGAAAATGCACTTGACTTTAATTCAGGACTCCCTGGAAGAAGAGATCTTGTATCTCAATGTGACATTCCTTGATAAATAAAGGATAAATAAAATGCACATTTTGTTGTATGCAAAGAGAAAATGTTTAAATTGTACAATCTTTCAGCAGTCAGTCTGGAATTAATGTATGCATTCAAAAGTGCTGAATAAATGTTTTATGGGCCCATAATAGTGATTATTAATATTATTTAATTTAAGTTTAGCCATAATCATGTCTTTTGCCATAATCAGGTAGCTGAAAAAAAGAAATACATTATATATATATTTATATTAATCATTTTCGGCTTTTCGGCATTCGGTTTTCGACCAACTGTTTCCTATTTTCGGTATCGGTTTTGGCCAAGAATTTCCCATTCGGTGCATCCCTACTAATGAGTATAACACACTCCTGCGCATGATGTAATGCTTAAGCCTATAAGTCTATTTGATAACACCATCACCGGATGTCATAATATCTCTTAATTTATCGACATTACTGATGTGGAATGATTTGACCAAATTATTAAAGGAGGTGGACAACAGAGTCTCTAAAGAATGGTGAGCTAACAAAGTATTTATAAAGGAGAGTAAAACAAGTGGATCATTGACGTACATACTATGAATTATAGATATAATGTACAGAGAGATATCTGGATAATGATGATGTGTATACTTATGTAGCATCCTGAATATTCTGCTATTTATTCAGAAGTGCTGACTTAACCTGTTACTTCCCCTGTGTGCACAAAGACGTGATAAACAGTGTTCCTCTTTGATATCTCGCCTGGACTAATAATGCGAGGTGCTCTTCTTCCTCCGACTTCGATATGGACCATTAACGTGACATTGAATCATCTTTCTTCCTGCCTTGAGTGTCCCATAGTGGGACCAGTTTGCGGTCGCCAGCAGGGGGCGGTGGTGGCAGGCGGAGCGAAGGAGAAAGGAGCAGCGAGTGAGAAGCTAGTTACCTGGAGGGCGGAACAGGAGGAAGTCCTCTTCGACAGTGAACTCGAACGTGAACGGACGTGTGCTCTCGAAGAGCCCCGTTGAAGAGCAACGGGAGATAACAAGTACTTTGCTATAACACGGGTTATCCTAGAAGTACAAGCGATAGAGAAGTGTGTGAATAAGTGAAACGGGTTATCCTAGAAGTACAAGCGATAGAGAAGTGTGTGAATAAGCGAAACAGAAAGAAGAACCAACTTCAGTAAATAACGTGTTATCCTAGAAGTTGAAGCGGTATATTAGCTTGCTGCTAACGGCTATAGTGACTCTGAGTACACCACAAGGCGAGCGTCGCTGAAGACAGGTGGTGCCTATAGCACGTTGCGTTAGCTGTATAGGCGACAGCAGGAGGGTCCACCAAGACCCACAGTTTAGCTGTGTTTAAGGTAGCAAACAGTTTAGAGCGCGCCAGCTCAGTCAGCAGCCCCGCAGTGGACGTCTCGTCGACGCAGCCGATGACACCTCTTCTTCCAGCAGAGGTTGCCACAACACAGCACGCTCCTCCAGTTCAGCCACTGCCCCTGCTGCCTACCCCCGCCCGCTGGCTGTTCTCGCGTGATCGCCCGACGGCCATCTTGTCACCCGGACGGTTAAGTACAGCGGTACTTCGTGTGCCAAAACAATATTCATTTGAAGCGAACGCTAGCAACCAGCGTCTAGGGGTACCCCAACCATTATAAGCCGGCTTTAGCTTAGGTCTTTTATTTGGTAACGTGGGCCCACATGTGATTTCTTTTTGTATGGTAATAATATTGTGATGTTCTTGAATTCCCATTGAACTCCTTAATATGTGCCTGGGTCTTCCCCTACTCAAAGCGGGGCTCTTGAATTAATGTACTGAGCACTAGGTGCCTATTTTGGGAATAGCGTCCCCTGTATTGTCACCCGGTGCCTACTGTGATTATACTGCATATGCACCACATGAAGTTATAATCTGTAATTGCTACTTGACCCGGCCTTATATAAAGGAGACGTAGATGGGAGCACGGTGTGTGTGTCTATTACTGAGCCTTGTTCTAACCTTTGTTGACTGGGTAAATATATGACTATCAGCATTACTATTTAACCCTTCCCACCCTATTTGTATCACATGGTTAAAGGTCTCTACAGGTTGTCAAGGAAGGGTACTGCTTTGGGGGAGCGCAATATCTTTAGTCAACTAACAGTCACCAGGTGTGGGAGGGCTAACGGTGGTACTGGGGGAAGTGAGAGTGTGTGGGGAGCTACTGCTGACCGCCCTGGGAGGTGAGGAGGACCAGAGTACCACCCCCCAGGTTAGTAAATCCTGGGCCCCATCCGCTCCTGCTGCCCGCCCTCCAGTTCGACGTTCCGGGCCCAAAGACGGGGGTTCAGATAGATTAGAATCTACTGCATCCCGCTACCAGGTGGCCGTGTACAACCACTCCCATAAAGCAGGGATAATCCACCCTGCTACACTTATGAGAAGGCTGTGTGTACAGAAGGCTAACTAAGTGGATGTAAAGGCGTTTATATACTCGAAACTGACACGTACGTGCACGCGGCTGCAGACACGGCTGTGCACGTGGCTCTGTTCATAGTAAATTTTTGGTGTCTGTAAGCGTACGTGATCCACACATGTGCCCTAGGATCACACTCCAGGCCAGTCGGGGCGCATATCCATGGGGGTATCCGAGCGGTCACACAGCGGTGTATGTGTGTGTGTGAATGAGAGAGAGAGAGGAAGATATTGAGAGGGAAGTGTGTGAATATGGTATGCAGCTACATGGATGTGAGTATGTGTGTGTGTTATGTGAAATATGTCAAGGCTATGTGGATGTACTGTAAGTAATCGATGGAAAGATGGAACGTGTGATAGAAAGAGACAGAGAGAGGGGGGGTATAACTGAAGGCTACTGAGAAACCTGCCCGCCGTTCCCCACCCAGTCCATGGCTGACGGATGCAGTGAGAGAAGAAAGACAGGTCCTGAGAGCGGCCGAGAGGAAGTATAGAAAGACACACCTCACTGCTGACATTGCCACATAATAACCTCTTGTTAGCTTTCTCCAAAACCATTACTACTGCCAAAGCTTCTTTCCTTCACCACAGGATCAAGGCCTCTGCCAAGAACCTTCACAAACTGCATGGTATTGTTGTAGATTTCATTAGAAGAAATAGTTGGTTCTGGTCCATGGGAAGAAAGGTAGGCTTGGACAACAGGTCAGAGTAGAATAGATCTCAGTTTGTCAGCGTCAGCGGCTCATCCTCCCCCCCGGCCCCAGTCAACCACGGTGTCCCCCAGGGCTCTGTGCTGGGTCCCCTACTATTCACCATTTACATGCTCCCCCTCGGTCAGATTATACGTCACCACGGACTCGACTTCCACTGTTATGCTGATGATACTCAGCTCTACATCAGCACCTCACCATCCTCCCAGCTCCCCCCACAGTCTGTAGTCAACTGCCTCCACGCTATAAAAACCTGGATGGCAACCAAATTACTTAAACTCAACAGCAAAAAGACAGAGCTCATGGTTGTGGCCCCCAAGGCACTGCTCGGGAAGGTTGGAGATATCCTCCTCCACGTTGACGGCTGTTCCATCTCCCCGTCTCTCGAAGTCCGTAACCTGGGCGTCACCCTTGACTCCACACTTTCATTTCACTCCCACATCAAATCTGTCACCAAGTCTGCCTTCTACCACCTCAGGAACATCTCCCGTCTCCGACCCTCACTCTCAGACTCTGTGGCGGAGACCCTGATCCACTCATTTGTCACCTCCCGGTTGGACTATTGTAATGGAGTCCTGTTCGGGGTACCCAGCAAAGCCCTGGACAGGCTCCAGTATGTCCAGAACTCAGCTGCCAGGGTTCTCACTCACACCAAGCCCTGGCAGCACATCACCCCCACCCTCATCCATCTCCACTGGCTTCCAGTCAGGTTCCGCATCACCTTCAAACTCCTGCTCCTCACCTACAAATCCCTCCATGCCCTCGCCCCCCGGTACCTGTCTGATCTCCTCCACCAGTACACTCCATCCCGGAACCTACGATCCTCTGATCTAGGTCTCCTCTCCATCCCTCGCACCAGGTTACGGACTTTTGGGGACAGAGCCTTCAGCGTGGCGTCCCCTACCCTCTGGAACTCTCTCCCCCCCGAAATCCGCAACGCCCCAACCCTGGACACCTTCAAATCCGCTCTAAAAACACACCTCTTCACCAAGGCTTTCCCCATCAGTTAGTTTTAGATTAAATTAGGTCCATTATCCCCTACTTTCCCTCATCCCCTCTTCCCCCTCCCCCCCTACTTTCCTTGCCCTATTTTCTTTGTCCTGATTGTAAAGCGACCTTGGGTTCTATGAAAGGCGCTATATAAATTTGATTTATTATTATTATTATTATTAGAGTAAATGTCTCCATGGGTTGGTTGTTGATTTATTTCAGCATAGCAGCAAACAGCAGATTCATAGCACAGCAGAAGATAGGTCCATCCATGACAACAGCCTTGGCTAGACTGTGTGTTACTTAAGCATTACATCACGCGCAGGAGTAGATTGTGAAAATTAGACCATGTCTAGGGGTGGTCGTTAGACCCCCCTAGGCATGGTCTAATTTTCACAATCCACGACTACAAGTGGTGTAATGTTTTTATACAACTGGCACATTCATCCAACCTTATTGCTATACAATAAACACACATTAATTGAATATTTATTGAAAAAACCATCCGCCAGAAAAAGTAGTTCCCAAAAAAGATGTGGAAGCAGCTCGGAAGTGCATCCAACTGTTCTCAGTAGGACATCCAACAAACTAACACATCTAACTGTCTCTCAACTAAGACATCCAACAAACTAACACATCCAACTGTCTTTCAACTAAGACATCCAACAAACTAACACATCCAACTGTCTTTCAACTAAGACATCCAACAAACTAACACATCCAACTGTCTTTCAACTAAGACATCCAACAAACTAACACATCCAACTTTTTTTTTTTTTTATCTTACTTTCTTATTGAACTTCATTCTTAGATGCTTCTATAGAAAGTAGGTGAAACAAAACAAAACAGTTTTTCTTTTCCCTATAGGGGAAAAGAAAGAAGTTTTCTTTGCCCTATAAGAGGGAAATATATTTTTTGTAACCTACTTTCTATAGAAGCAGCTGGGAGGTGCGCTGTTTTAAGTGCTGTGATATATACAAAGATGCTTTAACTGCTTATAATAAAACCATCCGCTTAGCAAGGAAAGACTACTTCTCTAAAATCATTATAGAAAACGCTGAAAACTCCAGAATCCTTTTTTCCACTATTAATCTGCTACTCAACACTGCCCCTACACCTCCTCAGTCATCAACGGTTAAATGTGAAGAACTTGCACTATTCTTTAACAACAAAATAACCTTGATCAGGGCCAGCATTACTCATGATGGAAATAAAGCTGATTGCAGCAAACCGCGCAATGTAACCATGAGAAGATTCACATGCATCACATTAGCTCCTCCACCTCAGACATTGACCCTATACCTACAGCTTTCTTCAAACGGGTGTTTAATAGTGTTTCAAGCCCTGTGCTAGATATCATAAACACTTCCCTTAGAACTGGTATTTTCCCAGATGCCTTTAAAACAGCAGTTGTAAAGCCATTACTAAAAAAAACCTAACTTGGATAGTAATGTAATGGCAAATTATCGTCCAATATCCAACCTACCATTCATTAGCATAGTACTTGAAAAGATAGTTTCAGTTCAAATAAATTCCTTTATTGAAGAAAACAACATCTTTCAGTCGGGATTCAGAAAATATCATAGCACTGAAACTGCCCTCACCAAAATAATCAGTGACCTCAGGCTAAACTCTGACGAGAATAAGATCTCCATCCTTATCCTGCTAGATCTCAGTGCAGCATTTAATACAATCGATCACGATATTCTAATCGATCGTCTTGAAAACCTTGTCGGTTTCTCAGAACATGTGCTAGGCTGGTTTAAAACATACATCAGAGGGAGGAAATTCTATGTTAAACTAGGAGATCACATGTCTGATATATACGACAACAACTATGGAGTTGCACAAGGGAGTTACTTAGGTCCTTTACTCTTCTCCCTTTACATGTTACCGCTGGGTGATATCATCAGAGAACATAATGTAGATTTCCATAGCTATGCGGATGATACACAACTGTACATATCTGCTGAACCAAATGATACAGCGATTAGCTCCATTACAGACTGTTTACTGGCAATAAATAAATGGATGAGTAAGAACTTCCTGAAACTAAACGAGAACAAAACTGAAATTCTAATTATCTGCCCCAAAACTAAAAAAGAAACGTTAATAAAGAACCTGGGAGAACAACCCCTTGGATCAAATCTGAGGTCTCTGTGTTATCATCAGTGTTGTGCTAGTTACTGAAAAATAGTAACTCAGTTACTTTACTAGTTACTCATTTCAAAAGTAACTCCGTTACGTTACTAGTTACTTACACCCAAAAGTAATGCGTTACTGTGAAAAGTAACTATTTAGTTACTTGAAGAAGAAAAAAATTGCTCACATGCAGATACAGATACTCAAAATCGGTTGATCAACTTGACAGTTTCCATTCACATCACTGAACTCTGCTAAGCAATGTGGTCGGTCTACTCTAGATACAAACACAAATCTGACACAAACACAAATGTCCCCACGTAATAAGAAATGCACCGTGCCTAATTGCTCGGGGAGGTTGAGCGCAGGCACGTTTAGGTTGCGCGCATGCACGTTTAGGTTGCGCGCATGCACGTTTAGGTTCTAGGTTGAAAATAAGTGCTTGAGGAACAGCCTTGATATCTGTCGCCGGAGCGTTTCATTATAACCGTCTTGCAACGTTGTTTAAGATATCAATCGTGCATTGCAACGTTAGAATAGTTAGGATATCAATTGTGCATGAAAGGACTATATTTATATTGTTTGATTAGTATTGATGAGATTCCCTGGCAGATTTGTAGTCAAAATGCGTTGATCAACTTGAGTTTCCATTCATTTACATTCACATCACTGCACTCACCAGTTTCTGTCAAGAAACTCGAGATGTAACGTTAGTCCAGCAGCCCCTTAAACATTTTCTTTATCTCATTTCCATGTTGTACTGTATATTCTCTCTCCAAGTAGTTTGAAAAAGTTTTCCGTCCCATTTGCTGTGTGTCGCCTGGTATCATTCTACGCGGGTGGCGAGTGGATTTTGGAGTCCTGGTAGTTAACGTTAGACTCCAGTATCTTTGAGCCAAAACACTAATGACATAACTAAAACGTTATTTTCTTTTCGCTCGACAAAAGAGAAATACGCGAGTAGCTGGGCTGGGCGCTGCCATTATCAGTCAGGATCAGGAATAGTAAACAAAACACGCCCCCAGCATAGCGTTTCCCCGTAGGCAGACAGGATATGAGGATAATAATAATAATAATAATCACTACCGCTCGCTATCAATCTACGCCGTATATAACGCAAATAACGCATTAACGAACCATTCAGTAACGTAAGTAGCGTTACTGAATTTCAAAAGTAATGCATTAGAGTACTAGTTATCGCCAAAAGTAACTTCGTTACTGTAACGCGTTACTTTGTAACGTGTTAGTCCCAACACTGGTTATCATAGATTCAGAACTGAAGTTCAATTCTCATATTAGCAAAGTGACGAAAACATCGTTCTTCCATCTCAGAAATATAGCAAAAGTACGACCATTTATTAATCAGAACGATGCTGAGAAGCTAATTCATGCATTCATATCTAGCCGGTTAGACTACTGTAATGTAAAGAAAATCACAGAGAGGCTTCAGCTAATCCAAAACTCTGCAGCCCGACTGCTAACTAAAACCAAAAGGAGAGAGCACATTAGTCCAGTCTTAGCTACTTTACACTGGCTTCCTGTAACATTTAGAATTGACTTTGTTGAAGTCAGAGGTTCTGTGTAGTGTGTAGGATTGTGAGTAACTGTCTAACTGCATATATAACTGTTTCCACTAGAGGGCGCTCTAGGCGAAGCCACTCAGGAACACCACCAGGTGGCTAGTATAAATAGAGATGTCTCCTCCCATTCTTCCTCTTTCCCCCCAGCCTCTCAGTGAGAGGAGAACTCTAGAACTGCTGCTCATACCATGTGAATAAATAAACCACGCCAGTTAAAGGCTAAAGATAGAAACCATGCCTCTTGACCACATTATTGTCGCCCTATAGCCGGATTCTGTCAACAGACTTTAAGGTCCTTCTCCTTACATACAAAGCTCTAAATCAGGGGTGGGCAATTATTTTTCCCAGGGGGCCGAATGAGCAACTGAAAATATGTTGGGGGGCCGGGCCAAAATTCCAAACTCAATTATGCATAATATACATTTTATTTCTATATAAAAAGCAGTAGGATATGTTGTTGTTTTGACCCCTGGTAAGAGTGTATGTTATTATTTGGCAATTAAAAGGTGAGGTTAGCTTTCAAAAATAGAATTTATTCAAATAGAATTTATTTCCAAAATGATAAACAAAATGTGAAACATTAATAACAAAGGGCATTTTGAGTTTCATATACTATTGAAACAAGGATTTTCTTAGCTTTCTAAAGACATCACATCATCTTATAGCAAAAATAAACAAGACATGTCACTGAACTGTGTAAAGAAAAGTGTCCCAGTTTTGTAGCCTTTTTTACTTTACATGCCTATATTAAACATTTAATGTTTTCAGAACTGTGCAAAAAAAAGAAAAAAGAATATCAAGTGTCCCATTTCACTTGTTATATTTCCACATTTTAGTGTTCTTCAGTTCTTTTTTTTTCATTCAGTGTGAGAAATCCAGTCTCTGTTGAGCTTTAACAAGTCCATCAAAGTCAGGTTGCATGTCTGAGGTGGAGATGCGAAGCAGTGAGAGAGGATCTGTACCTGGACTTGGTAAACGTCATGACTGAGAATGTCTGTTCACATATGTAGGTGGATCCAAAGAGAACCAACATCTTCTGAGCATGTCTCCTAAGCGTATATTGTGCGTGTGAACGTTGACACGAAAAAAAATAAATAAAAAAAAATAAAAAATAAAAATATTAAAAGAAAAAGTTTTATTTATTATTATAATTTGTTTTTTAAATTATCATGTAATCTTTCGCGGGCCGGTCAGAATCATCCGTCCGTACGCGGGCCGTATAATGCCAAGGTCTGCTCTAAATGGACAGGGACCTAGCTACATCGCCAACACTCTACTCCTCTACACTCTACACTCTACTCATCGCCAACACACCTACTCCTCAGCCAAGGCGATCACCTGCGGGGTGCCTCAAGGGAGTGTCCTGGGGCCTCTCTTCTTTCTCATTTACATAAATGATATGAAGAATGCCTGTTCATCAGACCTTTTTCTTTATGCGGATGACTCAGCCATTCTGGTCTCCCATAAGGACTTGGCAGTAGTGGAGAGGACCCTTAGTGAGGAGCTATCAAATGTGCAGACATGGCTGTCAGATAACAAACTATCTCTTCATCTAGGAAAAACAGAGGCCATCCTGTTCGGATCAAAGAAACGGCTTGGTAAAGAAATTGAAATGAAGGTAAGAGTAGGTGAGAAGCAAATAACAAACAAGGATTCTGTAGTATATCTAGGCTGCATACTGGACAAACATCTTACAGGAGAGGCCATGGCCAGGCCCGGACTGGCCATCGGGAGCACCGGGAATTTTCCCGGTGACCTGGCCTGAAAAATAAAATAAAATAAAAAAAATAAATAAAAAAATAATATTATAATTTTATTTTTTTATAATTATTATATTTTTTGCCAGGCCATTGTTTCTAGTTGTGGCGGCGGCGGGGCGCGATAGTTAGATAACCTAGGTGGGTGGGGAACAACCAGGATTTCACTGTCTGCGACAGAGTTGGAGAACTATCTGACTCTCTCCCTCGGATCACACACACACAATGGAGCCGTGCTGCCGCTTGTGATTGGTGGAGGCGGGACCAGGCGATACAACTGATTGACAGTGGAGGCGGCGAATGGAATGGCAGATGGCACTCTGCAGAATACTGTAACAGCCAGGCAGTGAGCCAGGTAGTTTTGTAATAATGAAAGGTCTGTTATTTAATGTTTGTGTAAGGGCTATTTTAACTGTTGATGGGTAGTGCATCAGTAAAGTGAATATGGTATTGTGCTCTTGCTCTGTTTGAATAGGTGGAGAGAGTGGTTAACTGTATTATAATAGTAAATAGACAAATATGTTGTGCTCTTGCTTTTTTCTTTTTGAAGGTGGAGAGAGTAGCATTGCTAGTGCCACAACAGTTTTATTTGAGGTTCATAACAGTACATTGTACTAAGCAATTGTTGGCTCATTAGTTTGTGATTCACATGCACTAAAATTCACCAGAATGCAGGAAATTAAGTCTTTGTAACAAAAAAAATCCTGGTGGGGGACCCCCAGACCCCCCGCTTAAAAAGTGGCCTGACTGGGACTATATTTCGCGCTATATCTCCCGGTATGAATTATTTCCCCAGTCCAGCCCTGGCCATGGCTAAAAAAGCCCACACTAAAATCTGCCAGAAAACGAAATTCCTAGCTAGACAAGGGAAACTACTGGACCAGGCAACACTTAAAATGCTAGCGGGCGCATTAGTACAGAGTCACTTTGACTATGCTGCCACCTCCTGGTTCAGTGGCGCTCCACAGGTCCTGAAAAACAAACTTCAGACAGCTCAAAACAAATTAATGAGAGTAGTCCTTAAACTACCTCCACGCACTCACCTAGGGCCAACTTTCTTTAGGCAACTAAACTGGCTTCCGGTCAATAAAAGGGTAATTCACATCAAATTAGGTCTCACACACAAGATAGTTCAAAATACAGGTCCGAAATATCTATCTAATTATTTTAATCGATTCCGTGACAATCATTCATACTCCACTAGAAGGAGCAGTACGGATTTTATTCTGCCAAAATGTAACTCCCTAATGGGCACAAATACTTTTTTATATTCTGCAGCACTGGAGTGGAACAAGCTTCCAGTGGCCCTGAAAAACATCGAAGAGGGGAGAAGTTTTAGACGTGCCACAAAGAAATGGCTAGCCAGTGAAGTATAGAATAGCCATAGGAAGGAGAGGGTAGGGAGTGTTTTTTTGTATGGGGTTGCTATTATGTTTTTATTCTGTTTTTTATTATGATGATCTATGTTTTATTATGATGCTCTATGTTTTATTATGATGCTCTATGTTTTATTATGATGCTCTATGTTTTATTATGATGCTCTATGTTTTATTATGATGCTCTATTTTAGTATGTTTTATTATGATGCTCTATGTTTTATGATGTCTGTTCATGTCCAAAATCAGGGACCATGATGGAAATAAGTGCTTGCACTTTCTCATGTTTTTATCCCTTGGATGCTGTATTTTACTCCACAATAAAAATCAATCAATCAATCAATCTAATAAATTACACGCCAGCCAGAACACTGCGATCATCAGCTGCTGGTCTACTAGTCAAGTCAAGTCAAGTCAAGAGTTTTAATTGTCACGGCATACAGGTATACAATGAAATGCGGCTGGTCTTGCCCGCGACGATGTGCAATAATAGAATCCAATAAAAATACAGTGGTACAACATATAATAGAATCCAATAAAACAACAGTGCAATAACAGGTAACATGGTGTGCCATCTCGGTATCTGTACATAGTATTTACAGAGCATATAGGACATGCTAGGTAGCTTTAGTAGTGCAATACACTGTTCCTGTTGTTTTACTAATTTAAAGTGGCCTTTCTTCTGGCCATAAGTGTGCGTGTGTGCGGCATGAGTGTTAAAGTGGCTGCTAGTGTGTGAGCGTGCTCAGCGTGCGTGTCGTGTGTGTGCTTGTGTGTGCTTGTGTGTGCTTGTGTGTGGATAGTTCAGTTTCTGTGTCTCTCAATGTTCATTGTTCAAGGCTCTGATGGCCTGGGGGAAGAAGCTTAGCCTAAGCCTCTCCGTCCTAGTAGCTGGGGTTCGCAGGCGTCTGCCTGACCTCAGCAGCTGGAACAGGCTGTTATTGGGGTGGTGGGGGTCTTTCATTATCCTGCAGGCTCTGGATTTGCACCTCTTGTTGTATAGAGCCTGCAGGGGAGGTAGCGCAATACCCGTGGTACGCTCGGCTGAGCGCACCACTCTCTGTAGGGCCTTCTTGTCCTGTGCCGTGCTGTTCCCATACCAGGCAGTGTTGTTTCCGGTCAAGATGCTCTCTACAGCTCCTGAGTAGAAGGACTGGAGTATCTTCCCCGATACTCTGAACTTCCTTAACTGTCTCAGGTGGTAGAGGCGCTGCTTCGCTTTCTTTACTACTGTGTCTATGTGTGTTGACCATGTCAGATCCTCTGAGATGTGGACCCCCAGGTACTTGAAGCTGCTCACCCTGTCCACGGTAGCCCCGTTAATCATCAGTGGTGTGTGTGTCTCCTGCTGTCCTCTCCTATAATCCACGAGGCTCTAGAGCAGGGGTAGGCAACCTTAGGCACGCGTGCCTGCATAGGCATGCAGGGGCATTTGCATAGGCACAGGGGGCAGCAGTAAAAAAAAAAAAAAAAAAAAAAAAATTTGCTTTGAAATATTATAGTGAAATATTTTGCACTGTTGTCGCATTTATCTTGTTGAAATCCTCCCACAGGTTTTTTTTACTACCACATATTTAATTGAGACCCTTTATTCAGTAACATTTGCAGAGCCTTATAACAAAAACATTATTACGGTCACCATTGTGACCACTGACCAGTGGGATTAATCAACTAATTTTATTATTTATTTTTCTATTTCATTGAACATTGCACATGTTAAAAGCCATATTTTTTACTCAAAATGTGAGTATTACCAAGTTAACTTGTTTTCTTAAAACAATGACAATAAACATAGTTATTGAAATAATGTGGTTGTGTACTTATTTTTCTGGATTATTATGGATTGAAAACTGAAAACCTTAATGCACAGTAACTGAACTCAATATTTTTAAGTTCTGGTAACTTATTATTATATATTTTTTACAGTGTAGTCTTGCGATCAATCAAAACTTATTTACACGATATACCTCACATTCACCCTCCATTCACATCCTGGTGTTCTCCTGGTGTTCTCCATTAGGCCTGTAGGTGGAGCTATGACAGCCCACGTACAGTACACACACCGATGGTGTGTGATGTGTCCAAAAATGGGCAAATGTGAGTGAAATGGTCGCACTGTATGCAGATGTTTGTCTGCATTGCACCCCCCCCCCCAACTCAGATTTAGGGTTGATACAACCATCATAATAATATTGTTAATAATAACAATAACAATAATGATGTAATAATGTAAAAATTATCATTAAAAATACCTGATTATGAGAACAAATATTTACGATGCATGGAATATTGTTGAGGCACACTAGTTACAACTATATTTCAAACAGGCACTCCATGTCAAAAAGGTTGCTGACCCCTGCTCTAGAGGCTCCCATCAAAAGATGATCGGTAATGCAGCCTTTATCAACAATGCCCCAAAACTGTGGAACAAACTACCCCAAAACATCAGGGAAGCCAACTCGCTAGACATCTTCAAAAGACACTTCGCTCAGGCATTTCAATGAAACATCAGGGATATCCTGACACAAATTGTACTTACCTGCACTATTCTTACCCTGCCTACTTTTATACACTGCCTATCAAATTCATGTGTCGGTTCTATGCTAATTTTATCTCACTACCTCCTACTGTATGCACTGTAATTTAAGAGAACTATTTTATCACACTTTTTACTCTGATGAACTGCTCTGTTGTATGTTAAATACCCTGTTGTATGTCCGTTCTATTTTATAATTTTTAGACTATTTTTAAACTGAATCATTTTAAACTATTTTTATTATTTGTATTACTGAATGCAACTGTAAACAGAGAGCCTATTGGGATGCTAGATCCTAATGTGAAACACTGTGATTTACCATATATGTCTATCTTTTTTATGCTCGCTTATGCCTGTATTTTTTACTGTTGTGAAGCACTTTGAACTGCAACCGCTGTATGAAAAGTGCTATACAAATAAAGTTATTATTATAAAGTTATTATAAGTGAGCGTGGATTATTGAATTGATTGATTGATTGATTGATTGATTGATTGATTGCTAATTTTATTACTGTCCGCCTTGTTTCCAACTGGTTAAGCTTGGCGACTCTTTCGAAGTCGCTCTCTTTCGAAGTTGGTTAAGGTTAGAGTTTGGAATCAGGGCTGGTGGTCTATCACCCTGCTCTAAAGACAAACTCTAACCTTAACCAACTTCGAAAGAGAGCAACTTCGAAAGAGTCGCCAAGCTTAACCAGTGTGAAACAAGGCGGACAGTAATAAAATGTGCAATTAATCAATCAATCAATTCAATAATCCACGCTCACTTAAAACAGTGCACCTCCCAGCTGCTTCTATATAACGTAGGTACATTTTTTTTTTTTTTTTATTAATCAATCAATCAATTCGCACGATTTTTCTTTTGTTCCACAATGACTCATGACCCATCAATTACATAATCCAACATTGTTTAAGAAACTAACACATTCGCCGTGACAGAATTGTTTTTCATTGAGTCTTTATGACCCTATCAACATATCCTTTCGTAACCTTTACTGTCTGGCATGTCCGCCATCTTGCTTTCACTTCTAAAAACTTGCATGGCGGATTGATAGTAATTCGGCTGTGGGCGGGTCCTGGGACCAAGAGCGTTGGTTATTACAAATACTCACGTGTAACTTGACTGTTTCAGCCAATCAGAATCGAGAAATTTGCATACCGTTGTATAATACTTGATAAACTGGTTTGTTGTGTCTCTGTGAGTGGTATCTGATGTCTGTCTGTCTGTCTGTCTGTCTGTCTGTCTGTCTGTCTGTCTGTCTGTCTGTCTGTCTGTCTGTCTGTCTGTCTGTCTGTCTGTCTGTCTGTCTGTCTGTCTGTCTGTCTGTCTGTCTGTCTGTCTGTCTGTCTGTCTGTCTGTCTGTCTGTCTGTGTGTGTGTGTGTGTGTGTGATCAAATCAGTCTGGGGCGATGTGTGTGTGTGTGAGTGAGTGAGAGTGTCTGTCACATGAAACTAGTGTGTGTGTCTCTGTGTGTGTGTGTGTGTGGTGTGTGTGTGTGTTCCTCAGTCTAGTAACAAAAGGTCATTCAGTCACACCCTAATCAACTGGTTTTGACCTTGTTTGCAGTCAACATTGTCAAAACGGATTGTTTTTTAATCGCTTCATTTCCGTTTTATAGTATTTTGAAAAGCCCTCGTTTTCTTGAAAGTTTCAGGAAAATATAAAGATTCCGTGATAATCTGCATTTACTGGAATATTCTGGAATACACAAAAATGTTGTCATTTTTCAGCCTATTTATGAATCGTTTTCAAATAAACGCTAGATTATTGATAGTATATGTGTACTTATGCACGCTATAGAAGCGGGCTGAAATATCGATTCTCTCATTTCTTGATCAGCGGCACACACACACACACACACATATGGGACACGCTGATATATCTGTGAAGAAAGCTCTGATTATCCCAAGACTGGTCAAATAGATTCCTTACCTCAGATCAGATGTTATCCAAAAAGATTATTCCAATTCCTGATCGCCATTCCAAATATTGATCGCGTTTATTGATTCAGTGTTGGGTGCTGGAAATACATAATCCACACTGTTCTGGGGTCGGCGATCAACTTTGATCTCTTCAGATGGCTTGACGGAAAAGTAAAATGAGGAAACTGGCCCACCCCCCCCCCCCCCCCCCCCCCCCATCAGTCTAAACCAGGGGTCAGCAACCTTTTTGACATGGAGTGCCTGTTTGAAATATAGTTGCAACTAGTGTGCCTCAACAATATTCCATGCATCGTAATTTTTTTCTTCTCATAATCAGGTCTTTTTAATGAAAATTTTTACATTATTACATCATTATTGTTATTGTTATTATTAACAATATTATTATGATGGTTGTATCAACCCTAAATCTGGGGGGGGGAATGCAATGCAGACAAACAGCTGCATACAGTGCGACCATTTCACTCACATTTGCCCATTCATTTTTGGACACATCACACACCATCGGTGTGTGTACTGTACGTGTGCTGTCATAGCTCCACCTACAGGCCTAATGGAGAACACCAGGAGAACACCAGGATGTGAATGGAGGGTGAATGTGAGGTATATCATGTAAATAAGTTTTGATTGATCGCAAGACTACACTGTAAAAAAATGTATAATAATAAGTTGCCAGAACTTTAAAATATTGAGTTCAGTTACTGTGCATCAAGGTTTTCAGTTTTCAATCCATAATAAGTTAACAGAAAAATAAGTACACAACCACATTATTTCAACCTAATAAAACTATGTTTATTGTCATTGTTTTAAGAACACAAGTTGACTTGGTAATACTCACATTTTGAGTAAAAAAAATGGCTTTTAACATGTGCAATGTTCAATGAAATAGAAAAATAAATAATACAATTTGTTGATTAATCCCACTGGTCACAATGGTGACCGAAATTATGTTTTTGTTATAAGGCTCTGCAAATGTTACTGAATGATGTAGCAATGTATTTCCAGCTAATCCTATGCAGGCACGCGTGCCTAGGGTTGCCTACCCCTGGTCTAAACTAATGGGGTGCAGTTACACAGGGAGAGACGATAGGGGGCGGTATCTTCCTATTAATTATTGAGCTCAGAGAGACTCTGCAGCACTAACCTGAGGCTCGATTGATGAAATATGAATTAAAATCGGCAATAAAAAAAAATACGACAAACAAACTCTATATAGCGTTGGTGGCATTCATAGGTCGGCATGAACTAACGACAAAACGCGTCGCTGGCATCCAAAGTGTTTTGACAGCCTCCTCGTTGTCATTTGTCGTCTGGTGCCCTCATGCAGTGGTGCCACCCGGAGTCACAAGGGACAAAATGGTCGTACCAGTGTTTCACGGATCACCTCCTGTGGCCCCTGGTGTCATCTCAGCCACCCGGAGCTTCTGATGCGATGTGATGTGGTATATGGCTCCACCTCTCTCGACACTCTTTTGTCGTCTCATACTGGCTCGCTGGCTCGTTGAACCTCTGTGCACGGTTGGCTCCTGGGAGGATCGATGGCTTTCTCTCCGCTCCGTTTAGTCTCCTTTTTGTGCCTGCATCTTGGACACATACTGTAACTTGTAGAGACTCCTTGTGCATGTTAGTTGTCCCCTAATCTATCTACTTACTGTAGACTTCTGTATATTTTTACTGTATTTATTTACTGTATATTTTATTCTATTCTTATTCTTAGGCAATTTGTTTTGTTATTCTTATTCGTGACTTGTTCTGTCTAAATGTTTAATGTGAGCGATTTGTAGTGTTTCTATTCTATTCGATGTTCCAGAAAAATAAAAAAAAGTGTTTTATGATCAAAGCACATCAATTTGCACATTCCATGACCGAAAAAGGAAAATGTTATATTGTCTGCCCCTACTAAAAAAAGTTATGAAACAGTGTGTATGTTCGAAATGAAACTGTGTTAGGCAAGAAATTGGATATGAGAAATGTTTAATAAACACCAATAAACCAGAATTGTAAAGAAATCAAAACAAAACTAAATGTCATTCAGTATATGAGCGTTCTTTCTACGTGATGTTGTTTGTTGATGATATGCAGGATTACTTGATTGTTACAGGTGAAGAAGAGTGCTTTGAACTGATGAAGAAGAAACGTGACATTTTGCAGGTATACTTGGTTTATATTTGATAAATGGACTGCATTTATATAGCACCTTTTATCAAAATTGCGTTACAATTTATGCCTTACATTCACTCACACACCGACAGCGGAGGCAACCATGCAAGGTGCCAACCTGCTCATCTGTTAGGGGTTAAGTAACTTGCTCAATGACACTTCGACACACTGCCGGGAGGAGCCGGAATCTAACCAGGAACCTTCAGATTACCAAACAACCGCTCTACCTACTAAACCCCTGCCGTCCCTCTACTACTGTATATGTACTTTTTTTTGTACAGTTCTGAACATAAGCCCATCTGATCAGTGGCGGCCGCTGGCGCTGGTGCCTTGTGGGTCGCAGTTCACGTTAATAGGTCGAGTTGAAAATGTAATGCTCTGAGATGCTCTGGAGCAATCTCTCTCTGTCTCTCGGATCAATCAAATCAAATAATTAACACATGTATGTTGTCATTTTAAACAACTCACCATTCATTCATTATGCATCAGCAGCAGCTAAATTAATGTTATAGTTCACAACACAGCAGCGCGTTTTGAATCGCTAGCCTATTAATTATCGTCTCAGCAAGCACAGTCAATACTTTTTTCCGTAGCCGCATTTCGCGGAGACAGCTGTGTATAGCGAGAGAGAGAGAGCGAGAGAGAGAGAGAGAGAGAGAGAGAGAGAGAGAGAGAGAGAGAGAGAGAGAGACTCACTGTTTAGTTGAAACGTCCAGGGCAGGAGAGCTTGATAAACGTGTTGATGTATTCCAGACCACTGTCCACTGTCTCCAGACTGCATCCGCCATATAGCTTGTTAGCCAAGTGTTAGCTTGTTAGCACAACACAAGTACATTTCTTTGTCCATTTTTCCGCGTCGAACAGACTGCAAACTACCTGGCGTTCTATCGCCATGCTCTAAGACAAACTCTAACCTTAACCAACTTTGAAAGAGTACCTAAGCTTAACCGTCTAAAGAACTTGCAGTCACGGCACGCTCTGCTGCCTGCATCTCACAACAACACAACAACACAACTATCTCTCACCAACGGACCAACCTAGGAAGCTAGCATTGGAACATTAGAAATTGGATTCGGCCAATCAGAGATCGTCTCTGTGAAATTCTGCTACGGAAAAAAATACTGGCGTCGGCCAATCAGAGAGCGTCTCCGCGAAATGCGGCTACAGAAATTCTTGACGCTACTGGCTAGACCGCTTCAAATCGCGCCCGGATTCCAACATAATAGTCATATTTCAACGCACAACGCGTTATGCACTGATTGGCTGTGACGGATACAGCGATCAAACTGTGACGCGCACTCAGAGCGCTATTGCGTCTAGCCCGGGCCAAAAAAAAAAAAAAACGTCACTTCCTGCTCAGGAAAACGAGTGTTTTTTTATTTTAGATAATAACGTTATATTGTGCATTGGAAATACAAACATACTTAAAATGAGTAAATATTATTCATTTTAAACATGTTTATATTATTTATAGGGCTATAAAACAAAAAACGAAAACGTTTTATTTTCTTCTTCTCTGATTAAACAGCAGGTGGGTCGGCGCCCTTGCGCCCCTAGTGGCAGAGCCGCCACTGCATCTGATGCAACTCAATATGTTCCATTGTACTATTTCACGGTTCATTGCACCAATGTGTATTTTATGGTACTATGGACCAGTGGCGTCGTTAGCCCTGGGCTTCCGGGGCTTTAGCCCCGGATGTTTTTCTCCTAGCCCCGGACATAAAAAAATAAAAATAAAAATTGTTAACATTTTTTTTTACTTTTTTTTTCTTTTTTTTTTATGTCAGCATGCCCATTGTCTGTGCTGAATGTTTGTTAGTGTTTGGTATTTTTTGTTGGTTTTTAGTACTTTTAAACATCCATTTTTAGTAAGTAGTTTTCATTTGATCCTATAATTTTTTCATTCACCGATTTGTGGACTTTTTTTTTAGTGTCCTGAAAGGCACCTTATAAATCAAATGCATTATTATTATTATCATCCAGGAGGGAAAATACACTTAGTAGGATAGTAGGGACTGCATCTCTGCCTGTCCTGACCAGGAACTCTACTCTACTCTTCCTAATTTATGCAAATGACATGTCGTCAGCCTGTGACTGCAACTTGTTCCTGTTTGCGGACGACTCAGCCCTGCTGGTCTCTGACAAGAACAAGTTGCAAAAACCCTCAGCTCGGAACTAGGCAAAATCTGCATATGGCTCGCTGATAACAAACTATCATTACACATGGGCAAAACAGAGTCCATTCTCTTCGGTTCAAATAACAAACTCAGCAAGACCGACGGCTTCTCAGTTGCAGTGGGTGACAATATTGTCACAAGGAAAGACGAAATTACCTACCTGGGTTCCATCCTAGAGGCAAATCTTTCCTGTGACAAAATGGCATCCAATGTAATAAAAAAAGTCAACCAACGAACTAGATTCTTGTACCGGATCTCCTCTCTGGTAAACAAGAATACCCTGAAGACTCTGGCAGGAGCACTCATTCAAGGGTACTACGACTATGCATGCACCTCATGGTACCAAAGCACCTCAAAGGCGCTTAAAACAAAATTACAAACATCGCAAAACAAACTGGTCAGACTGCTACTTGACCTTACCCCCAGAACCCACCTCACCCCTGCCCACTTTGACAACCTAGGATGGCTTAGAGTAGACGACAGAGTACAGCAACTTGCAATGGGCCTGGTCTACAAGATACACTATACGACTAAGGTGCCCATGTACATGTCAAAATACTTCCCAAAGGTCAGTGAATACCACAACCACTACACCAGAGGAAGCTCAACAAATCATGTTAAACCCAGATTCGGCTCAAACAAGGGACTATACGTTTCGCAATTATGCCACATCAATGTGGAACGCCCTACCCAAAGCTGTAAAGGAATGTGAATCCCTACCCACATTCAAAACCGCTCTTAAAGAGCACCATTGTACATATGTCTATACTGAACACTGTGACCTCATTTTCTACTTCTAATTTACATGCTATACTATGTTATTTGATACTATCTTGTCTAGCACAGTCTCTGGAGCGTAACAGTAAGAAGCATTTTGTATGAAAGTATTCTGTACTTCTGTATGACAACTATTAAAGAAACTTGAAACTTGAAACACCTACGGGAGGCTGCAATTCGTCTCCTCCCCACCGCATGTATATATTCCCTCCCCGCCGTATGTATATTTCTCTCCCACCCACCCAGCCCCTCCTAATGTACAGTCCCCTCCCCATCATATGTATATACTCTGTCAGGATCAAGGGGTAACAGTACTGTATATTTGAATACCGTTTATATCACAAATGTATCATTACTAAATACCTATATGTCCCTATGCCATAAATGTCATGTATGTTGTGTATGTCATAAATGTCTATATGAATTGAAAATGGGGGACCCTGATGGAAACAAGACAAACGTCTTTCTCAGGTCTGCATCCCCTTAACAATTGTGTGTATTGAGCCGTACTGTATTGTACCCATTCTGCAATCTGTTAAATAAAGTTTTCATTCATTCATTCATTCAAACACTTTGCAACTGTGATCTCCTCTGGCAATAGTTGGATATTGTAATGTGTGGCGAGGGGTTGCAGCAATTCCACTGAGAGAAACTGGTCTGAGGCTGGATAACATGCCTGTATGCCTCTCATAAGTTATTCTCCAACTCATGAGAACCTGCTCTCAAGCTCTTGCAGCATTCTGTCGACGACTGGATAGAACAGTTTCTGTCTCAGCTGATCTCCTGAGCTGAGGTCTGAGCTTGTGCAACAAGATGACTCAACTACATACTCATCCATCCTTTTCTGCTTCCTCCTTTGGCTGGTAGTATGTTCCTCAATCCAAAGGCCATTACATATGTATATAATGAAACACACAATACAGTTTTTTCCCCGATTGCTTAAGCATGATTTTGAAAACGGGGCCCGGTGTTTCAAAACACACAATTAGCACAACCACACACAATTATCAGAACACCTCAGATCCTTTGCTAAATTAAACACTTGTCAAAACCATACACTAATTTATAAAAACTACATTTTGTTACCATATGAAACACACGTTTCATATGACTTAATTCTGTTTGAACCAGTTACACACACTGCTGTGCTAAACCTAAAACACATTTAGCAATTCTACTTCTCAGTGATTAGAGTACTGTAAGTGAAGTACGCAGAGAATGTGCAAATATACAATAAATTCACCAAACACTACACAAGACCAATGCTGTAGAGACTGATGAAAATATGCACAAAGTGTGAGGCTGACATTGTGCTTATAGGGGTGCAAATCTGGGCCTATGTTTTGCTCCTTGAGTGTAAGGTTTTGATAATTGTGTAATACTTTTGATTTGCGTGTTTATGCAATTGAAGAAAACGGTAAAGACTAGAGATTAACTGTTTATTTCTTTTGTACATAGGCTGTGCATATGTTTGTTTGTTTGTTTATTTGCTTATGTGTATGATTCTTAACTGTGTTTTTATTTTGTTATTGTTGTATATGTGTGTATGTATGTACAGTATATGTATATATATTATATATATATGTGTATATATGTATATTTGTACTCCTGTTGGGGCCTCTTGGACCAGATCAATGTTTTATCTGGCTAAATAAAGGTTAAATAAATAAATAAGAAACTGATGATTTGGTCCTGTTAACTTTGAATTTTCTATGGGGACTGCCCAGATCCCTCTCATGGACATGGACCTCACTTTGAGAACCTCTAATGATTCTAGTTCTTCAGTATTCATCTCTAATTACTCTAAAATTGCGTATTTCTGTGTTTAAAAATAAAAATAAAAGGGGGGGGGGGGGGGGGGGGGACCCCTCCACCCCCCCGGGCTGAAGCCCCCAATGTTTTCTAACCCTAAAAACGCCCCTGCTATGGACAACTAGTACAACCTGGTCCCATGGCAGTGATTGGGGGGACATTTTGAAGATGGCCACCAAGGGGTCTACTGACCATATTCACACAGTGGCCATTCTGCTCTTATGTCATGCTCAGGTTGGGATTGCTTTCAGGCAAATAATCTGATTTCTCCACAGCTTATAATACGCCAAATGTTTAACTTTCTCCACAAAATACACAATGACATGCCTTGCTTAACTCAATGGCCGCCAACAACGATTTAATACGTGTTAGCCCGCCAATCGTTGAATGCCAACCACGTATATACGCTATTGAATCGTTATTTCTTTTATTCGCTATTTCCATTCATAATTCATCCTGGTATGCTGTGGTACTGTATGCCAATGTGTCTGAGATTGTAACGGTCCGATACCGCCGCCTGGTGGTATCGGATGTTGCACTCCCTTTGTGTCTCTGTGTGTGGGGCTGTGCGTCATTGAAAGTCATCCGGGGCGAAGTTATCTTGAACGTGAATCAAGATATACACCCGATCGCATTGAATCACCTTCGGTACGCCAGAATCATTATGCTTTTGGGGGTTATGATGTGGGCCAAATGGACATACGATCTAGCAGATGGCAATCAAATAATTGTTGAGTGTCAATAATTGAGTGTCATCAGCCACAGGTAAGAGCAATTTACTGTCAATTCCAGCTTGGTTGTCCATTGTTTTCATAGCCAACGCCCTGATCAGCGTATGCTGTTGTACTAACGAATGCCGTTATTGACAATCAATTAATCATAAACGACCCCCCCCCCTTTCATGCATGCATGATGGAACATAATATACCGATCATATGCATTTGAATTTTTTATTGTAGCGTGTATAGGGACGAAATGCCAATGGATTAAGTATAATATACGCCTATAACTAGCCTTCCAGGAATGATCCTAGACCACTCTAAAACTATACTTATATTCACCACGGTATAAAACGACAATGTATGGATGGAAAAAATATTCCTTTCACATCTTGAACGATAGATACTCGATTTCAAATGGGCCATAGTATTGCATATATAGCTATAATATTTAAATAGTTATAGCCCTGCAAACAAGGTGAGCGACTCCCACCGTTTACAGCGCTGGCGGTAGCTGCTAAGGATGAGGCTAATGCGTGGCAGAGAAAGAGTTAAGGGTTCCACCAAGGAAACTGAAAAAGAAGGAAGGGTCACATCACTGAGTAGCGCGTGAACGCACTGTTGGATTCTGATCAATCAGCCGGTATCACGTCTTCGTCTGTTTGGCTTGTGTTATCCTCTCCATCCACTGACCTCTGCGTTGTGTATTTTATTCCCCCAACGTCTCCTCGTACTGGCTGATAAACCTTATCATTCCCTGTTAGTGCAATCCGCAACCATAATAATTCACCACCTTCGTAAGAATTCGACACCTTGACAGCATGATACCTTTCTTGGAAGAGCGTTGTTTATTAAATATACAGAACCTCATAATCAGATGTTATCAAATTGTATTGTCAGGCCTGGTCGTTAGCCAAAACCCTCCTTGTGTTAGCCGAAGCTAATGATGATGTGGCATCCTTCCCCCCCCCCCCCTCTCTGTGATGAGAGGAGGGAGTCTCTCATGGTTTCTCCTCTTCTGTGTGATCTCAGTCCTAGTCAGATTGTAGTCTGCCCTTACCCGGAACCACTTATATGATCTTCGTCATAGCAACGACGGCCCCGCCCCTCTCCTGGTTACTATGTGCCTCTGCCATGACAACTGCTTTAACCTTTACAGACATTAAAACGCTGTTTCTAATGATGTCAAACCTCTCCCTTGCTCTGTGCCTGTGCCGTTCGTATCAGCTTGTTGATGTTCTTAATCGGAATGCAAACATTCTGCTGGCTGCTAACACTGCCTGTCTCCTGCCTCTGAACCGCTGCTTCCACCACCCTCTGCTAAACCATGCACATTTCGACCTCTCTGACCTGGCACCGTTAGATGCTATCATCTCCCCCCAATCTATACATCACATACATTGAAAAACACCGATTTCTCTCAGCACATTGGTGCCAAGTGTGGAAACTTTCAGGTTGTCCAGCCTTGAGTTGAATTTAAACATGTTATTATCTCAGAATCATCAGCAATATGTTGCATTGATGTATATTTCCTCAGCTAGCTTGTATATTTTGAATTTTATATTTTATTAGTGTGCTTGGCACCAAGGTCTGGCACCAAGCAGAGCATAGAACGCTGATGTAACTGAGGGGTACAATTCCCTGACTGTATTGAGAGTATGGTATATTAAACCACTACTTAGTTATGTACTTTAATTACTGGCCATACAGTACATGAATATATATGGTGAACACCCACACAAGAACACGGCATTGACACATAAAGTTCTATTTGGAGGGTATTTATTATTATCAGCAAGCAACGTTAGGTTACAGATTGAGAATTATACTCGCGCTTGTAAGGCGAAGAACACACGTAAAGTAAGTCAAGAGCGTAAGTCAATGAGAATACTAAGATGGGTCTAAACTGACGCCACCTGTGGCATAGCAATTACATAAGGCAAACTAGTACCAGCTGGAGACATTGGGGGGTTCCCTCCGGGTGTAAGGCCGGCAGGGTAGAGGAATGTTCGGGTGCAAAGTCTGGGTCAACGCGGAATAACGAGGCTCCAGATACAGGAGCCAGTGCAGTACTCCCTTGATCAGTAGACAAAGCAACAGCTATAATCCAGTATGCTCGACAGCATGGATGAAAGCTAGCCAGCCTCTTCCTAGAGGCGGGCTTGAGTGATGCTCCTCACGGGGGGTAGATCCCACACGATAGTGGGGTAGACGGTTCTCTGCTCCAGCAGTCACGGTACCAAAGCAATATAATCCAACCAGAAAAGGTTCTGCAGTCGCCGGTGTAGGTTCTCCGGTGTACATATCCAACGGTTCTCGTCTAGGACTCCTCGGGTGGGGGCACAAGTCTAGGCCGCCCAGCCTGGATAAGTGCACTAGCTATATACACGACGAACCGGTGGTAATGCTGGTCACTGAAGAACGGTAGCCGCATGATACACTATAAATGATAGACTATTACTTCACATTAGAATAAGTCGAACTCAACGGTACTGCGTTAAACTCTGACACTTTAGCAATCTATTCGCACGCGGTTCTCAAGGCTCTATTCAGAGGCAAAGTTGCCCACTTCACTGCACGTTGTCTCGTGGTGAAGGCTTTACTAGTAATGAACGAATTTCTGCTGTTTCCACCTGCGCCGTATTTATACGTAAGGTGAATTATCTAGTGCCAACCTCAGTTCTGTCTCGTATTACTGCGCAAACCTGGACATGTTGAGACATGCCTTGGCGTTGCCTTTGAACTTGCCGTAGGGGGTATGGTCGTTGGCGCCTAGGGGTCGCTGTCCAATAGGAGAGCGAATATTATGGTCTGGTTTGTACCCAGGTAAAGGGATATTCTGTGTATATATACAAAGAATATACAAGGGATATCAAACGATATACAAATATTATACAAGGGATCTCAAGCAATAAATATATATATTCGGTTTAATCTGACCCTTTGTAACAGCTGATATTCTGAATTTTGATGACCCTTCCTTCTTTTATAGTTTCCTTGGGTTCAACAAGGACATGTCTTTAATTCAGCTGCACAACATGTATAGTATCTTTGTACATATGATATTACAAATGCATAGTATGTGAGTTTCAGTAACAATCTTAAAAAAAAAGAAAATATGTAATAGTTTGAAACACAAAACAGCTCAACATAAATACAGTACAATACAGACAAAACAAAATGCACAAACATAGTACAATACAGTACAATACATACAAAACAAAACACACTAACAAATGGGGGGGGGGGGCGCAGATCAAACACTTCTACATTCAGTCATATAGTCTATTCTCCAGATAAAGAGCCAGGGACCGTCCTCTCCATGGTCATATTCAGCGAGTGTTGAAGCTGCTCGTTCCATTGTCAATGTCAATAGGTCCATGAAATCTCACATCAATGCAAAAAACGATTTGGTTTTTGTATCTTCCAATTCAACATAATTGTACGCTTAACTGACGATACGCTAGTACAATGATGCGTTGCGTGAGTGCTGATTGTCAGACAGTAACAATCATTTAATATTTTTTACAAGGCATTTTGTGAAATAATGTTACACTGAAGATTAATTTATAATAGCACAAAATGTACAAAAGTACAGTGTGGAATAATATAATGATTCCCCAACTCCCTCATGTAAAGACATTCCCCTCATCATTTATGAAGAGAAAAGTGAGTAACTGTGGAATAATATAATGATTCCCCAACTCCCTCATGTAAAGACATTCCCCTCCCCTGTATCTATCCTGTGTCCCCCCCCCCATTTGACCTATCAAATGGGACCACCTCCCCCCCTTTTAACTATATAATGCTCCTCCCAACAACATTCCAGGGCCCTCATTCATCAACGTGGCGTAGAAAATGTTCTATTTCCACACGTAAGCACAGAATTTAGAATCAGTGCACGCACAAAAAAAACGGGATTCACCACACGTGCGTACGCAGGTTCTACGCACACCTGTCTTGATAAATATGACTTTGATCCTACGTTTGAGCTCGTGCACTGTTTTAAGTATTTGCATACCAGAACCGCCCCGATTAACCATATACGGTAATGGAATACCCCCATGAAATGTGGAAAAATGGACTAAGCCGAGGGAAGCGTGTTATGTGACAGGCTGACAGACGTGTACACGTAGATGTCGGATATGATATCTATTAACCATTGCTGCCTGGGCAGCGCAAACACTAATAAAGAACGTGCTGGAATATGACTGCCTTTTCCCGTTTTGTTTGATTAATACCCAGGTATTAAAGTTCTCCTCAATTTTATTCCAAATCGCGACGGATTTTCTGTCAATTTTCTACCTGCTGCATATGATTTCTAGAGTCATACAATCTATTTTGATGTCAGTATTGGGTAGCCTATATAAACAATAATACGCCATGTGTAGCCTGCCTATATGTGATCAATACAAACTTGAACTTGAATTCCATCATGTCTGTGTGCGGGTCACTGCGGGAACTCACAAGGCTGTTGTCACAATGTAAATAAGAACGTGCACTGAAAAGTTACAGTATGTAGTTGGTTGATTATTTGTATGACAGTCAGTAAACCCTTGCAAAAAGTATCCGTTTTATTTAATGAATTGAAAACATTCAGCATCGCCTTCCTCCCGGCATGCAGCAACAACATGTATCAGGCAAATGCGCATCGCAACATTGACTTAGTGGAATCCCTTTCTATTCACATAACTGCATTTGTGATGGAGCTTTGACAGCTACAGTAACAGTCTATTGCTCGATCCATCTCCAATATCACGATGGACCGTGCCGGTGGCAAAGACCCGAGGGTGGAGAGGATCTTGAATGAATTCCATCATCATATTTATATGTTGTGTGTCTGTCCACTATGTCTGTTACTTTGTTATTCCCCCCCCCTATCTATGTAAAGCGACCTTGGGTCTCTTGAAAGGCGCTATATAAAATGAAGCTATTATTATTATTGTTATTATTATCACATCTGAGCGGGAGCTCACAAATAGACTGTTAGTCTCAGTGAAGTTTCAACGGAGGTCATCTATTCTAACCAACAAATTGAAGTAGAAAGCATTTCGTGACCAATCTTATTTGGAAACATGAAACACAAAATAATTCGCTTTTTATTTGAAACAATATTTAATCGCGTTTGGAGGTTGGTGTTTTGCGTCTGCCCCCCCGTGCCAAACAAGCAGGCCAACCTCTTGTTCGCGTGTGAGCCCGTTATAATTACACTACTGTCGCTATTTTATAATGAACTATAATGAATTACGGGTCATACAGAAGTTGAACACTAATGCACGGAAGCTTATTTCCGCCTTGGAACTAATGCAGAACTGAGGAGCGCTTATGCCGTAGTAACGATGTTCTACCACTGGGCGTCAGCTAAGTGTGCTCCGAGCTGTGCGTACACATAAGCACGGAGTCAAGTTCAAGTTGAAATTGATGAATCCCACTCTTTGCTTAGAAATGGTCGTACGCACAGGTTAAGCACAAATCTGTGCGTAAGTCGGGTTGATGAATGAGGGCCCAGGTCTTTACCTGGGTCATTTCAGCTGATCACCTGGGGCGAGAGCCTCAGCCATTCTCTCTAACTACTATTTGTATATTTCTATCTGTTTGGTTAATAAACCTTTGTTATTATCCAAACCTCGGTTGACTGAGAACATTCATCTTCAGGATATCCACAAATATCCCACAATTGGCGTCTATGAACTTGTGACAGACTCTTTGCGTCCTCCCGGCGTGCTGTATTGTTTCATCTATACAGAGAAAAGTGAGTATAATAGAATGGTCGACCAAAATGTATGGCAAGGAATTAAAACCTTCCCGCTTTTCTCTGTGCCAGGTGAATGTTACGGAATGTTGTCAAATATTGAGATCATGGCTGAGTAAGAATAGCGTGTATTAATATATCTGATCTGTATTGAGAATCGTTACCGGGGAAACGCGTGTACCCGGGTCCTTATCAGGCGGTTCTGAGAGGATGGGTTGTGGTGCTATTCCCGGATTGAACTGTTGCCAACCGAAAGTTAGGGCACACCATAAGGTTGTTGGATTGCTATCCCTAGTCTAGCTGATGCAGACTGAAATATAGGCAACAAAGTAAGATACGTGGGCTTATTAGACGTGATATCCTTGGAAAACGCTACTCTGTTAGAAACTGTTCTGTGATTCTTCTGCAAAAAGGCGGGAAGTAGGACCGAGAGCTGATAAAATCATAATTAGATTTACCAGAGTAACGTCATAATATTCATAGTTTCAACCTCAAACTAAGCCCACGACCTCTTCCATTCCTGAAGCCACACTGATATGTGAGAAAAGCCAGAGAAGTCATGGCAAGGTAAGTATCCCGAAGCACACCCATCGTACGCGGCCTGAGGTAAGATCAACTTCAATTTGACATCACAGATTATAAAGATAAAAAGAAAATTTTCTGATTCCATGCAAAGATCGGATCCAAACGATATCAAATGCATGATGGTACTACACAATGAATTGAATTAACCCAAAATGATTTTCCTCTTTAGCAAAAAGGCGTTGAATCATTTATGTGAGGAGGTTTTCTAAGGCAGTTTTCATCATCCTCAGATCATAAATTGGTGAGAGGACAGGACGAGTGAGACGACGCGTGACCAGAACCACAAACGACAACGGGACCAGGCAGAGAGGAACACAACCCAGAGACCTGAACGACCCACAACAGCAGAGGACCACGAAGGACACAGCCAAGGAGCTGCGGACACAACCTGAGAGAGCGTCCTACTGACTGGCCACTACACCGGCAAACCTTCGCCCTCCACTAAGTGGTACCGCGATAACAAGGAACGGAAGGCCGACCATGTTTCTGGGCCTGATAAAGGCCAAGCGTGAGCACAGCAGCAGATGAAGAGCAACACAGGCTCCGGGAGGGGAATCTACAGCGTCCCCGTGGAGGACCACCCCACCACTCCCAATAACCCTGTGACCTTTGACGAGATACCCAAGGAGTGGAGGGGGACCTGAACACACGAGAAACGCCTAAACACTTGCAGTAAAACAGGCCTAGCACATATTGTTCACATTGTTATTTTTTTTTAGATTACTGTCTTACTGTCTGGCGCTGCCACACGACAGACTCACAGAAACATCAACTGAATGTACGATACATTCAACACACATCAAGACCACCACAGAAGGACACACCCCTGGCAGAGAACAGCTTGTCAACAGCGAAGCAACATCTGTCAGATTCATGCCTTCACAAACAAGAACTGTTTCACAAAGTTCATATGTATCTGGAAAATTATTAACTAAGAATATGATGAAATACAATCAGTAAGATTGCATTAACCAATTTTATAATAACAATAAGGAATAATCACAGAGTCACATTGCAAATTATATTGTTAAACAGGACAGAACCAGTTGGTTTGTTCCAAGACACCAAGTTTTGTTTTGACCATTGATAGTATGCACCACAGCAAAATACTAGAACAATGAATAACGATTATCATAATCACCTTTTATATCAGTTTTTTATACAAACCACTAGGTTAACGGTTTTTAAATGGTTTTTATACATTAGCCACTAGGTTAATGCCTATTTGTAAATCCTATTCCTGATAATTATGCACACGATTTTGTGTTTTCACCCTGTTCACTCTGACCACACAGAGACAGGGTCCACATGTGTTCAATTAGTTTATTAATATGTATGTGTGCGACCATGATCTTATGTGGTTAAATGGTTGAGTATTAATGATCTTAACTCCCATAGATATTATCATGAAGACACATAGTTACCACTTAAATGTCTGAGTCACGACATGAGCGACTGGAGGTATGCCAGATATGTGCACAGCTATAGCTTCTAATGAGTATGTTAATTGTTGTTTGATATCAGAGTTGAGGACCACTCATTGATATAGGTATTTGAGTGGCTAAATCAGACCATTATTAAAAAAAGAAAAGGGTGATATTCCCACATCCCACATCTCTGATATCAAAATAACACAAACTTTAGTCCAGTCAATCATGTCATGAATCATGTGTGTAAATAGTTCTATTTTAAACTGTTATGCCAACCAACAGATCACATTGGCCAAAATTTTTTATTTTTTTTATTGTTTTCTATTTCATTCATTATCTGATAACCGATGGATTACATCGATCCCATTCTTTTACCATATATATTCACTTTTCAATATTTTACCTGTTCCAAATAATCCTGGTGTATTATACATTAATCTCACCCACATTATGAAGAGAAAAGTGAGTAACTGTGGAATAATATAATGATTCCCCAACTCCCTCATGTAAAGACATTCCCCTCCCCTTTCTCCCCAATCCTGTGTCCCACCCCCCCCCCCCCCACTTGACCTATCAAATGGGACCACCTCCCCCCCTTTTAACTATATAATGCTCCTCCCAACAACATTCCAGGTCTCTTTACCTGGGTCAATTCAGCTGATCACCTGGGGAGAGCCCCTCAGCCATTCTCTCTCTCTAAATACTATGTGTATATTTCTATCTGTTTGGTTAATAAACCTTTGTTATTATCCAAACCTCGGTTGACTGAGAACATTCTTCTTCAGGATATCCACGAATATCCCAGCCTTGCCTCAGTATTCAGGAAATGCAAATGAAATTAATGGCTTATAGTCCTTGGGCCGGACGAGATATCGGTACCGAAAAGGCGGCAAAACCTTACCTATTTTAAAGTGTTCATAGGGTCAATATAAGTTAATTAAAATATGATAGACTTTCCATAGGAGCAGCTTTTTATATTTTTTGACTGTTTGTTATTTTCCTCTATAGGCGGATTTTCATCCGTTCCAAAAAGAACACAGACAGCCAATAGCACATTAAAATTTCTATAACACTCTTTTTGGACATTCCTTTTTATAAATTAAACAAACCTGTGTCCAATTAAATGAGGTGATGAAGTGGGTGTGGCCTATTATTTGGTGGTGGAGCAGTTCTTTCAGGAATCAAAGCTGAATGGGACACAGCTGTCACAGCTGACTGGTAAGATAAATCCAACTTTAAATGTTACTACATGTTAAGGGTTATGAAAACACATATACAATATATATGTATACACATGTGCATGAGAATTTAAGAAGCATATTTGATTGTTTAGAGACATAACTGTATGTTTCATTGCATAAGGGCAATAACGTAAGGCATCATGCAGGGGTCCTAAAAGTGAATTTGAACATTAGCCCTGAATAGCCGATCTACAAGCTAATGTAAAAACAAAATATTGATTTATCTATTTCAGAGAGTCACGCCATCATAGAGCAGTTCTTACAGGAATCAAAGCTGAATGTGACACAGCTGACTGGTAAGACAAATCTAACTTTTTATTCTTGGGTTTAAACAAATATATATATATATATTTGTTTGTTTAGAGACTTTTGTTTGTTTAGTGCTACTTTAGAAGTGCATTAGCGTCAGATTTCAAGCTAATTAATGTAAAAAATTAATATTAATCTGTCTATTTCAGAGTGTCACGTCCTCGTGAAAAAATGAATCCAACTTCAGTCGTAGGCAGCAGCAAGGTATGCATCATCCACTGCTCTGACGGGATTTCTGACTCAAACCTGGTGTCACCCCAAAACATGGACTCATGGAAGTCCTTGCTGAGGGCAGCAGAAATCAGACATCATATCCCAATTTTGGACATAGCCAAAGACTTGTGTGAAGGAGAAATTCCAAAAGTACTGTATCATCGCCGATGCCGTAGCATCTTCACATTGAAAAAATCACTAGACACTATCACTCTAAAAACAGCATCTGCCTCAAAAACAGCATCTGCCTCTGTAGCAGCAGAAGAAACTTCTAGAAGACCATCTAGAGATGCACCAAGCAAATCAATAGTGTATGAAGTGAAGTGTATCTTCTGCGAAAAATCAAGCAAGTATATGAAGGGCCAAAACACGAGGGAACCTCTCATACAATGTTCAGAGTTGCGCGCAGATGACATGATCAGAAAAGCAGCAGTCATCAAACTGGACCAGAGAATGCTTGCTATCACTAGTAGAGAGCTTGTTGCTGCTGAGGGCCAATATCATAGGTCTTGCTACCGTGCATACACATCTCATATTACATCTGGGAAACCTGCTACCTGCTCTAAGTCAAGGAAAGAAAGTGGAGATGCAGAAAACAGTATGAGGTAGCAGAAAAAAAGCCTATGACGAAGTGTTTTCATACATTAGGAATGAACTCTTTCCCAATCCAGAAGTAATACCCATGACAAACTTCTCATCAAGACTAGAATCATCCATGAAGTCTCTTGGTGTCAGCCAGATCAAGGACTCAACTAAGAAACATATCCGCCGTAGGATGGAAGACGAGCTTGGCGGATCCATCCATATCTTTCCTGATGAAAATGGAAAGCTTCTTCTATACCCAGACAGCCTATCAAGGACTGAGCTTGTCAAAACAGTATTGTCCTTGAAAATAGAACTGCAACATATCAGATCAGTGAACCCTGATGATGCTGTAACAAAGGCAGCTTTGCTGATGAGAAATGCTATTAAAAAACAAGACACCAAACAAGTGTGGCCACCTGATGTAGAACAAGGTGAATTCTTAATTCCTGAATCCATCACTCAGTTCTTGCAAACACTACTGAGTGGAAACTGCAACAGCCCGTCTGAAAGAGTAAAACGACTTGTCACCTCCTTTTGGTAGTGACTTGGTCTTTGCAGTCACATGTGGCAGAATCAAGCCACCTATGTACCCTCTACACACACTACAGAAGTCAATCTTCTTCGCTACCAACTTTTCTGCACCAGGCGTGGAGAGGTAGAGTCCAGCCAGCTTCCACCATGTCAGGATTGCCTGTTTATGCATTCAATTCGTGCCAACTATCAGGCTGCTATCTGGAGACGGTCTCTTCAAACCCAGCCATATGTACCAAGCCCTGTGGACCATGGGTGGACCACAAATGATGAAGGGCAGCTGGAAATGCAGTGGATGCGTGGTTCCCCAGCACCAGATGCTGTCTTGCAGTTGCTATCCTGCAAGTGTGTGAGGTCATGCAAACTACCTGAGTGCACATGTCTCAAGAATGGGCTGAAATGCACAAACCTGTGTAAATTACAAACCTGTGCCAACCAATGCAGTGAGGAGGAGACCCCTGGGCCCCGTTCCCCGTACCTTGATAACTGAGTTAGCTGGATAATTTCCAGTCAAGCCTGACTTAAGCCGGACCTTCCCATTCCCCGAAGCTCGATTGTCTAAATCACCATGACAACAGATCAAAAAGTTTGAGCCTGGTCGGGAGCAGGGTTAACTTCAGTTAGCCGGATGAACCATGGCCACGCCCCCGCAAAAAAATGACAGCTCGCTTCCTGAAATGATTCTCACAGTCTAGGATCTGCATTATACCATTCTGAATTACGTTTCTGTGCTTCGTTTTCCTAGAGGGGGCTTTTGAAATGTATAATAATAGAACTAAATGCTGATAATAAATCATATTGAGCCTATAGATTTACTTTGTCCTAAATAAAATAATGCACGTCATATACGGCGCTCGGAGTCGCGATACACGCTGCATGTGGTTATTTTAATAACGGCGCATTGCAAATGTGAATCCCGCGGGGATATTTTTAATGAATGAAACCTATCGGCCGTTTGGCTCTGATTAGTTTCATATATTCTCCGCTGTAGATTTGCTTAACGGAGCGCCCGGATTGTGTTTCATTCAAGCATAAAATTGAAGTGTCTATCCGGGGATTGTGGTTTTTGTGTGATATTGTAACTGGGATTAAAATGTCTGATGAGATGCGCTGTTTGACGGATTTGAGAAATTGAATGAGCCGTTGACGTCACATTAATGCATTTGAGAATAAAGAGATAAAACTTAATTCAAAAGTAAAATATTCTAAACACGGGTCTCTTGTCCATTAATGGATAAACAATGAATTTATCCCGTCTGGCACAGTGGCGCAGCGGCTAGTGCTGAATCCTGGCAACCGGGCGACCGGTGTTCGAAACCCCGCGTTTCCAATATAATTTGTTTGGAATATAATATTAATGATTATACGCAAAAGTAGCCTAGTTTTAAGTTAAAATATTATAAATCTACATGCATTGAGGATGTCATTCTTTATATAGCTCTCAACTTGCACCAAATTGAATTATTCCTACATTGCAAAAAGAAGGAAAAGACTAGGATTGGAACCCGGGCCGTCTGCGTGAAAGTCAAAACCAGAAACTGTTACACCACAGTGCAGATAAGTAAAAGATCCACCATACATCAATCAATGGGTAAGAGAGCCGTATCCTTATTCTGTATAACAGTTAAACTAATTATTTTCGCTAGCAAGATCTCATTTGATTATTCAATCCATAAACCTACTGCCAGCAGGCAAGTTTAAAGAAATATAATCTGATTGATTGGGGTAATGAGGGACTTAAAATTAGCCTATAGATCATGCATTTAACTTGTCGGCGAGGCGATTGAGCCGTACTGCAATCTGTTAATAAAGTTTTAAATCAATTAATCAATCAATGCCAATCAATCAATCAAAAATCAGGATCTCTGCTATCGATACGTGCTGGCTTTTCAACTGAAGCGACCGCGCGCACTTATCCTGGGTCTCAAGTCTGGTTCGAGTTAACGAGACTGAATCCACCTTCGAGGAACAGGAAAATCCCGGCTTCAAACATCGGGTTAACTGAATCTGGATAATGGGACTCTTGATCGACTTAGTTGAACCAGGTACGGGGAATAGGGCCCAGACAGCTGACAGACTCAGATACTGATGATGATTAAAAAAAAATCTGAAGTACCCTGTTGGTACCCTAAACATAGGGACATATACATAAAGATGGACATAAGGAGGGACGGACATTGGTGTTCCTTGGAGTGGTTGCACCACTCAAAAAAAGAAAGAAAAAAGTAAAATATGCACAACTGTTTCCTTTCCTTTAAAGTAATGATAACAAGGGGCTAGGTAATTGAACCTCTGTGACTCAGTGATGTTATGTGACATTGTAACATATTTCTGTTATAGCTGATACTGTATGTCACCTGTGTTTTGGTTTGTGCTGATGTCATATAGGATTGCCTTTTTACGGTCTACTTTACACAGGATGATTGTATAGAGTGTATACATCTGTATACTTTATTTTATTTTGTTGACTGTGTTGGCTCCTTGCTCTGCAGCATATTATTTTACATTATTTTTGTATCATATTAAAGTTGTCTTGTGCTGCTATTCGTCTGAAATTACTATACTACTTCTATGTCCTGTATCTGTATCCCTGTGGGATCAATGAAGGTATCTATCTATCTATCTATCTATCTATCTATCTATCTATCTATCTATCTATCTATCTATCTATCTATCTATCTATCTATCTATCTATCTATCTATCTATCTATCTATCTATCTATCTATCTATCTATCTATCTATCTATCTATCTATCTATCTATCTATCTATCTATCTATCTATCTATCTATCTAACTCTAAAACCAATTGAATAAGGTATTGTGAAGAACAATATAATTTGTCAAAAAGGTTCCTTAATTAGACAATATACATTGCAATTATTTAGTACTTAAGGGTTTATTACAAGTATCTGTGGCTGGCTAATAGTTCAACACACCCAAAGGAGATGATATAATGAAAGAAGATGATTTCCAGGGAAGGCACTTTTTAGTTTTTTGAATATACAATTTTCACAGATTTGAGGTATAGTGCAGAATTTTGGCTACAGAAAGAGTCATTTTCAAGATAGAAAGGTCATCTTGGGCTTAAATTGAAGCTTAGGGATATGGGAAGTTTTCTATATACAAGTGAGGCAGTGATATTCACCGTAATGTGCTGGAAAATAACCATATTTGTTGTTATTTGTTAAGCGGACAGTATATTTCTTTGTGTTTCTGTGGATGATGCAGGTCATATTTAACAATACAATGGTAGCATGCCCCAAAATACTATTCTGCTACTTACCCCTATGTGTCAAGATACTACATGACAAATTTTAGACTACCAAGTAGATTTTTTTAATTTTAGTGAATTAATGTATGCCTTTACACAATTTTGCCAGAGCCATATACCAAAAAGGGGGGTTTGAGGTGATAACCACTAAAAAGCTGCCAGTCAGCAAGGTCTATCATATCAAAACCTAATCTAGGGATGTATAGGAATAAAAAAAAATCACAACTAAACTTTGCCGCCTCACCGGTACCGACATGTCATATCTGGGCACTTGGCCCAAGGACTATTATTGTTAGTGCCTTATTGTTGCAGCTAATTGGTGCTGCATCGACTGCTGAACAGCAAGCAGGACATCTTCAAGGACATTCTGAGAGAACAACATTTAACAAAGAAAGGTAAAGCTACTGTCACAATGAAACAGTATATGAATAGAAGAAAAAAATAAAAGCAGTTGGACCATTTTCAATAATTATTAAGAATTCACACTGCCTTTAGAATGACATTGATGTACCTACATGCAGCCCTTTCACTGGTGATACTATGTACTGTATGCTACAAAGCAACACAAAAGAAGTACACATACACAGTGTAACGTGAAGGAAATATTTAAATTGGTCTCTGTTGTCAACAAACTTCTGACTGTATATTCTATACATTCAAGGCTGTGTAGGATAAGAAGCTGCCATTAACTGCTCTCTCAGCTCCGCTTAGTTCCGTTTTCGACTTTCGCCGCTTCAACAATCAAAACCTGCAGATTCTTCCTGACAAAAGAAGCCACCCAACCCAACTCCTCCTGCAAGCAACAGTCATGACTCGCCTTGACTATTGCAAAGCACTGCTAGCTGGTTTATAGAACGCAGTGGCCCGTCTGATCTCAAATCTACCAAAGTCAGCCCACTTCTTAAAGAGTCGCACAAATCCACTTCAAGGTTCTTGACCTGGCACACAGTGCAGTGAGGGGAATGGCTCCCTCCTACCTCTGGTCAATAGTCTCTAACTACACACCCTCAAGACCCCTACACTCTGCATCTTCTGGCCTCCTTCGGGCTCCTGGGGGTTCATCAAAGCAAAGCAGGCTATTCTCTGTCCTCGCTCCACAATGGTGGAATGAACTTCTCACCCACAGTCAGGACAGCTGTAACCCACCCAATTGTCCGCCGTCAATTAAAAACACACTTCTTCAATTAATATCTGAAATGAAAGAACGAACCTTCTTACTGTCTTTTACTATTATTTACTTTGCTACTATGTCTATACTATCTACTATGCCTATACTACTACCTACTATGCTATGTCTACAATATTCACTCAAGTTCGACACTTTTTGACGAACAATACCCTTAGCTGCCAGAGCTGTACCCTTCTTGCTGACTTGTTGTACAGAACTTGTAAGTCGCTAAATGACTAAATGTAAATGTAAAAAAAATAGAAATGCAGTATTAACTTGTTTCATTGTCCAAGCAACCCTTTGTGTTTCTCATGAAGGCGTCATAACTGGAACTATGCTTGGATACAAGATGACCAAGGAGGTTGCGGCTGAAGTAGCTGGAATTCCCCCAAGAAGTGCACACACAAATACTGTAGGGCAGACCTACACAACACAGAAAGGGTTTAACCATTGAGATACATCAATGTGGGTGTCAGGATACAGTTCAGTGTCCGATTTATGGATGAAAATAGATTAAACTGTACATTAGAACAGTGGTTCTCAAATGGGTCCATTCCAGGAGGTCTCCAGTAAAATGAGGACTAGTTTAATATGCCCGAGATATACAGTAAAAGTGTATATTTTCAGCATTACATTTGTTTACCAATGATTTTAACTGTTATTAGTGAAATATAAGATTATAGAAATCTCAGGGCATTGAGTCGGAAACCGAGTGTAGTCTTTTGAAGGAAGAGACTCAGGGCTTTCGAATTTCGAAAAACGACCCTACCCAGCTCACGCCAGCCCCTGTCAATCATCTGACTTCTGGATAAACTTTTTTATTTCTCTTATTTTTTGGGATTATCTCCCACAAACCTGAACGTTATTGCCATAAAACAGAACGCAGTTTCTCTACCTTTCAGCAAAAAACTGTGTTGCAATATGATGAAAAATGGTGGAGAAATTTACATTATAAAAAAGATGGCAGAATTCAGTACTGTATCTACAAAACCTTCTGTTTAATCATCTTCCCTTTTGTTGTGGTTTGTAACCGACCCCAATCGCACAACACAAGACAGGTATGAGAGTAAGCCAAGAACTGGGCATTTATTGAAAACAACATAAAACGGCACTGTCCCTTTAAGGGAGAACACAAAACACTGGAAAACAAGAACTAGGGAAAAGGGGCAATGTGCCTTTAAGAGGCGAGCTGGCTAAGGGGAAGGCTAAGGGAAGGCTAACGGACAGGGCCGGGGCAAGGGACAAGGGCAGGAACAGGGAGAACTAGGAGGACTGGACAGGGATGACTAGGAGGACTAGGAGGACTGGACAGGGAGGACTAGGAGGACTGGACAAGGAGGACTAGGATGACTAGAAGGACTGGACAGGGAGGACTAGGAGGACCGGAAGGACTGGACAGGGAGGACTAGGAGGACAAGAAGGACTGGACAGGGAGGACTAGGAGGACTAGAGAGGGGAAACAGGGACAGAGGCCCGCGGAGGCGGGCTGGGGACAGGGACATAGAAAACAGGGTTAAGGCCTTGGACAGGGCGAGGGCTGGAGCTGCTTACAGGGAGGAGTAGGAGGGCGCAGGCTAGACGTCTGGAGGAGAGCGCGCCGGCTCGGAGAGCGCATCTGGCGCGGAGGTCTGAGTGGTGCGCGTCTGCTTGGAGTACGCGCCGGTACGGAGAGCGCATCTGGCGCGGAGGTCTGAGTGGTGCGCGTCTGCTTGGAGTATGCGCCGGTACAGAGAGCGCATCTGGCGCGGAGGTCTGAGTGGTGCGCGTCTGCTTGGAGTACGCGCCGGTACGGAGAGCGCATCTGACGCGGAGGTCTGAGTGGTGCGCGTCTGCTTGGAGTACGCGCCGGTACGGAGAGCGCATCTGGCGCGGAGGTCTGAGTGGTGCGCGTCTGCTTGGAGTACGCGCCGGTACGGAGAGCGCATCTGGCGCGGAGGTCTGAGTGGTGCGCGTCTGCTTGGAGTACGTGCCGGTACGGAGAGCGCATCTGGCGCGGAGTCTGGATGCGCGTCTGGATGCGCGTCTGGAGTGAAGAGCGCGTCTGGCGCGGAGTCTGGATGCGCGTCTGGATGCGCGTCTGGAGTGAAGAGCGCATCTGGCGCGGAGTCTGGATGCGCGTCTGGAGTGCGTCTGGATGCGCGTCTGGATGCGCGTCTGGAGTGAAGAGCGCGTCTGGCTCGGAGGTCTGGAGTGGAACACTGGAATACCTCCCGTAGAGGATTAGAGAGCGCAGTACAGTGTCTCCCTCCAGGCAAACGGCGACAGGTGGCGAAGGCTTGAGCGCATCTCACGCCGGAGATGAAACAGCATAACAGACAGAAACTCCCGTAGGAGCCTACAGATTGAGAACCTCCCGTAGGAGTTTGCTGATAGAGATATGATACGGAACGACCCGACCAGGACTGAGGGGAAGAGCGAGGTATTTAAAACCCACAGGGGCGCTAATTAGAATACACATCAGGTGCGTGAAGGTAATTGATACTTGAACTAGAAGAGTGTGTTCGGCACGAACCAATCAAACAGATACTGACAGATAGTCCAAGGGTGTGGGCTGCTGAAGAGCAGACGAGGCTAAACGAGCGCGAGGGTGGGGGCTGGAGAAGTGAGGAGAACAGGGAACTAAAGGTCCAGGGAAAGGCGAACCTCACACCTTTATTCATTTGCTTAGATTTTTTCAGGTCTGGTAAATTTTAGCATGGTGTTATTCACAGTCAAAGATACATATATTTTTTTTATATAATTGATATTCTCCTTTGGTTCATTATAATTTACTCAAGCCTAGTAACAGACACACTATTTCTGACACTGGGAATACATTCCCTGAGATCCATAGATGTCCCTAGATTCAGATACTAAGAACATGCAAATGGACCATTTAAAAAAAAATCTGTAAATGTTTATTCTACGTCCTTATGGAATGAGTGACATACAAAAAAAAATCTAAATAAAAAAAAAATATATATTATAATTTTTCTTAATTTTTTGGTTGGAAGAGCCACACATTGACGGGCAAAGAGCCACATGCGGCTCGCGAGCCGCGGGTTGGCCACCCCTGATTTAAATGATCTGACCACTGGTGTGTTGTCTCCAGCGTGGCAGCCCACACGGTGGTGGACCAAGGCCAAGTCTTGAAAGGTCCTGCAGGTGGCAGTAAGGACAGCCATGGCCTGCTGGTGATGGCATCACTCTTGGACTCAAAGTTACACTTTACAATAAATAAATACAATAAAAACTAAGCATACGTTAGTTTCAAATCCTTCACACACACACACACACACACACACACACACACACACACACACACACACACACACACACACACACACACACACACACACACACACACACACACACACACACACACACACACATATACACACACATAATCTTTAAGACAGAATAGAATTAATGCAATATCATGTAAGTATTCAGTGTTACACTCCATCTGTATTAAGTGAGTCACTCACAAAGCACTTTTATCTACTGTACCATTAGCTACCTTCTTTCTTTCTTTCTTTCTTTCTTTCTTTCTTTCTTTCTTTCTTTCTTTCTTTCTTTCTTTCTTTCTTTCTTTCTTTCTTTCTTTCTTTCTTTCTTTCTTTCTTTCTTTCTTTCTTTCTTTCTTTCTTTCTTTCTTTTCTTTCTTTCTTTCTTTCTGAAGTTAACAATGGTTGACTTGTCCATCGTATTCACTGAGGTTTCAAAGAACATACTGTACAGTACATCCTCCTCCCATCACTGTAGTGCAATTCCAATGGAATCTTTCTGCACAATGTATCGTTTGACTTCCATTGTACAATTGTACAGGAAACCTTGAACTGAAATTGGACCTCTCTCTGACATCTGTGCAAGAATGCCTATGTAGCACTTGTGTCACCTACTTGTAACAGCTGTTCGCCACGGCACTGTTCTAGGTACGAAATGAGGAGAGGAGTAATATACACAATATAAGAATAGTGGACCAGAGACAGAGTTATAACAATAACCGGTTTATTTCTAATGCGCGCTAGCTAGACATACATAATACATACAGACGTATAGTGCAAGGTAGTAGTGGAAGTATCCCTTTTAGGTTTCTGTAACCTCTCCTTTTGGGAGGATTACTTCGATATCAAGTCCTAGATTGATTAGATCAACACATTAGGTTTGGTTCAGACGTCTCTGAGGTTATCTCTAGCTAAAAGATAGATTCAAGATTGGATATTGGATGTATCCGTTTATCACCAGTAAACTCTATTTCAGTTTATCATTTCAATGGGTAAATGTTTAAACATATTAATCTAAACCTTTAAATGTGCAGGGAACGCAAATACCTTACTAGGTGAAATGCTCCTTTAAACTCTTCCTTTGAAGGTGTAACACAACAAAAGTACCAAATGGAATATTCTAGGTTATGGGAATGCAATTACCTTATTAGGTGAAATTACCCTTTAAACCTTCTTTCTTTACAGGAGAACCATCAGTGATTCAACTATAATCAATGTCATCAATGGGATTCAAGTATCTTATTGGGTACATTGACCCTTTAACTCGTCCTCTTTACAAGAGAACATCAGTAGATCAAATAACTTACTGGGTGTATTTACCCTTTAAGTCTCCCTTCCTCCCTGCCTGACTCATCTCAGTCAGTGATAGTAGTCTCCCTCCTACAATCGTTTGACCTGACTCCCACTGCCATGCCTCCCACCCACAAAGCAGGCAACTCCTTGGATCTCATATTTTCCCGTAACTCCAGCATCATTAACACCACGGTAACTGACCATTCCTTCATATCCTTCTCACTAACTCATGCTTAACCGAAAGGTCTTCACCCCAACTCAAACCGTCTCACTCAGACGCAACCTGCCCTCCCTATCCCCCTCCACCCTCTCCTCTGACATACTATCCGCTCTACCTTTGAGTGACACCTTCTCTGCTCTCTCCACAGAGATGGCAACCTCCACCCTCCTCTCAGCCCTTGCAACCTCCTTTGACAAGCTCTGTCCCCTCAATGAGAAACCTGCCCGCCGTTCCCCACCCAGTCCATGCCTGACAGATCCAGTGAGAGAACAAAGACAGGTCCTGAGAGCAGCTGAAAGGAAGTATAGAAAGTCACGCCTCACTGCTGACATCGACACATATCACAACCTCTTGTTAACATTCTCCAAAACCATTACTAATGCCAAAGCTTCTTTCTTTCACCATAGGATCGAGGCCTCTGCCAAGAATCTTCACAAACTGCATGCTACCATGTCCTCCCTCCTCACTCCCCCCCCCACCCCCCCCCCCCTCCCTCATCTTTCTCTGCCGAAGACTTTGCGATCTTCTTTGAGGAAAAAGTGGAGAACATCCGCAGCTCCTTCTCCCAACCCCCACCCATTCCAAATGCTGAATCGAGAACCTCATCCTTCACTCTGTCATCTTTCTCACCCATTACAGAAGCCGAGACCCTGACACTGGTAACGTCGAACCGTCCGACTACATGCCAGCTGGACCAGCTACCCTCCCCACTCCTCCAGACCATAGCACCGGACATCCTCCCATTCCTAACTGCAACCATCAACTCCTCATTCAACTCGGGGTGGTCCCCACCTCCCTAAAACAAGCCAGAGTCACGCCGCTCATAAAAAAACCAACCCTGAACCCTACCGTCATAGGCAACTACCGTCCTGTCTCTCTTCTTTCCTTCCTTTCTAAAACACTTGAACGTGCTGTATCCAACCAACTTACTGCTTATCTCTTACAGAATGACCTCCTAGACCCTAATCAGTCAGGCTTCAGGACTGGTCACTCCACAGAGACGGCCCTCATTGCGGTCACAGAGGCACTTCACTTAGCAAAAGCGAAATGCCTCTCCTCTGTCCTGATTCTCCTAGATCTATCTGCAGCCTTCGACACAGTCAACCACCAGATCCTCCTCGCGGCCCTCGCAGGAATGGGAGTGGCTGGCTCTGCGCTGACATGGCTGTCATCATACCTCAATGACCGCTCCTACCAAGTGTCATGGAGAGGGACCCTGTCGGCCACCCGTCATCACGTCTCATGGCTTCTCCTACCATTGTTATGCCGACGATACTCAACTCGTCTCTGAGCGGATCTCGGCCTGTCTGTCCGACATCTCCGCCTGGATGACGACCAACCACCTCAAACTAAACCTAAGCTAAACAGAATTGCTCCACCTGCCGGCCAAATCCTCCCCCCTGACCGACCTTTCCATCACAGTCGAGAATGCAGCTGTGACCGCGTCTCCGACCGCCAAGAACCTTGGTGTTGTCCTCGACGACCAGTTGAACTTCTCTGCTCACATCGCAACCAGAACCTGCCGATTCCTACTGAGCAACATCAGAAGGATCCGCCCCTTCCTGACAAAAGAAGCCACCCAAGCATCCTCGTCCAATCAACAGTCATCTCCCGCCTCGACTACTGCAACGCACTGCTCGCTGGCCTCCCGGCCACTGTGTGTATAATTTCTCATAGTATTCTCTAAATGTCCTCTCTATTTCAGCTGGGTCCCTCAATATTTCATTAGTCTTTGTATCCCTTATTGTGTGTATCGTGTTCAACTTCTGTTGCGTTCTAATTCTCCTAGCCAACAGTCTGGTCGCTTTTGGTCCCCCTTCATAGTACGTTTGTTTCATGAACCTCGCTTTCTTTTCTATTTCCGTCAATAATTCCCTATTTATCCTGGCCTTTACTTCTTTGATTTCTCCGAGCGTTTCCTGTTCTTTTGATATCTGGTGTCTCCCCTCTAGCTTCTTTAGCTTCCCTATCAGATTGTGATATGTCTCCGTTCTGGCCTTCTTCAGCATTGCTGTTTTTTCCATCAATTTCCCCCTTATCACTACCTTCAGTGTGTCCCATAGAATGTTCGGGTTTACCGCCCTGTTGTCATTTTCTTCCTTATATCTGGCTATCTCCTCCTTGATCTGACTCACCACCCCTTTGTTATTTAATATTCCTACATTTAGTCTCCAAATCGTGTTCCTCCGTCTCCCTTCTAGATCTACTGTCAGATATATGGCACTGTGATCCGATATGTCCGCCACTCCTATACTGCTCTCCCGTGCCCTGTAACTGTCCCCCGTCGTCATCAAAAAGTAGTCTATTCTCGCATACGTCACGTGTGGGTGTGAGTAGTGTGTGTATTCCCTGTCCATGGCGTGCATCTCCCTCCAAACGTCTGTAATTCCCATTTCCGTCATCTGAATATTCATATATCTACTGATGGGCGCCCGTCCTTTTCTAGTACTCGTGGTGTCTAGGTCGTGATTCAGTACTACGTTAAAATCTCCCGTACATATCAATATCCCTTCTAGTTCCATCACTATCATGTCAAAAATGGTCTCATATAAATCCCTCTCACTCTCTGGGGGTGCATAAATATTTACTAACGTACCCATTTGGCCCTCCATTTTCCCCTTCACCAAAACAAACCTTCCCTCCTTGTCTCTTACTTCCTTGATCAATTCAAATTTGACTGTGTTTTTGATTAACGTGATTACTCCTCTCCTCGGGTTTTGTTCAAAGGAACTATAGTATGCATTTTCATATCCAAATCTCTTCAGTTTCTCATGACCCTGTGCTACCAAATGTGTCTCCTGCAGAAAAATCACTTCCATCTCACTTTTTTTACATTTCAACATCACTTTGCCCCTTTTTATCGCATTATTCATTCCATTAACGTTTAACGACATCATTTTTATACCTTTAACCCTTGTCATCTTTCTTCTTCTTTCGTCTGTCAGTCCCCCCCATGTCACACTCATTCCCCCCTCCGGTTGGAGCCTCCGCTCTCTTCACCGAATACATATAATGATTAACATAAATAAAAAACATAAACTTTACATAAAGTGCTCCCAAGGCGTTTGGGGGGTCCCTGTGTCCCCCCCTGTCCCCTGCTGGTGGGTGAGGGGTAATTGCCCTCCTAGCGAGGGGCCCCCTCCTGACGGCTTGGGGGTTTGAAACCCTTGCCCCCAATCGCTCGTCATATTTGTCCAGCTTTCTTACTGTTTTTTTTTGCGCTTTCGAGCTCCTGGTCAAAAGCGCTCTGTCCTTCCTTTTGATCAAAGACCCTCTTTTTCTTGTTCCCTCTCAATGTGACTCATATGTTTCATTGTCCCTCCTTCCTCCCATATCCGTGTTCGGTGTCTCCCGTGTACCCCTTATTATTTTCTTTTCCTCTCCTCTATTTTCTATGTGATGTCCATTTATCCCCTTAATCCCTCCCAACTGTGTTACTCACAGCGTGTTTCTATGTATCTGTTTCAGTATGGTCTGTGTCTCGCCTATCAAACCTAGTTATATTTCCATTTATTTCCTCCATCAGCTTGTGTATTATGTGTCCATGTATACGTTACGTTCATTTCTATATCCTGCCTCTACCTGGGAATGTGTGCTTATGCATATGTTATTTCAGTTTCTATACTTTGTCTCTATTTGAATAGTTTTTTCAATCTCTTGTGCGTGTACTCATCCGTTCGTCTCCTCCCGCCTCCTCTCCGTCTGGCCTCCTCATCCGTCTCCGTCCTCGCTCCGTCACGTTTCACCTCCGCCTTCTCCTCTCTCCTCCCTCCGGTTTCGGTCTTCCACTCTGATCCACCTGCGGGCTCCTTCCAATCTCTGTTGCAGGCTCCGCGTCTGTTCCTCCCGCCTCCTTCCTTCTCCGTCCTCCGCCATCCTCATCCCTCGCCGTCTCATCTCTCGCTCCGCTTCTCGTGCCGTCGCGTACATCGCCGCTCCTTCCTCCCAGTGAATTCTTAGCGAGGTCATGGGTGACTGGAATCTCATTCCGTTTTCTTTCAGGGTTTTCTTCAGTCCCGCGTAGGACCTGCGTGTTATCGCTACCGCTGTCGAGTAGTCGTGATCAAATGATAGTCTTTTCCCTTCGATTTCAATCTTCTTGGTCCACGCGGTTCTGAGTACCAATTCCTTTACCTCGAATCTCAGAAAGTTAATAATCACCGCCCTCGGAGGTCTGTCCGGTTGTGGTCTCGGAGCCAACGCCCTGTGGGCCCTCTGTATCTCCATTTTTTCCAGTCCCGTTTCCTTCATTTGTTCTTTGATAAGCTTTTCCACATATAGGGTCACCGATTCCCCTTCGACTCCTTCTTTCAGTCCCCATATTCTGATGTTATTTCTCCGTGACCTCCCCTCCATGTCCGACATCTTTGTCTCCATCTGTTCTTGTTTCTGAATCACACATGTTAATACCTCGTGTATCTCCGTGTTCCATTCCTCCGCGTGAGCCGTCCTAGTCTGTAACTCGGTCACGTTTCTGTTCTGTTCCGTCATCTTCTCCTCCACCCTTTTGATTTCTGTATTCATTTCACCTCTGAAGTCCTCCTGTTCCTTCCTCAATTCCTCCCGTAGCTTCCCAATATCATTCCTTATCGTGTCCGTGTTCAGTTTTATCGCCGCTGTTATGTTCTCCAGTATCCCGGCCTGCATGTTCACGGCCCATCCTGGCATTCTCGTGTCTGCCTCAGCGGTACCTCCCCCTTCTTTCGTCTGGCTTTTCTCCGCTTCGCTCCGGGGATTCTGTTTCTTCGGATTCTCTCCTTCTCGTATGTTCTCCATTTCTATTTCCTTCACAATCGTTGTCTCTTCCTTACTTCTCGTGAGCATTTTCCTTTTTAATTACTCTTCGGGTCTTTTTTTATCCGTTTTTTCACTCATTTGACCAGGAGCTCTTTCGCATGTGTGTTACCCGTCTGCTCTCATACCGGAAGTCAATTGATCGCGCTTTTATGGCGAAGAATAGGATAAAGTCAGTGAGTAGCAAAGTCAGTTGGAATGAATAATTCCTAAGCTGGGTATACTAGACCAAACGCCGCCTGGCGTGGGATGGCACTATAGGGGGCAAACGATGGTACCGCTGGAGACAGGGGGTATTCTCCCAGAGATGTAAGCTCTGGAGGAAGGAAGAATGTTCGGATACTCAGTCTGTTCACTTGAAGAAAAGGGGTTCTCATACGGATCCGGTCCTTATAATCCAAATGCTCAGTAGCAAGGTAATAGCTGTAATCCAATGCTCGATAGCAATGATGATAGCCAGCCAGCTTCGGTCCTCGAAGCTAGCCCGAGGTAAGATCTTCAAGGTAGTTAAATCCAAACGACAGTGGGTATTAACGATGCTCTTCTCCACGGTAGTACGTTCCACAATCACTATAATCCAACCAATACTGGTTCTACAATATCGCTGCAGCAGGTTCCAATATGCACATGTCCAGTAGTTCTGCGACTAGGCCCTCCTCGTGTGCTGGCACTAATTACTAAGTCCACACACACTTGCTAAGGTTTTACACTAGCTACTAAACGAACGAACTGCTTGGTAATGCTACACACCGAACAAACTGCTGTAATACGATTCAGACTAAATGACGACTCTTTACTTCACATTAAGCTAGGTCGAACTTGACGTTACTGCATTAGATCTGACACTTGCACTTGTTCACTTCGCACGTTAGGTTCACACACTACTGCTGCGCCTTCCACGATATATATACTTAGAGGGCTTTCTAGTGCCAAGCCTCAGCTCTCGTCTGGAATCAATGCACCGGCACCAGGCATGTCCCAACATGTCCAGACTCGCCTTTGAACCTGACTCAGGGGCGCGGTACTTGGCGCCGAGAACATCAAGGGCATTATCCAATGAGGAAAGCGAATATTACTATGATTCAAACGGAGGCTTAAAGGGATATAGCTTATATATATAAATAATATACAAGTTATATAAAAAAATAAAACGTAGATTCTCAGCGTTAATCTGGCCCTTCACAACAGCCGCCTCCTAATTAGTCCGCACCTAATTAGTTAAGGGAGACAGATTAATGGACTGCTCCATACTTGTGTGAGGAGTAGGGCAATCTACAAAGTCAGTGGGTCATGGTCGTCATCAGGGGAGTCAGGGAGCTCCGGCAACTCTATCAGCTTCGCCACAGGTCGGGTGTAAGTCCGCCCTTGGACTATGACTTCTGCCGCTCTGACCTTCCCATCGGCACCAGTAATCACTCTGCTCACGCGACCGGCCGGCCACGTAGCTCGGGGTAGTGACTGGTCTATTATCATGACGACTGTGCCCACCTTCAGGTTGTCCCTGTCCTTTACCCACTTCTGACGGGCTTGGAGGGATGGTAGATAGTGGAGGAGGAAACGGGTCCAAAACTGGTCGGCCAATACTTGGCTGTATCTCCACATTCTCCGGCCGTTCATCACATCGTGTCTGTACACCGCCTGTGGAAGGGCAGGGTCCAGCCGCCCCATCAAGAGATAGTTTGGGGTGACTGGGTCGACGTCTGCTACATCACTTGAGACGTAACCGAGGGGCTTAGAGTTCAAGACGCCCTCGATCTCCGTGAGGACTGTCATCAGGACTTCCTCCACCACGGTCTGGGCCCCAAGCACGGTGTACATAGCAGTCTTTATAGAACGGACTTCTCTTTCCCAGGTTCCCCCGAAATGAGGGGCGTTCGGGGGGTTGAACTGGAATGTGATCTGAGCGGGAGCGAGGCGGGTCTTAAGTCCTTCACCCATAGCCAGGAAGCTCTCTCTCAATTCTCTGTCTCCTCCTTTGAAGTTTGTCCCTTGGTCGGACAACAACACAGACGGGGTTCCTCTCCGGGCTTGAAATCTCCGGAAGGACATGAGGAATGAGTCCGTACTCATGGTCTGGAGGATTTCTATATGAACAGCTCGGGTGGTCATACACTTGTACACAATGCCCCACCTCTTCTCTGTCCCTCTTCCTTTCTTGACGTTGAATGGGCCGAAGCAGTCCACGCCCGTGGAGTGGAAGGCCCTCTCGCCGAGTCGGAGGCGGCAGGGAGGCAGGTCGGCCATCATCGGTATACTGGACTGTGCTCGCCACTTGCGACAGGTTAGGCAAGTCCGTTGGAAGCGACGTACTGCTTCCCTCCCTTGGAGTATCCAGAAGCGTCGTCGGATCTCAGCAAAGACTATCTCTGCCCCCGCGTGGTGCACCACCTCGTCGTACTTCTGTATGATCAGCTCGGTTATCTTGTGTCGGCTGTTGAGGACGATAGGATGCTTGGCATCGTCAGTCACGTCCGGGGCCCGTCTCAAACGACCACCCACCCTGATGAGGTGCTGGGCGTCGAGCTCTGGGGCCAAAGTGAGAAGTCGGCTGTCTGAGGGGACTGGCTTTTCCCCTTTCAGGCAGTCTAGTTCTTCTGGGAATGAGTCTCTTTGGGCTCTCCTTAGCAGAAGGAGTTCGGCCTCTTTGTAGTTCGATGCGTCAAGGTCTGTGGTGGGGGGAACCTCAGGGTGGTGCCACAAGAATGTCCTTTTCTGAGCACTCTCAAGGGTTAAGCAGTCGTCTAGGTTCGGGTCCGTTGTAGCCGAGGCGTGCGTCAGCCCGCAGAACATAGACTTCTTGATCTCTGCCTCCTCTTGACTCGCCTCCCGTGGTGTGGGGGTAGGCCACTCCTCCTCCGGGAGCTTGAGGAACTCAGGACCGTCACTGTAAGGGTTAAGACGTGTGAGGTCGTCTAAGGACATCCCCCGTGTGATGACATCTGCTGGGTTCTGCTTGGTGTCAACGTATCTCCAGCACGCTGATCCTACCAAGTCTTGAATCTCGGTGACTCGGACTCCGACGAAAACTTTGTATCGACAAGAATCGGACTGGATCCATGTGAGCACAGTCATGGAGTCTGACCACAGGATTGTCTTTCGCACCGTTATGGTGAGTTCGCTTTGTATCAGCGTGGCGAGTTGCGCGCCTACCAAAGCTGCGCAGAGCTCTAGACGCGGGATAGATTGCTGCTTGCGGGGAGCTATCCTTGAGCGAGCCAGGACGAAGGCTGTATGTACTATTCCTCCCTCCTCTCGGGCTCTCAAGTAAGCCACCGATCCGTAGGCCACTTCTGAGGCGTCACTGAAGACGTGCAGGTCTATCTGACACGTCTCCAGCCGCACTGTGGGTGGGAAGTAGCTCCGGCGAATGTTCACGTCTTGGAGCGAGTCGAGTTCTCCCTCCCACTCTCTCCAGGTGGAAGCCAGGTGCTCGGGTATGGGGTCGTCCCAGCCCTGCTCTTTGTCCCACAGTTCTCGCACCAGCATCTTCGCCCGGGTGGTGTAAGGTAGGATACACCCCAACGGGTCGTATTGGCTTGCGAGTGTTCTGTATACACTCCGTCGAGTGGTCGGTAGAGGGGTCGACCTTCCCTGCTCCCTGGTCAGGGGTGTGTGCTTGTAATGGAGCGAGTCTGTTTTGAAGCGCCAGACGAAGCCCAATGTCATTTCCTGTGCTTCACCTGGGGTGGTCGCCATCCAGGTCTTGCTGCTTGCTGCCTTTGTCTCTGGGGGGAGGCTGCGGAGTACGTGAGGGTCACTGCTGGCCCACTGCCTAAGGTCGAAGCCGCCTTTGACCAGGGAGGCTCGGAGCTTCAGCAAGATGCTTTCCGCTTCTTCTGGCGTTGATACGCTCTGTAGCCAGTTGTACACGTAGAAACTCCTCTCCACGCTTTGTCTGACCTCCTCGTCGGCTCCAGGGTCTTCGGTCACGTGCCTTTGTAGTGCGAACGTGGCGCAGCATGGACTGCATGTGGTGCCGAAGGGGAGGACCTCCCATTGATAGATGGAGGGTTGTTCATCGTCGATCCTCTCTCTCCACAGGAACCGCAGCAGGGGCTTGTCTTCCTCCATCAGTCGCACTTGTAGGAACATCCCCTTGATGTCTCCGCTGATTGCTACTTTGTCCTGGCGGAAACGTAGTAGTACGCCGAGGAGGGAGGGGCCGAGTGTCGGGCCGGGCAGGAGCAAGTTATTCAGGTTCTGTAGTCCGATCTGATAACTGCAGTTAAATACAATGCGGTTCTTGCCGTTGTGGTGGACCTTGTGATGGGGCACGTACCAGGATTCAGTCGTCTGGTCTGCCTCTTGGTCGTCGATTTTCTTTATATGTCCAGCCGTGATCAGTTTGTCGATCTCAGCGCGGTATATCGTTGCTTGAGGGGGGTCTTTAGCTAGACGCCGTTCGGTGTTCTGTAGATAGCGTTGTGTCGCTTCCTTTGATGCGTGGAGGGTGGGCATCCCCTCCCGCCTCAAGAGTGGAGTTGCGTATCTCATCACTCCGTCGACCTCGACCCTCTTTATCTTCTGCTCGAGGAGAGCTATGGCATACTTGTCTTCCTTGGAGCGAACTAGTTTCCGTTCGTTCTTGAAGGGCATCGAGTCTAATGTCCATAGTCTCTCGATGTGCTGCAAGAGGGTGGTGTCGTTGTTGCTTACCCTCGTGTAGAGGCAGCGTGTGGACGTTGGTCGGTTGGAAGACCCGGAGAGGGGACCTTGGAGCGTCCAGCCCAGGCGGGTCTTGACTGCGGCTGGGCAGCCTCTGGGTCCGATGTGGACCGCGTCCGTTGGGACGATGAGGTCTGCGTGGTCGGAGCCTATGAGCAGGGTCGGTGTGGCGCCGTCGATGAGCGGTATAGGCAGTCGGCGTAGGTGCGCATACTTCTCCATCAGCTGGGGGATGGGGTAGTTATAACGTGACAGACCTATGTCATGGCTTGTGAAGGCATTAGTGATGCTGTACCGCTTCTCGGGCTGCTCGACCGCTGCTATTATGAATGAGACGTTTTCACCCTTTATGGTCTTTAGATCTCGCCGAATAGTACGGATTGTCATTGTTTCTTCGGTACCCCGCAGGCCCAACTGGGCTGCGGCGGAAGCAAGGAGGAGAGTCTTTTCTGACCCATCTTCGAGGACGGCGTAAGTGTCCAGGACCGTGCCCTCGTAGCTTAGGAGCACTCGGACCACCTTCAGGAGCACTCGGGAGCTCCCGCTCTTCGCGGGGTCTATATATATCTGCTCTCGAGCTGCTTTGTGGTACGGGTCTCCGCTTGTTACTATTGTGTAGGACATCCAGGTGGGCGCCGTAGCACTTGCTGCATCTTTTCTTCAGGCGGCACTCAGCTGCCATGTGGCTGCGCGTGCAGCGGAAGCAGCGGCGGTTCGCTTTGATCCACTGACTCACTTCGTCAGCGGTCAACTTCTTAAAGGTGTCGCATTGAGACAGCCAATGTTCGTGTTCACAATACTGGCAGGCAATCTTCCACTTTCCCTTCGTGGGGGGGGTGTTATGGCTCTTGTGCCGCGGCACTGACTCAGCCTGGTGCATCACGGTCACGGACCGGCGGTTGTCATTGAACCTCCTCGGTCCATCTTTAGGGTTAGAGCCACCCCACGCGAACGTGTCTAGTCGTAGACTGCTGACCTCCCTGGCTAGGAAGTCAGCCAGGTCTAGGAGAGATGGTTCTGGGCCGTGGGGGTCACGGTGGTCTCTCTGTCGCCGAAAACGCTCTTGACGGGCTGGAGGGAGCTTCTCCAGTATCCGCTCCACGTTGGAATTGGCATATAGTTCATATCTCCCCTTCTCCTTCTGTGACCCGAGCATCCCCACAAGGGATTGCACCTTGATAGAGAGGTCATCTAGTGCTCTATTGTCTTTGGCTGGGGGGAGGCGGTCGATGTCCCGTATTTCTTGAATTACGTAATCCCATATGCGTCCATAGCGTGCGTCGAGGGCCACCAGAGCATCAGAATAGGGGGTTCTTGAGTTCGAATATGCCAGCGCTATGTTATGCGCTCTGGGTACTTTAAGGTGCTTGAGGAGGATGGCATATTTATAAGACTCGTCATGTACCTCGGACATAATAGTCTCTAAACACATGCGTAGTTCAGTATACTGTGCTCTGTCCTCACGCGTAAAGTCTGGGAATGTGGGTGTTCCAAGATAAGATGCCATGGATGGCTGGGACACCGATGCGCGTAGGGGGAGAGGCCTCCTGGGCGAGTCTCCCCGTACGGGTGGTCGTGGGTTAATGCTGGGTGGGAACCAGAGGCCGGGCCCCCAGGTACTGCTCCTCGGTGCTGACTGTGTATTAAACTCACGCATGGGTTGGGTCGGGGTTTGTAACGCAGCGGCTCGGGGCTGAGGTCTGGGCTGTACTGGACCTCCTGGTCCGAAATAGGTTCGTGCTGGTGGGCTTGATGTCCTCCCTCATCCTCCGTTAGGCCTTGTAGTTTCTTAGTTAGTTTCTCGGCGACGTAGTTGGGATCTTCCCGTTGGTCAGGTCCCATATAGACTGATCGGGGAGGGGAAGGTGCCCTCGACCCGTGTAGTGATGATCTCCGGGAGCTCCGGGTGGAGGAGTGGGGGGTCGCCCTCTGAAGTAATTGCTCCATCATCTGAGCCTGCAGGCGGTCCCGCTCCGCTTCGCGCTGTGCATTGGCGGCGTCGCGCTGTGCATCGCGTTGCGCGTTGGTGCGGTCTCGCTGAATGTTTTCTTCAGCCTGGAGGCGCCTCTCTTCCAATCGGATGCGTTCTCTTTCCATTGCAGACTGTTCGCGCGCACTCTGTTGTTGCGCTTGGAGACGTTCTTTTTCCACTGCAGAGTGTTCGCGCTCACTCTGTTGTTGCGCTTGGAGACGTTCTCTTTCCACTGCAGAGTGTTCGCACTCACTCTGTTGTTGCACTTGGAGACGGTCTCTCTCTCGGTTGAAGCTGTCAGCGTGGCGATCAGGGCTTGCGCTAGTCTCTGGTCCGCCTCGCTGGGGGATGACGCTGATGAGGGTGATCTGGCGTTGACAGGACTTGGTGGTGACCTGTTCTCTTTACGCACTCCGAGGTCCATCTCTAGAGCGCTGCTTCTTACTTTCTCCCGCGCCCCGAGGTCCATCTCTGAGACGCGGTACTCTTCTCTTTGGTGCGCGCCGAGGTCTATCTCGGGTGCGCGCTCTTTGGTCTCTTGCGTTCCAAGGTCCATCTCGGTGGCGCTGTCTTTATCATTTGGCGCTCCGGGGTCCATCCCGGTGGCGCTGTCTTTGGGTATAGTCACGTCATGTCCCGCTTGTTCCCCCCGTGAGCTAAGTCAGTTTCGTTTGAACCCACTGGGGTCTCTACTAGTGGGGCCGACAAGTCGATAGGATTGGGCATGCTTAAACTATTAGTTTTATCCGTGCTTAACGTCTTTTTAGATAAGCTAGGAGGTAAAACGAAAGCGTAGTCCTCCAATTGTGGAGGGGGCTGACGTTGGCGCCTACGGCGCGATAGTTTGGGAGAGCCGTTTGGAGAGTGTCCGCCGCTGGCCATATCACTATTAATATGATTAAGATTACTGATACCCTCCGGCTCGAAGGACCAATTGTAACTGAGGGGTTACAAAACCCTGACTGTATTAAAGATTGTGATAGATTAAACCACTGCTAATTATTATTATTATTATTACTTGCCAGACAGTACAGTTATTATATGGCAGACACTCAGAATAGACGGCACGGTGACAAGGAAATATCATTTATAGTATTTATTATTATGCAGCAATGTACAGAATGGGAATTAATTGATCGCGCTTTTATGGGGAAGAATAGGATAAAGTCAGTGAGTAGCAAAGTCAGTTGGAATGAATAATTCCTAAGCTGGGGCTACAGTTACTTTACTGCAACGCTTCTTCGGTTTTGCAACTGGGGGAATCTTTTATAACTGTTTGATAACTGGTTTTATCATGTTATCTCATATTTCGGCAGCAGCAACATTCAGCTGCATGTCGGTCTCCGTGGAATGAGTGTCTGCATCTGCGCAGCGCGAGACTCGCGACGTAAAGCAAAACATGGCTGTCGTGATGTCTACCTCACTCACGTCTTGACGCAATTATTAAAGGGCAATGCTGTAATCCAAAGGGACTTGGTACCCAATGATACTACATATGTTCCTACATAATAGCTTTAACTATTTATGTTCTTATTCAATGGCATTAACTATTTACGTTCTTATAACTTAAATAGGTATGAATCTGAGACCTGGGTTACACCTATGTGAGGGTAGCATGAATGAATGAATGAATGAATGAATGAATGAATGAATGAATGAATGAATGAATGAATGAATGAATGAATGAATGAATGAAAACTTTATTTAACAGATTGCAGAATGGGTACAATACAGTACGGCTCAATACACACAATTGTTAAGGGGATGCAGACCAGAGAAAGACGTTTGTCTTGTTTACATCAGGGTCCCCCATTTTCATTTCATATTGACATTTAAGACATACTCAACATACATGACATTTATGGCATAGGGACATATAGGTATTTAGTACTGATACATTTGTGACATATACGGTATTCAAATATACAGTACTGTTACTCATAGATCCTGACAGAGTATATACATATGATGGGGAGGGGACTGTAGGCGGGGAGAGAATATATACATGCGGTGGGGAGGAGACTGTCTATTAGGAGGGGTGGGGGTGGGGGGTTTGGACATTTACGGTGGCCAGTTTCGAATTGCAGCCTCCCGTAGGTGCTCTTTAAGAGCGATTTTGAATGTGGGTAGGGATTCACATTCCTTTACAGCTTTGGGTAGGGCGTTCCACATTGATGTGGCATAATTGCTAAACGTATTTAGTCCCTTGTTTGAGCCGAATCTGAGTTTAACATGATTTGTTGAACTTCCTCTGGTGTTGTGGTCGTGGTATTCACTCACCTTTGGGAAGTATTTTGACATGTACATGGGTACCTTAGTCGTATAGTGTATCTTGTAGACCAGGCCCATTGCAAGTTGCAAGTTGCTGTACTCTGTCGTCTACTCTAAGCCATCCTAGGTTGTCAAAGTGTGCAGGGGTGAGGTGGGTTCTAGGGGTAAGGTCAAGTAGTAGTCTGACTAGTTTGTTTTGTGATGTTTGTAATCTTGTTTTTAGCGCCTTTGAGGTGCTTTGGTACCATGAGGTGCAAGCATAGTCGTAGTACCCTTGAATGAGTGCTCCTGCCAGAGTCTTCAGGGTATTCTTGTTTACCAGAGAGGAGATCCGGTACAAGAATCTAGTTCGTTGGTTGACTTTTTTTTTATTACATTGGATGCCATTTTGTCACAGGAAAGATTTGCCTCTAGGATGGAACCCAGGTAGGTAATTTCATCTATCCTTGTGACAATATTGTCACCCACTGTAACTGAAAAGCCGTCGGTCTTGCTGAGTTTGTTATTTGAACCGAAGAGAATGGACTCTGTTTTGCCCATGTGTAATGATAGTTTGTTATCAGCGAGCCATATGCAGATTTTGCCTAGTTCCGAGCTGAGGGTTTTTTCAACCTGCAACTTGTTCTTGTCAGAGACCAGCAGGGCTGAGTCGTCCGCAAACAGGAACAAGTTGCAGTCACAAGCTGACAACATGTCATTTGCATAAATTAGGAACAGTAGCGGTCCTAGTATGCTTCCTTGTGGAACACCACAGCTCACTGTGAGGGGGGGGGGATAGAGTACAGTTTACCTCCACCATCTGTTCTCTCCCCTAAAGGTAGTATTTCATCCAGCTCACTGATAAACTATCAAAACCAATTGCTTTTAGCTTGTCAATCAGAATGGAGTGATTGACAGTGTCGAAGGCCTTTTGTAGGTCCAGCATGACCATGCCGCAGTATTTGCCCGCGTCCACCTCTTGTTTGATGTGGTTGTTCAAATAGAGAAGGCATGTGTCAGTGGAGTGGGATGTTCTGAAGCCAGATTGGTATTCGTAGATTAGATTTTTTTCCGCCAGGTACTTTTCGACCTATTCGTAGACTATTTTCTCCATGACTTTCAAGATGGAGGTAAGAATAGAAACAGGGCGGTAGTTGCCTGGGTCTAATTTGCTGCCCTTTTTGTGCAATGGGGTCACTCTTGCAATTTTGAAGTCCTTGGGGACGTGTCCCTGTTTTATGGAGAGGTTTATTATGTGTGTGATGACTGGGGTGATGGCGGCTGCTGCGTCTCTGAGGAATTTGGAGGGGATGTTGTCATGGCCAGTGGCCTTGTTAGGTTGGAGGGTGCTCAGTTTTTTGAGTACCTCATCGGTTGTTACCATTTCTAGTTTGAAGTCGTCTTTGCGGATGTCGTATATTATCAATATCTACGGTTATTTACAGTACAATGAGGTTTGCTATCTGGAAAGGAAGGTCATAATTGATAGAATGGTCTTTCTCTACTGAGTGGAGAAATAAACTGTGCAGGCCAGACAAAAGGAACTATAGTTCAACTCCAAGCGTTTATTTTGCCAAAGGGATCAGAGTGAATTCAGAAGGTTGTTGTTTACATACAAGGATTATTTCATAGTACATCAAACATGTTTGTACATAGGCTTAATAAGGTTTGCACATCAAACCTAGTATGCACATAAACAGTAGTCATGGTTATCAAATGAAATAGAGAATCTTACTGAACATTACACATGAGTAAACCTGGTGTCAGATGGATATCTGTATACATGTTACTCTACTTAAACAACAATGGTGTTTCCCATGATTTACTCACATGCAATCAGCAGTCTGTGGGTGGGCGGTCGTGAGAGACACAGACCCTAGGGGGTCTGGCCTGTCTCTCTAACACTGCGTTCTCTGCTATATACTCAAAACTGATGTCACAAGTTGACCTGACTGATAGCCAATCAGTTATTCTAAAAACAGGCGTTCTGTTCTTGGGTCCAATCAGGTGATCTTCTGCCCCCGCTGTCTTCTTCTTGTCATGTGTTCTTCCAGTATCAACAGAGGGGGGGTCTTCCTGTGGCCCCCCTTCTTTTGGGCTGTAGCATTCTTCCACAGAGGCATCTCCTATTTAAACATTTTACCAAGTATCTCTAGTGTATTATGAATTACACTCTTCCAGTATTATCACAGTTTTACTCTTTTGCTTACATTTTGATACTAAACAGTTGATTAATAGATAACTTGATACATATTTTACCAGACTAATCGTTGGTAATTAAGCCTTATTTTCTATATATAGTTTACACCAGGAGTGAAATGACACTATTATCTTCATAATTAGTTTGACATTTCTAAATGGCATTCAAATACCTTTTATCAAATATGGTTTAATTAATATGATCTTGTTTATGACCATTTCCATGAACCTTTAGCAAAAGCAAGTTAGGTCTGTGCCCAAACCTCTGTTTCTCTCCCTGTAATCTGTTAGGTGTGGCTACATTTACATACAGTCCTCAGTCACGAGTGGGGGTTGATTGGCTGTTTCCTTTTGTTCCAAACAGTTGAGTACATTTGTTTAGAGTGGGGGTTGTCTGAAACCTCTCCCAGCATGTCACACTCCGCTTCAGCAATACCAGGCTTCTTGCATTTTGGTTTTCTAATTTATACACACATATTAGTTATGAAATACACAGTCAATGTTACCACATTCCTCCCTTTGGCAATTAATATTGTCATAAACCAGTACATTGACTTGATTTCATACAGGCTAACCATACAACATTTTTCACATTAAAAATAAAAATCATAAATTGTTCAAATTTTTCTCAATTTTCATTATTCTTTGATACATATCATCAATGGGCTTTTAATCCTCAGGGCTCATAGCCAGAGGCCTACTTTTTCTTTTTAATCAAAAACTTTGAATATGCTAAAAACAATTAAAATATTTTTTATCTAAAAATCACAAAATTTATCTAAAAATCACAAATTTAATACCCAGTATTCTTAATCTACGGGAAAGTTTGTTCCAACACTCTTTAGCTGATCTGGTTGAGAGAAAACACATATTAGCATCACAATATTCACTTTTCATTCATATTTTCTTCCTGCTAATTCTTTCTTAAAAATAGTTCAATCACATTTTGCATAATTCATCAATTGGTCTTCTAATGTATCCTCCCCCCTTATGACCATCCCCGGTCATACAATCTCACCACCTTGGTCTCCACAGCTCCATGGGCAGGGAAAGCAGACAGAACACCCAAGGATAAAACAAATGTTTACTACCTAACCTAGCGCCTATCTTCCCTAATCTACATGTATGTCCTTACTTATCCCTGCGTTGTGTTAATCTATCCGCCCTCCGTCTGTGCGTCCTACCAAATCACATGTGCACAAAACAAAGACCATCAGTATCTGTTCAGTTATTTCCCTGTTTCCTACAGCCCAACCAAAATTTCACAATTTCCCAGAGGATCTTGCTCACACGTATCCTGCTCAGCCCTCAGACCGGCTCCGCTCCCCTCCTTTGTGCCTAGCAGCTAACAGCCGCAGCCATGTGTCAGGCCAGGTTACATGCCTCCGGTCTAGTCATCTTTTATCCCATGACAACCTGTCGCAGACGGTTCTCATTAGCCTGGAAATTTTTCCAAACTTGCGTACCACATCTGTTCACATAAATTCAACCTGGCCCCCCTTCAGGGGTTTTGTAGAGATGGGGGCAAATGTATACAAGAATCCTCTCACCACAATTTGGTAATTGACCACCATTGGACTGAAGAGAAACAGGAAACAAACTGAAGTCCCACTTTACCGTGCCGCATATTTCTAATGTAATGTATTGATCATGTGTCCCCTGGGTTGTTCTGCATTCCCTCCCATACTGAGCTGTGAAGAGACAAAGCACATATGCAAATTTTGATTACACAACAATTTAACATACTTGCAAGAGAAGCAATTTTGACAATCCACACAAATGTGACTGAACTACTTAGCTCTTTCAGACATCCTGTTCCGATGTTCCACAGCTGCACCAGTTCTCTCCCACCAGACCATGAAAAGATAGATTTAACACAAAAGAAAAAGAAATTAAACAAAGTCATACACTCCAATAAACACACCAATCTGTTGTGGCATCCCCACTTGTGAAATATCTCATGCACACAGAGAAAACATTAAAGGAATGAAAAGAACAAAAATTCAAAATCGCCTGCACTCATCCTTATCACTTCTGCTGCAGCTCTCACACACACACATTCCCTCACACACACACATTCCACACCTCACTCAAATGGAACAAATCAGTCATGCCACTGTGACCTGACACCTTTGATTCCAGCACAGTCTTCTATACTGGTCCCATTCATCACTGTCATACAACACATTCAGTTCTGAAAATTAAAGTTTATCACTGTCATACAACACATTCAGTCCTGAAAATTAAAGTTTAGAAAGAAAAGAAAGAAAAAGAAATCAAACATTTTAATTCAATACATCATTCACATGTATACTGATTTCTCAGCAGCGACTTTAACTTCTAAGACATTCAAAAGAAATAAAACCAAATGAAAGCAATACAATCAAAATTACCACTGCTTTTAAAATAAGAAACAAAATTAACTTTGTCATTCAAACAAATTATATGAAACAAAATAAACTCTTTCATTCAAACAAATGATATGAAACAAAATAAACTCTTTCATTTTCAAATGATATGAAATGATAAGCGATAATAATTCCAGTTCTATTTGTTATAAACCAAGTGTTTTGATATCCTTCTTATTCTGTTAGACAAGATAACAGCCTTACTACTCATTAACATCGTTATTGTTTTATTTTACCTTGATATGGCTTATACTAAAAGTGGTCTGCTGGCTCACCCAGCTGACATTTGATCCTGACACAAGATCTAACCTCCTGTAGTGAGCTTGGTATGCTATTGTTAGGCTTTAACCAGATAACAGAATCGTTTTACGCCCTGCCATCAACCGCTTCAATCACTCACTGAAATCAAAAGACACACAGACACACACAGACAAATCTTCCTCACATTACTAGGTAAACACTCAAAGACAAAATCATTCACGCTTGTTTCACTCATGCAAACAAAAACTCAAGTCATTCAACATACATCACTCAACCACAACATAACATAACTCATTAATCATCATTCAAATTCACAAACAAGTTGTTAGTTGTTCTCTTCCTCTCCTGCTCTCAACTTTCCTGCTCTCAACTTCAGGCTAATCCAATCTACACTCCACTTAGACTCGTACATTCTCCTTACTGTATTCCTACTCTCAGAAGAAGACTAGAACCTCCTTCTCAACTTAAAACATATCAATGCCTTCTAGTGCACTGACCTTTTCAAATTATTCCCTCATCAACCAGTCACCATTCAAAAGTCATAAACCAATTGAATGATTATCTTATTGATTTTCCTCACTCTTACTCCAACTGTTTCCTGTATTAGCCCTCAACTGCCTCCACTTCCTGTCACCTCCTTTGTCCAGCATGCCCACGTCTCGTCTCCCTGTTGTAAAAATACCTCTACTGTTATCTTCTCTCCCCACTGCACTCTCCAATTACCACTCTTGACCTGTCTTCCTGTTGTAAAGATAGACTAGGTCCCTTCTCTGGGTGTAACAGCGACCATAAACAACAGGTTTACCATCCCCCCTTGAGCATCCCGTGACCTGAGCATACTGACGACCCTTAGCATAAACCCCCCTTGGCATAAAGGCCCTATCTACTCCCTCCGTGAATATAGGCCCCCTGTAAATCATCAAAGGGTTAATCACACATTTCATCCCCCAGAGGCAAGCCGCCCTCAGGGTTGAATTGATCACACATTCCTACAGCCTCTAGGGGGAAGGCAATCCCCCCAGAGGTAAATTAACACACATTTGCCTGTTCTCTCAACAGCCAAACACAGAGAAACCATGGACTGAATAGCACATTATTATAACTATTGTAAACATAATCATTTATTCATTAAAAAAACATATAAACAAGCCCCCACCATTAAATTATCCTATTATGATTCAAGGACTTGCAACCAATCTTAATATAAAACATCAGCCTATGTAAATCAATAGTGTATTAAAGATTTAACAATCTAAAACAAGCATAAACACAACATCACTTCTTTCAAAACAATTGCACAACCTAAACAGATTTAAAAATCACATTTTAACACAACATTATTCAAGTTATTTTAAAGGCCACTTGTTTAAGAAATAAAACAATATTTTCCATACAAGCCGAAATCCAAGCCGAAATCTTTTAAGCCAGGTCTGCCCGGGAATGATACTCTGTACACATGTGATATTTGATCCTACTGCAGTTGTATTAAGTCTATCCACTCCCAAACTACCCCCCTTGGTAAGGGCATACTTGAGTAAAACAACACATTGCTTCCCCAACAGACTCAATGTATATATATTGTTCCCATCATTAATGATACATTTACCCATAGTAGCTAAATTGTGAGTTTAACTAGATACAAGCAATGTATTCATTCTCTACTGATACACTCACTGCAATGCCTCCATTAATTTTCTCCCCAATAACTATCCCCCATAATCTACAACATCCCACATGTACACACTCCCACACACCTGTAGTAACAACACAAACAGAACCACTTCCAGACCACCTTTACAACACAACGCAAAAATACAAACTACTTACCAATCTCGTTAACCAGAACTGCACACATTTCCGCCATTAGGCAACGGAACAAGACGATAAAAAACTACAACTAAAATGGCCGTTACGGCGCTTCCTGTCAAAAATCCGGAAGTTCAAAATGGCCGCTACGGCGCTTCCTGTCAATTACGGAAGTTGTGTTTTACTAGCACATCGCTGGTGGTCACAAGTTGCATAATGCTACACAGTCTCTACACAAAACAATGTCAACTGTCTCCAGTATAACGCAACCCTACGTCACACGTAGTACAAAATATAATAACGTACGTTCATACAACATGAAAAGAATCACCCGTACACTGCACATCAGCATCGTTAGCACAGTTAGCTTATTAGCCCCGTTCGCTTAGCTTAGCATAGGTAGCTTAGCTTAGCTCTACTAGCCAGCTCCCCTTTTCCCAAGGGTGCACCGCGGTGCTCTCGCCCAGAGTCATACAACATTACAACCAAAGCATCCTACTTTTGCAAATAACTCTCAATCAACGTTATTATTAAACAATCGCTTTACTCACCAATATCCCATATCTAACGCCACCACACCGCTTCTAATCATAACATTGCACAAGCCCTCATCATGGCGTTACCCCCTAAACGCTCATACCAGCTAAATAGCTAGCCAGCATGATGTGATGGTTCAACACTCCCGAGATCCGCGCGTTATGTGATGTTCCTTCATGCGTTCAAGATCCGCGCATCCATCCAATTCAACGCTAACCGGTCGGATAAAAATTACACGCGCATCCCGCCACGAGAACTATATAACAGTACTTTTGTAAAATCATACATACACGCATTCATTCATACGTACTAAACCCATTTACCCCCAGCTAACATGTTTACACACAAACTCCCATTCATAAGTGCTCACTTATTTCACTGAAACGTCCAACAACAACAACATCATTTCCTCCTCATAATCATCTCAGCCGGCCGGCTTTTTAAGTACTAACTCTCAACGCGACTCACGCAATGACGGCATAAACGTCTCAAATTTAGCAGGCCCTACTGCAGGATATATGCAGGTTTCATCTTCTTCTTTAAACTACCTGTGCTCACAGGCATCAAAAAATGCCCAATCCTTTCCTCTGGTTCGAACTCAATGGGCAAACCAGAGTCGAAAGTTGTATTATAGCCACACGGTCTGCTTCTGGTGTCACGCTATAATACTAAAAACACACTTATTGACTACATAACGTTTATACTTCCACCCAGGGTTTCCGTTAGAAAAAATTGTTGTCGGTCTCCGTGACCTGCAAGATTTCAATCTACCGGACAAATGAGATTAATTCCGGTCATAGTTTAGAATAAAGAATGTCATCCTCAAGGCATGTAGATTTATAATATTATTACTTAAAACTAGGCTACTTTTGCGTATACAGTCATTAATTAATATATTCCAAATAAAATAAGTCCCTCGATACTCCGTGCTGCTGCTGACTTGAACTAAAATAGACCGCGTATGTGGGCAGTCGGTCCGACACTAAACAGCAGTCTGTTATAATCACATTTTTATGAGCTAACGAATTCCGTTATATTGGACATTTGTATTAATTATATCAAGCGAAGAACTGAGAAAGCAGAGAGACGGCAACATTATCGTGGTTTGCGTGACGACTCTCTCCACCTCGCAACGACTTATTTGCAAAGAGTATGGCGCTGCAGAGAAGCTGATTTAGCTGTTATTGGCTCTTTTCTGGGAACCGCACAACAGCGCCCCCCACCCAACATTGGCTGAAAATGGCCGAATTGGAGTACTGATGGAATACTGCATTGTGCCGTTGCCTCTCTGGCTCTGCAGCTTCACATGCACTCGCACACCCAGCACTAAGCTCTCGCCGACAACGTCGTTGTCATTATTAGAAGCAACGAGGAAACAAATGTAATGATCGTTTCGTTCATCGCATAGGCTATTTATTTTTAGCCTATTTTAATACAATTCAAATAATCAAATTGTGCTTAGACTCAGGGAATTATTTTCACCGGACATTAAGACCGGAGATATTAAATAAGTCGGACTTCAACAGATTTTGCCGGTCAAAAACCGGTAATTACCGGCTAACGGAAACGCTGCTTCCACCGTCATTCGTAAGCCCGGCGGCTACTTGATTAAAACTAATATCGCGCGCCCTCGGCACCACTCTATCTCGTGTCTACTGTCCATAGCCCAACAAAAGGTTTGATACACATCATACTCGCCTTCATATATTCTACCATATCTCTTACTCGCCTTGAGCACGGCTAGAGATAGATTTATGGGATATATTCAAGCAAGCACCTTCTATTAAAGCAACAGCACCAGGCACGAGAGTTCATTCGTTTCTGTCCGTAAACAGAGGTTCGAAATGATCCAGCTCATCATTGACTTGCTAAGAGTCCTGGACAAATGCAGGCCTATCAGCAAACCAAATAACATCTTTGAACATCGCACTTAATCACTTCAAAATGTTCTCGTTACATCCACGTAAGATTAACGATGTAAATTCAACGCCGAGATATCAAACGCCACGTAACCACTCACTTACCCGCGTGATCCTATACCACTGATCCACACCGTAGTGACGCCACCAATATTATATTATATTAACCTAAGCACCTTCATCCTATCTGCGCTCTCATTCAGAATCCGTCTGTACAGTCGAGGTCAGAGTTGATCCTTGTGATTCCCGACTTCACCAGCCCTCGCCGACACAAAACTTCCCATCCTGGAAGCGCAGTCTAAACGTAATACGTAATAAAACTCATCCCTGCTCTACCGCCCCACCCCCCTGCACCCAAAAACAACATCCACCCCGGGCCCCAACTGGTGGCTACTGGCTACACGACCAAATACACAACCCTGTTCTCCCCTCCCAGACAGCAAAACTTCTGCACTGCAACACCTTAACCCCGGTCCTTTCTACTGCTTGCTCTCAATATGGGAACAATGCAGAACGGGTCTAACAATGGCACCATTCTGTCGTATATTATCAATATCTAAGGTTATTTACAGTACAATGAGGTTTGCTATCTGGAAAGGAAGAAGGTCATGTGGTATAATTGTGGTATAATATAATGTTCTCATGTAAATATATTCCCCTCCCCTGTGTCCCCTTACCTGTGCCCCCCCCCCCTCTCTGTGGAATAAGACATACCCCTCCCCTTTCTCCCCAATCCTGTGCCCCCCCCCCTTTCTCCCCAATCCTGTGCCCCTCTCCCCAAACCTGTATCCCCCCCCCCCCCCATTTGACCTATCAAATGGGACCACATCCCCCCCCTTGTTAACTATAAAAGTCTCCTCCCGAGATCTATCCGGGTCTCTTTACCTGGGTCATTTCAGCTGATCACCTGGGGCGAGAGCCTCAGCCATTCTCTCTATGTAATCTATCTGTTTGGTTAATAAACCTTGTTATTATCCAAACCTCGGTTGACTGAGAACATTCTTCTTCAGGATTGTCACGTACGTGGGTTGTTCATTATCATTATTGCCATATATTTTAACACCATGTAACATCAGGGTAATATATTATTTGTGTTGTTTGCTATGTGTGGTGTTGTGTCATCTCCTAATCGCCTGTTTCTATTCACAGATGCCACTCATCTCCCTGATTGGATTGGTTGCATCTGATTGGTGCACCTTCGAACAGGCAGTGGAGATGGGTGGTTAATAGAGTGGAGATGACACACATCGGGGCGCCTCTCTCTGTCAGTTGCCACTGATCAGAGTTTTGTGAGGTTGCCATTGATTGACCACTGTGTGTGGATACCTTGTGCTTTTGTTTGCCACTGTGTGTGGACTTACCAGTAGCCGGATATATATGTATTGTGTTGTGGGCCTTAGAGCCATTTGCCTTCCTGCTTGGAAGTAAGTATCTATATATATATATATATCTATCGGAGTTGCTCTGGTACTAAGTTATATACTATATCTTATATTATGTTATATCATATGGTATTATATATATATTATTAGTATTCTCCTATACCTCACTTTGTCTGTTCTCCAATTACCTTTTTCCCTATTTGTTTACATGTTTGTGGGTTGTTTTTTCCCTTTGTTGCCTATTTAAATCAATGGAGGTTTCAAGCCCTACCCTGCATAATAAATATAATTTACTATTTGGATCAACGTCTTGTGTTCACTTTATTACCTGCTCGGGACCTTGCTTAAGGCACTACTGGAGGGGCTGGTTTTCACATACAGCCCGCTCCAGCTTATATTCTATATTGTCTTTAGACATTACTATGTGACAAGGATATCCACAAATATCCCACAATTGGCGTCTACGAACTTGTGACGGACTCTTTTGCGTCCTCCCGGCGTGCTGTATTGTTTCAGCTATACAGAGAAAAGTGAGTATAATAGACTGGTCGACCAAAAAATGTATGGCAAGGAATTAAAACCTTCCCGCTTTTCTCTGTGCCAGGTGAATGTTACAGAATGTTGTCAAATATTGAGATCATGGCTGAGTAAGAATAATGTGCATTAATATATCTGATCTGTATTGAGAATCGTTACCAGGGCAACGCGTGCACCTGGGTCCTTATCAGGCGGTTCTGAGAGGATGGGTTATATGTGCTATTCCCGAAAGTTTAGGCACAAAGGTTGAAGTGCTATTCCTGGTCGAGTTGGAGCCGACCAAAAGCTAAGGCACAGTAAAGGTTGTTGGATTGCTAACCCAAGTCTAGCTGATGCAGACTAAAATATAGGCAACAAGGCAAGAAACGTGGGCTTATTAGATGTGATATCCTTGGAAAACGCTACTCTGTTAGAAACTGTTCTGTGATTCCTCTGCAAAGAGGCGGGAAGTTAGGACCGAGAAGCTGATGGAATCATAATTAGAATTACCAGAGTAACGTCATAATATTCATTGTTTCAACCTCAAACTAAGCCCACAATCTCTTCCATTCCTGAAAACGATGTATTCGGATTAAATTAACCAATTGATCATACAGATAGCGGGAAGCTGATTACGCGATGTCCCGGTGTAGTACGCCATACTACATTAAACGGGACATTAGTCGCGGGTTGAAGAGACCGAGAGTATGATTAAACGGTATATTCACATCTAATATATCGCTGTTAAATTTCGAAGTCAGGTTCGGTCGTTATGCTTTAATAACGATGTATAGGTATATCAAGGGTATAAATGCCTTGTCGCAGCAGAGTGCTGGTCGACTAAACGAACAGCGATCCAATACAATCAGATATACAAACACGTTAACTTATATGTATTATTGTTTGTTTGTCTGTTTAAAGTCTTGTTTGTATGTGCACAGTATGCCGACTGATATCGCGCCGAGCATTGAGAGACGAGTTAACGTTATGGGAATAACATTGGCGTACAACTCGCGCGACATGCAACGTCCGGTTGGAAATGATAGTTTTATCGTTTCTATTTGTTTACGTTTCACATATGCACAAGTGACGTTCATTCGGTTACAAAACGCTGGTTTAGGTGAATTCCAGGCTATTGAGAGCTCGCGGAACTAGTACTGCATGGATTGCAAAGCGTTATTTCCGAGGCGAATGGGAACGCACGAACGTCGCTTGGAGCGATGACGTCACGCTATGCGCGCCATGGAGTTATGGTTTTGTTGTGAGCCTATCCATGGGCGAACGTAAAGTTTGGTGTGCCCGAGGGCGAGGGTGCGTAAAATCCATGTGTAGTATATGTTTATTTGTATATGTATGTGCGCACTGATATTGGAAAGTGTTGAGTTGCTGTGGCGAGATGCAGAAGAGTGTTTCCAGGGTTGCATTGTCCCAGACCACCGGCGAAACGAGCCGAACATTGCATTGCCGACACGTAGCGTGCTACAGCCTCAGGAACCACTATTCGATTAAAGATACACATGGGCACAAAAGGGGGTAAGTTAATATGGTTATTCAATAACTGAACTGAACTGTGAGGATCCAACGTGAACACGGCAGCTTTTTCCGGTGAGTATGAAAGAGAACCAGATAGATGCATGACATAACTATCTTCTCATTGCAGTAAATTACAGCTATCCCATATCGCTTGAGTGATTGTTTTTCATTACTGTAGACGTTATAAGTCACAGAAAGCTAAACTCAATGCCTGTTTCAGATGTGTAAATGTATCTGTGGGCGCGCAGGCAGGCTCGCTCCTCATAAATGGGTTTCTATATCTTAGAAATGTGCACAAGGCTAGTGATAAGGCAAACATGCTATGTTTATTCAAAAATCATTTCTATTTTAAAAACAGTGTATGTTTTAACTCCCACGTCTCTATTGTTTTTGATACGGGGTACCATAGAAAATCATGCATCATAACTGACCACAACATAATTTATGAGTAACACACCCTTACTCCCAGTATAAGCGATTAGACCTTATATAGATAAAGACTAGATGATGTGTGTTTGAACTCAAAATCAAAGAGAACACACTCAAAAATGGTCTTAGGAGTGGAAAATTAATATGTGTTTGTATTTTCAGTCAGGCTCTGAGGCGAGATGCAGAACAGTGACTCCAACAATTTGCATGTCAACATGTGTGGAGCTGAAAGAAAATCGATTGACCAGTTAAAACAAATCTGCATCCAAACACCCACATGTACATTTTGTTTACAGAAACAAAGCTATTCAGAGTAGGCACTTGAAACCCAAGGGGTATGGCATGAGTGAGACAAAGCAATGCAAATGCCTAGAGAGGACTCTGACCACACCTATAGGGACTCAACTTAGTATCTCCACTATACTTAGTATAGTAGGAAGTATCGCTTTAGATGCAGATTTTCTCTTTGTTACCACGAGACTCAACCGAAAATGGTGTAGAGTTGAGAGACAATCGATTTACCATTTAAAACAAATCTGCATCCAAACACCCACATGTAAATTTCTTTTACAGGAACGAAGACGATAACAGACGCTATTCAGAGTGGGCACTCGAAACCCACAGGGTATGGCGTGAGGGAGACAAAGCAATGAAAATGCCTGCACTCTGACCACAGGCTTGGTGGACTCACCTGACAATGGATAACAATGGATGGAACCACTTATTTAACATGAATCAGACACAAGTGATGAATTTGCAGTCATGAAAGTCTACCTAATTCCCATACTAACAATAACTAACCAGTTGTTTTCATCATCTCTTTTCAAGAGGCACACGAATTAGAGATATTAATTCTGAATAAAACCAGACAAAGTAGAAGTGCCCGAGATGAAAGATTAATGATGAAAACAACTTCACTTACAATCTCCTCCTTCTATTCTCTGCTTATAACCAATAACATGACTCTTCTTTTAACAAACTAATACATTTCCATGACTGCAAATATCAACCACCAAAATTGGAGCACAATTATCTAAATGTACAAGGTATACACGTACATTGATCATTTAGCTGACACTTTTATCCAAAGCGACTCACAGATTCTGTGCGGCGGGACATCAGGAAGAGCACAACTCTATCAGCTGAGTAACAATGTTCATCAAAGTGTTGAGTGCTACAGTGTAGGTTAGTTTATTAGGACAAGTGCATGACAGTAAGGTTAGTTAGGGTTAGATTTAATTATATCAGTTGGAAGCAGGATAATCATTTTCACAATGATTATCAAAATGCACAAGGTATATTAGAGGTAATTAAATTAATACTACTTAAGAGTAGACGAGAAAATGAATGGATGTATTTCATGCAAAATTAACTGGCTGCCTAGATTTTTATGTTTTTTCCCCATGCTAAATTATGATGAGCCACACTGAGATGTGAAGAACGCCAGAGAAGGCGTGACGAGGTAAGTATCCTGAGGCACACCCATCGCACAGGTAAGATCAACTTCAATTTAACATCACAGACTATGAAGACAAAGAGCTATTTTATCTGATTCAAGACTTTGGCCATTCATTTACAATTTTATTTAAAGCCTAATGCTGTAAGATCTAGTTAGATACAAGATCTGATAAGTTTGTAGTGAATGTGACCTTCTTGACATAAGGAATCACTGCTAATGCAATTGGCTTGCATTTCCTATTTTTTAATTAAGTGATTTTATTTACAATGAATTGAATTAATCCCAAAATGATTTTCCTCTTTAGCAGAAAGGCGTTGAATCATTTATGTGAGGAGGTTTTCTAAGGCAATTTTATCATCCTCAGATCATATTGGTGAGAGGACACGACAAGTGAGAAGGAGTGAGATGACGCGTGACCTGAACCACGAACGACGGCAGGACCAGGCAGAGAGGAACACAACCCAGCGACCTGAGCGACCCACGACAGCATAGGACCACCAGGGACGCCGCCAAGGAGCTGCGGACACAACCAGGACGACGACAGCAACCGTGGGAGAGCCGCCATCCAACCCAGCCACACAACACAGACGTCCCCAAAGGAAGGGGAGCAGAGACAGAAAGGACGACATGCAGCCTCACCCCGGCGGCCCGCGGCAGACCATCTACAGAAGGGAACCAGAGCCCTGACCATCAAGATGGATTCCGATGACAAGATTGCCATCCGTGTGAGAGAGAGCGTCCTACTGACTAGCCACTACACCGGCGGGCCCTCGCCCTCCATCAAGTGGTACCGCAATGACGAGGAGAGGACAGCGAAACCAGCACAACACATTCAAAAACGCCCTGACCACCATGTCTCTAGGCCTGATGGGGGCCAAGCGTGAGCACAGTGGCGGATGTGTGGTGGTGATGGAGAGCAGCGCAGGCTCCAGGAAAAGAGTCTGCAAGGCCACTATAGTTGACCGCCACTGCTACAGGTGATCCTTGACAGGGAATGGACGGCGACCAGTGAATGTTCCCGACTGCATCGTCAAGACACATCATCAGAGACCTGTGGACCAAGAGACTTCTGAACACACATTGTCCACATTGATATGTATGTATTTAATTTTTACTGTGTTACTGTTTGGCCCTGCCACACGACAGACCGAGAACAGATGATCAACACAACACAGCAACTGTCAGATTCACAAACAAGAACTGTTTCACAGAGTTCATATGTATCTGGAAAATTATTGACTAGGAATATGATGAAATACAATCAGTAAGATTGCATTAACCAATTTTATAATGGCAATGAGAAATTATCACAGAGTCACATTGCAAAATGGTATTGTTAAACAAGGCAGAACCAGTTGGGATGTTCCAAGACACCAAGTTTGTTTCGACCATTGATAGTATGCACCACAGAACAATGCATAACGATTATCATAATCACCTTTTATATCAGTTTTTTATACAAACCACTAGATTAACGGTTTTAAATGTTTTTGTACACATTAGCCACTAGGTTAATGCTTATGTGTAAATCCTATTCCTAATAATTATGCACACGATTTTGTGTTTTCACCCTGTGCACTCTGACCAGACAGAGACAGTGCTCACATGTATTTAATTGTTTATTACTATGCCTGTATGTACAACCATGACATTAGCTCCCCTGAGTCACGACATGAACGACTGAAGGTATGCCAAGATATGTGCACAGCTATAGCTTCTAATGATTATGTTAATTGTTGTTTGATATCAGAGTTGAGGACCAATCATTGATATAGGTATTTTGAGCGGTTAAATCAGACCAATATTAATAAAAGAAAAGGGTGATATCTATTCCCACATCTCTGATATCAAAATAACACAGACCGCAGTCCAGTCGATCATGTCATGAATCATGTATATAAATAATACTATTTTAAACTATTATGCCAACCAACAGATCACATTGGCCAACATTTTCATTATTTTAATTGTTTTCTATTTTATTCATTCTGATAACCGGTGGATTACATCGGTCCCATTCTTTTACCATACCTATTCACTTTTACCTGTTCCAAACAACCTTGGTATATTATACATTAATCTCACCCACATTATAATAGAGAAAAGTGAGTATTGTGGTATAATTGTGGTATAATATAATGTTCTCATGTAAATATATTCCCCACCCCTGTGTCCCCTTACCTGTGCCCCCCCCCCCTCTCTGTGGAATAAGACATACCCCTCCCCTTTCTCCCCAATCCTGTGCCCCCCCCCCCTTTCTCCCCAATCCTGTGCCCCTCTCCCCAAACCTGTATCCCCCCCCCCCCCCCATTTGACCTATCAAATAGGACCACATCCCCCCCCTTGTTAACTATAAAAGTCTCCTCCCGAGATCTATCCGGGTCTCTTTACCTGGGTCATTTCAGCTGATCACCTGGGGCGAGAGCCTCAGCCATTCTCTCTATGTAATCTATCTGTTTGGTTAATAAACCTTGTTATTATCCAAACCTCGGTTGACTGAGAACATTCTTCTTCAGGATATCCACAAATATCCCACAGTCATAATTGATAGAATGGTCTTTCTCTACTGAGAAACTGTGCAGGCCAGACAAAAGGAACTATAGTTCAACTCCAAGCGTTTATTTTGCCAAAGGGCTCAGAGTGAATTCAGAAGGTTGTTGTTTACATACAAGGATTATTTCATAGTACATCAAACATGTTTGTACATAGGCTTAATAAGGTTTGCACATCAAACCTAGTATGTGTTATGGTTTGTAACCGACCCCAAACGCAACGGCACAGAGAGAGTTGTTTTCAGAGTTAGCCAAAAACAAGGGCGTGTTTATTCTCAGAGTCACAAGATTGAATTAGGTGGAAAACAGAACAAACGGGGAATCTGGCATGTGAAGAATGTCTTGCGGCTCTGCAGATTCTCCCAGACGGTGTTGGTGAGGAATTTGCTTGTGACGTCTGAGCCGCTCTGCAGATCCCCCCAGCATACACTCCAGATGGAACACGGAGGGAGAGAGAGAATCCCAGTTAGCTCAGCGCACAACAGATAACAGAGAGGTGACTGATCCAAATTAATATCCAAGTGACTTGATCTTCGGTGTGATACACACAGTTAGCAGAGTCCAGAGAAAAAACAATACGGTAATCCAAAGAGTAAATCCAACAACAAAAAATAGGTGAGAACAGTATAACAAAAACGGGATCTCTTCGGTGTTTCACAAACACACAAAAAACTGGTGATCCAAAAAGACTGTTTCAAAAACTCACCAAAGCGCAACGCGTAAAGCGGGCAGATAAACGAGGCGTAGCTTCGTACGGGGAATCAGGTTCTCCAAGGGATACTTCACGAGAGTCCTGGAGAGCAACAGACAGCGAACGGGAAAGAAAGGCAGATGCAGGGAATATTCAAAAACACGGGCATCTTCCCGACCAGAACGCTGCCGACGGGCAACGCAGCAAAACAGGGGGTCCAAGGGGAATGGGGTGAGAACACGGCATCCTCCCGTGGAACGATAGAGAGCGATGACGAGTCTCACCCCAGGAACGAGGTCCATGAAGAGGGAGTATACAAAACGATCCAACCTCGATATTAGGGGAATCAGAGTATATAAAGCCTCTTGGGGCGCTGATTAGAACACACATCAGGTGCGTGATGGTAATTGATACTTGACTTAGAAGTGTGCGTTCGGCCACGAACCAATCATCACAGAATCCTCACAGTACCTTAAAGGAACGGAGCGTGGCGGGGAATGCAATTAATCAACAAAGTACTTTAAAGGAACGGAGCGAGTGGGTGGGGAGCGGACAAAACCTCACAGTATGTACATAAACAGTAGTCATGGTTATCAAATGAAATAGAGAATCTTACTGAGCATTACACATGAGTAAACCTGGTTTCAGATGGATATCTGTATACATGTTACTCTACCTAAACAACAATGATGTTTCCCATGATTTACTCACATGCAATCAGCAGTCTGTGGGTGGGCGGTCGTGAGAGACACAGACCCTAGGGGGTCTGGCCTGTCTCTCTAACACTGCGTTCTCTGCTATATACTCAAAACTGATGTCACAAGTTGACCTGACTGATAGCCAATCAGTTATTCTAAAAACAGGCGTTCTGTTCTTGAGTCCAATCAGGTGATCTTCTGTGGGGGGCTGTCTGCCCCCGCTGTCTTCTTCTTGTCGTGTGTTCTTCCAGTATCAACAGAGGGGGGGTCTTCATGTGGCCCCCCTCCTTTGGGCTGTAGCATTCTTCCACAGAGGCATCTCCTATTTAAACATTTTACCAAGTATCTCTAGTGTATTATGAATTACACTCTTCCAGTATTATCACAGTTTTACTCTTTTGCTTACATTTTTATACTAAACAGTTGATTAATAGATAACTTGATACGTATTTTACCAGACTAAGCTTTGGTAATTAAGCCTTATTTTCTATATATATAGTTTACACCATGAGTGAAATGACACTATTATCTTCATAATTAGTTTGACATTTCTAAATGGCATTCAAATACCTTTTATCGAATATGGTTTAATTAATATGATCTTGTTTATGACCATTTCCATGAACCTTTAGCAAAAGCAAGTTAGGTCTGTGCCCAGACCTCTGTTTCTCTGCCTGTAATCTGTTAGGTGTGGCTACATTTACATACAGTCCTCAGTCACGAGTAGGGGTTGAGTGGCTGTTTCCTTCTGTTCCAAACAGTTGAGTACATTTATTTAGAGTGGGGGTTGTCTGAAACCTCTCCCAGCATGTCACACTCCGCTTCAGCAACACCAGGCTTCTTGCATTTTGGTTTTCTAATTTATACACACATATTAGTTATGAAATACACAGTAAATGTTACCACACGGACTCCTAGGTTTTTGTAGTATTCTACTATGTGTTCTACCCCATAATGCCCTGAGTGGGAGGGTAGTTTGTTTACAAGTGTTGTGGCTATGTTTGTGAAAAAGATGTTTAAGTAATTGGCTACATCCAGCTTGTCTGTGATGAGCGTGTTGTCCGTCTTTATCTTTATGTTTGAGAATCTGGTTTTAAGTTTTTTACTGCAGCCTGGTTGATTATTGAGTAATTTCCAAAGTTCACGTGGTTTGTTTTTGTTTTCCTCAGTTTTGTCATTGATGAAATCTTTTTGTCCGGTTTTGATCATGGTGTTTACGTAATTTCTTAGTCTATTTCTTTGAATTTTTTGTTCAACCACGTGGGCTTGGAGTTCACTGTTTGAGCTTTTGGAAAGCTTTGTCTGACTTTTATGAAGTTCCAAGCATTTTTTGTCTCTGGTTTTCATAGCGGCCAGTATTTCAGTGTGCATCCATGGCTCAGTGCGATTTTTAACCCTGGTGGTTCTTAGGGGTGCCATGTTGTTGAGTATTGTTGTGAATTTGGTTTTGAAACCAAGCCATGTTTCTTCAACCTGTGTACCACTGAGTTCATCTGACCAGTCCATGCTCTCCAGTTCTTGGTTAAAGGCCTCTCTAGAGTAGGTTTTAAGGTCTCTAGATGTGACTGTTTTGTGACAGTCGGCCTTCTGTTTTAGCTTTTTGCGGGTACAGAAAATCATATAATGATCACTTAACCCGCATCTCGAATTCAGTGTGTAATACATGTGAGGGACATTACCAATTACCATTACCGGTCTATGATCTTATGGCCACAGGCCAGCTGCTTTGACCAGAGGGTAGGCTACTCATAATGCCTTACCGAAGCACTCAAGCAATCAAGGTCTTGTAAGATCTCTCAGTTTTCATCTCCATGACCTCAAAGCCAGGGATTTTTCTCAATGCACGGAGCAAATGATCATACAAAGCTATTGCTGTAATGTGAACTCCAAGTGGTTTTGCTCTTATTTGAGGCTCTCTGTGATTAGTTATTGGTATTCCTGGGAGACTGCTTTATATCACTTATCACAAAGATGGGTTTTCAGGATAGATGCCTAATGGAGATGAACTGATATAATCCAGGCTCTGCCTGCCCTTACAAAACACTATCATGGTATTTCCACCTTTTATTTTGTGATGTACCATGACGAGTAACAAAAAATCATATGGAAATACTAGCTATATCATGGTTTAAATGAGATTGTACCATGGTATTATTTACATGGTACCATGGCGATACTTAATTTTTACCATGGCAGCAGTGCCGTGGTAAAACTGAAGCCACTATCAAACTACCATGCAATACTTTTTTTGAAAGGGCATGTTTCCAACCTGATGGACAATATGCTACCTAGAGATATGTCTCCAGCCTCTGGAACGCTATACCTGAACCTAAGACTTTCTGTAAAAAATAAAGCTTTGCACAAAGCAACAACTGTTTGTACTATTGGATTTGAGTTCCTGCACAGAGGGACTTGTCTACTGAGCCAAAATTAAGATTATTAATGTATCCCTAGCAGGTAATTTCACCGGGTCAGAGGTATCGCTAACCCTCCTCGGGTGAATTATTCCGCCCTTGCTCATGCACAAATTGGTGCCTGTGTGTACTTACTTACTCTGGCCTATAGCTATACATGGAGAGTCCTGCGTCGGCGCTGTGGAGACAACTGCGTTCCCAGTGACATCGCACTCCTCTTTGTACTTCCTGCACGCTCTGTAGTGAGCTCTCATCCTGCCGAGGTACACCTGAGAAAGATGATACAGAATGTGATGATTTCAGTTTCAATTTGGTTTGGTGATGCCCTTAATGTCTCTCACCATGTTACATTTGTTATGTGTGTGCACAACAATCCCTCCCTCTCTCATCCCTCCCGAATCCATGTTCAAGTTTGTCAATAGTATTCACATTTTATTCGCAATTTGTGCACATAATATACTGTATATACCTTTTTATATTAGTAAGACTAGACAGCAGTGGAAGAGTGGAGAGGAGGATGGAGCTTGTCTGCTCACACACACACACACACACACAAACACACACACACACACACACACACACACACACACACACACACACACACACACACACACGTGTGTGTGTGTGTGAGCAGACAAGCTCCATCCTCCTCTGGATTGGATTAAACAGACAAACATTGACGGGGAAAGCCACGGGTTGGCCACGGGTTGGCCACCCCTGATGTAGATGATGGCATCCTCCACCCTGATGTTTGCCTGATATGTAAACCTTTGTGGCATGACATCAGATGTTTTCTGGGCAGCTGTTGTCTGGTCTGAGCATTAACGTAAGTTTGAAAATGGATTTGTGACGACGATATTTTGCCGCTTGTGATTTTTTTTTGTGAACAAATGTTTAAAAAAAAATTTGACATGACATACAAACCTTTACAGTAGAAATCCACTATAAAACACATATATGCTCTTCAGTGATGCCGGTAACGCGTTACTAAGTAACGCGTTATTGTAATCTGATTACTTTTCCCCGAAAATAGTAATCTAACGCGTTAATCTTTAAAAGCCAGTAATCTGATTGCAGTTACTTGTCCAAGTGGCTGTGCGTTACTATTTCGTTACTATCTCATCATAAATTCATAATGCAGGCGGAATGCAGTATTTTATTTCGTTTTCGACAGTCAAAAATACATTTTGAGCTGTTTTTCTTATTATTATTATGGAGTGACGTGGTGTGGCAGTGAAAGGGTTACACAAGAATGTGTCCCGCGGCGTGACTGGACTCTCTGTCTGTGAGTGACTCTGCTTTGGCCCAATCACATTCCCAATCCACAGTCTGCGAATCAGAGGCAGAGTAGGGCGGGTCTTCACAGCACGTCATGTGACATATGCGCCAATCGTGTGACAGCAGGGCTCCGTTGTTATGTTCGTCTGAGAATTCCACCCCAAAACGCTTGTCTAAACGAAGTGAAACCGCAAGAAGACGTTTTGCGGTTTCTGTTCAGACTTCCACTCCAAAACACTCGTTTAAACGTAGCCTCAGTCAAAATACTGTCTACCGCTAAAAACAGCACATCCAATTGCATTGAAAGCATCTGGAATCACAACACTAGCCGACGCTTCGCCTTCGACTAGGTACAGGAGGACTCGGAGGCCAGCCAAACAGCAAAAGAGAGATTGATTGATTGATTGATTGAAAACTTTGTTAACAGATTGCAGAATGGGTACAATACAGTACAGCTCAATACACACAATTGTTAAGGGGATGCAGACCAGAGAAAGATTGTTTCTTTCCCTATTGATTAATGTATATTTGATGGTGGCAGAGCAAAAGCTCTTATTTGCCAGATTTACAGTTAATTTACATGTTAAAGAGAGACTGATTGTATGTTTATAGAGAGACATTTATAAAAACAATTTAATAGTTACAGTTGATATAATTGAATAGTTCAGCCTGCATTTGTTAGATGTGAATAGATACACTGGTTTTGTACAACCACTGGCTGGCTGCTCTAATGCTGTGAGCATCATAGACTGTTGCTTTACCATACTTGATGGTACAGAAGCTGAAGCACTAGTTTAACAATTTACGTTATGTGCAGAGAAACAAGTTAAAAACAATTTATGCACTTTCAATAAAGCGTTTAAAAAAACTGTTGGGGGAACGACGACGACTTCGTAACCTAGTTACTTTCAAAGTAACTAAGTTACTCTGATAATCAAGTAATCAGTAAAGTAACTTGGATTACTTTTTAAAGGAGTAATCAGTAATCAGTCATCGGATTACTTTTACAAGTAATCTGTGGCATCACTGATGCTCTTACTCATTCTCCCCCCCCCCACCGGACCCCCCTTGAATACATCCATTATTCCGTTTGATACCAAGGATTAATAGTTCATATAATGTTTTATCCTCTCCACCACCTCTGACCAGATTTCTATGCTGGCTTCATTAATACCTAGAATTTGTGCGGTAGATATCTCCAGGTAAATCACATCAAGATAGGTAAGAATCCATACCCTCTGGCACATTTTATCAGGTTGAATCCAGCGTGATGCTATTAGCTTTTTGGCAGCCGTAAGACCGGACAAGATTAGCCTCTTTATATGTACAGAGTGTGATAACTGAGAGACATCATTCAGCAACAATACAGAAGGCATTACAGGTATTGTCAAATACAAAAATCCTGATAATAGTGTAGTTATTTCTTCCCAAAATATCTTAACAGGCGGACATTCCCAATACATGCATAAATGTACCACTATCACCGTTTGTACATAAGGAACATCGAGAGTCTTGTTTAAGCCCCATATGGTTCAATCGAATAGGAGTTAGGTAAGTCATATGAATAAAATTAAGATTAATCTGTTGATGATCCGGGTTACGTGACGATAGCCGAACGTTTGCCCAGACCTCAGCCCAATCAAAATCTACTTCCAGGTCTGGTATATCCTTCCTCCAAACTGAGTCTAGGGGAAGGGCTTCATACGAAGATGTAAGTAAATGACGGTAAAAGTCTGTGACAAATCCTCTCAATGTCTCCCTTTCATAAAATAACTTGTGATATCTGTGGTACTCAAGTGGTGTCTTTAATGGGACTCCATGAGTCTTCAAGCATGCTAATAATTGTCTGTAGAAATAATATGTGGAACTGGTGAGGTTAAATTTGTTATGTATATCTTGATAGCTACAGAAACCCCGTTCGTTGAAGATATCTCCCAATGTATGTATGCCATTCTTTTCCCATTTGGGAAATCTGATAGGTTGTTGTGCAATAAGGAGTGTATTGTTATTAAATATGGGAGAGTGCCATTTATGTTGGTTAGTACATTTTGTTTGTGTTTCACGCCATATCCGGATCACATGTGTAATAAGAGGGCCAAATTTCAAGTTGCATTGCTTAATTGATAGGTTGGTGTATACTACATCCTGCAGTCTATGTGGTGCCACAATGTTTTCTTCTAATGTTCTCCAGGATACAGATGCTTGAGAATCAAACGAGGTGATCAGTGGTCTTAAAGAGTACGCTTTAAAATAGTGGTCGAAGTCTGGAAATGCTAAACCTCCGTCGGCTTTGTTTCTCTGTGCGGTGGATCTTTTAATTCGTGGAGGTTTGTTGTTCCAAATAAATTTATATGCGGCGGAGTGTAATTTTTTCCAGTAACCAACAGGGGGCGGGGGGGGGGGTAACGGTAGCATTGAGCTGAAGAAGTTGATTCTGCATAAAACATCCATTTTAACTATTGATACTCGGGCCTGTACTGAGTTTTTATGTTTTGACCACCTGTCAAAGTCATTTGTGATCCTTTCTTGGATTCCTGTATAATTATACTTCACTGTTTGGCATATAGTGGGGAATATTTCAACTCCAAGACATCTGAAGTGTTCTACCATTTGTATATTTTCTGGAAGGATGGTAGCCTTCGCAGTGACATTCAGTGGAAGGAAGGCCGATTTTGGCCAGTTTATCCTAAATCCTGATAGCCAAAATCGTCTATTAGCTTGAGAAGATGAGGCAGTGAGGTGGTAGGGTTTTGCATAAACAATATTACATCGTCCGCATATAAACTAATATGATGCTGTGTGCCCCTAATTTAGATTGGCTCTATGGATTGGGATTGTCTTATATACTGTGCTAAAGGTTCTAAGGATAGAGCAAATAGAACGGGACTAAGAGGACAACCCTGTCTAGACGAACGCGAAACAGGAAAGAGAGGGGAGGTGAATTTACCTGTTATAACCATGGCCGATGGCTCTGTGTATAGTACTTTTATCATATTAATGAATCCTACACCTAACCCCATCCTTCCGAGTACTGCCCATAAATAAGACCATTCCAACCTATCAAAGGCCTTCATCGCATCCAAGGATAAGGAGGCACGACATCCTTGCTGTTGTCTATCACATGTAGTAATCGTCTAATATTATCCGTGATCAGGCGGCCTCTTATGAAGCCTGTCTGATCAGGATGAACTAGAGCTGTCATATGCTTTTGAAGTCTGATGGCTAGTACCTTAGCATACAACTTGAGATCGGTTCCGAGGAGGCTTAAGGGTCTATAACTACCACATTCGGTGGGGTCTTTGTCTTTTTTAAGGAGGACAGATATGAGTGCCATATTGACATCCCTGGGGAAGTCCCCTCTTTGATTGAGTATAAAATCATATCCAGTAATAGGGGTCCAATTACATCCCAACATGAGAGGTACAGTTCTAGTGGGATACCATTCCATCTGGGAGCCTTCCCACTTTGCAATTCAGAGGCAGAGGCATGACAGGGGGGGTCTTGAGATTTATAAAAAAAAAGAAAAAAAATTGGATTACAGAAAATGATCACTAAAGTGCTATCTGTTGCAGCTGCACAGTTCTCCATGAAAATACAATTTCTCAAAATCTGAAAATCATTATTTAATAAAACACAGAAAAGGATCACCAAGTTACTCTGGATAAAAAAAACCTTTACAGACAACATTGAGACAAAGCTTCCTGACACATCTCCAATCCAAACTCTTTGAAATCTCATCTGATACCACCTAGAGAGCTGAGTGTGGTGCTGAGTACCAAGTATCTCATCTCATGGCCCACCAACTATCTCATGATGCAGCAGTTAAGGTGTTGATACCATTCAGCACCACATACAGTATCTGTGTGAAGCTGGCTTTTCATCCATGACAGCTCTGAAAACAAAATATAGGGCCAATTTGAAAGGTCACGATATAAATTTCAATAAATTTAAACATGGCCCATTTCATGACTATGTTGTTGGGGCGAGGGGGGGGGGCCCAAAATATTTTGGTCCGCCAAAGGGGGGCCTGACAGAAAAGGTTTGAGAAGCACTGTTCTAGTGTGATAGGTGTATCTAACTGTTTAGCGTCTTCCTCTGAGAGTTTAGGTAGGTTAATTTGATCAAGAAATGTATCCATTTTATTATGATCGAAAACCACTTCTGATTTGTATAAGTTGGAATAAAACTCTTTGAAAGTCTCGTAGATTTTTTGGGGGTCTGTAACAAGCCCTTGTTGGTTCTTAATAGTAGGGATATCAGCAAATTGTGCGTTGGATCTTATCTTCATAGCTAGTAGGTGACTTGGTTTAGAGCCATGAAAGTAATAATGTTGTCTTGTACTGCGTATTTGAAATTCAGATTGTTGTCTTAAAATGGAGTTAATCTCTTTTTTAACACATTAATTTGAGACTCCAATTGACCCGAGTAGTTGCGTTGTAAAGAAGAGAATAACGATGTGTAAAGCGTTTCCAGCTCTACCAGTTTGGACTGCCGTTTCTTACGGAGGTTGGAGGAAAAGATGCCGCAGAGCCCCAGGTTCGAGTGTTGACCGGAAAGCCGGACGGCGCCACCTATCCTGATGATCGTGCAGGGCCACGGGGGGCGGGCCCAGAGGGGCCCCGTTGGGAGTGGGGATCGTGCTACAGCTGTGGGAGGATGGGCCATATAGCACGCAAGTGTGACGTAGGCGGCCGCCGCCCCAGACCACGAGTACAACCCGCAGCAGCCAGGGCACAGCAGCGGCCACGGGGGCCACGTCCCTCCCTCTGGGGACCGGGCTGACCCTCCGGGACTTACAGGATTGTCAGAGGTTGATGTCCCTCCCCCTGGCGGATCGAGACGTGTTGCTGGAGGCTAAATGGGAGGGGCCATATCAGTTTCTGTTGATCACCTGTAGTGCGGTGAAGGTGGCGGGGAGGCCCAATTGGATCCATGCGAGTCATTGTTTTTTTTTTTTTTTTTTTCCTCCTTTTTCCTCCGATTTTCTCCCATCCCAATGTTAGTCGTTATGCCAATTCCCAATCCCCTTCCTGGTCGCTGCGCACTTACCCCCCACAGTCAGTCTGGGAGAGTGGAGGCTATCACGTGCTTCCTCCGACACACATCTAGCCAATCAACCGCTTCTTTTCACCTGGCAGCGCGGACTCTCACTGAGAGGGTAATAATAATGCAGGACCTGTTGCAGAGGTCTTTATTCGGCATGCAACAACACTCAATGTTTTAGTGGTACACACAGCGGTTAGTTTAGCACACACATCGGAACACACACGCATGCATTGTCTCTTTAGGATCGCAGATGCGATTCGTCTCTGCGATTAACCCATCCCGTCGTCCTTCCGCCCCACGGGCAGCCGGGAGCAGACAGGCGTCAACGTGAGCCGCGCCAGGGGACCAATCCAAGTGCTCCTGTCCATCTTCGTCAAGGACGCCACAGCGTTAGCGATCTGTTGTTGTGCATGTTTTTCCATTGGGTTTATCTTATCGGGGGGGAAACCCTTGCGAGCATGGGGAGAACATGCAAACTCCACACAGAAAGGCCCGGGAGATACCCCACCTGGGTACCTGGCATCATGGAAACCTGATCCCCAAGTGGGAATCGAACCCTGGACCTTCTTGCTGTGAGGCGACAGTGTTAACCACTACACCACCGTGCCGCTTACGTGGGTGTAACGTGTGGAAGGATCACACTACCCCCCTTAGATCCTATCCGCGCTGAGCAGGCGCCCCGACCGAACTGTAGGAGTCGCTGTTTACAACGACCCGGACCCCCCCCGCCAGCTTTCCCACCCTCTAATACAGCCAATTGTATTAGTGTGAACGGCCAGCCAAGCTGGTGACAACGCCGGAGCTGTGAGCTGGATTCGAACAGGCGAATCCAGCGTCTCCGGTGTTGGTGACGAACGCAATCTCCGCTACGCCACCTGACCGCCCCCATGCGAGTCATTGTAAGTTAGTCGACACACCGACCATCGACATGTAGCTTTAGGATATGGGAGGGGCGGAGTCAGGGGGTTTTGTCCCCCCTTTTTTTCAACACCTCAATATAGGGCGTGGTTAGGAGAAGACGCGGTCACCAGAAAGAACTGGCGCGCTCTGGGGGTCACCCGTGGGACGAAGATAGAGTTGCGCGGAGTGGGTATCGGAAGCTGCAGCGTGTCACGATGGAAAGGACGGGGGTTACCCCGAGGTAGGACAGGTAAAGGTGTTGATAAAAAGGAGGGGGAGGGGGGAAGAGTGGGGAGTACATAATGATGGTGTGATTGGTGTGATTATTAAAAGGGGAAAAAAATTATTAAGTTTGAAATGAGATGATTAATAAAAAAAGAATGAAAATGATTAAGTTACAAATAAGATGATTAATAAAAGGAGGAATAAAAAAATATATATAAGATCAATGTGAAATGATACCTCTGTAAGGATAGTGAAAGGTATACAAGGGGGGGGGGGTCACTGATTAACCTTGGTATAATCTAGTAAAATTATTAATCCTGTATAATCAAGCAAACATATGTTAAATGCTATGTTCTGTCGAATCAAAAGGAGGGACTGAAGAATTGTGATGATTCGCCTGTGATTATAATACGAATTAATGATGACAACAGCGACAACACTCCTGATGGTAACAGCAAACAACACTCTTTGCATGGCAGAGGTGAGGTGCATGACCCCTCTCTCTCCTTAAATTGTAACTAGGGCGAACTGGGAACAGGTTGCTAGGCGACCTGGCGCTGGGAGTCATAATAACATTCCTAAGATAAGGATGGAGGAGCAGGGGAGGGGGGGGTGAATCATCTCCAGTCGAATGAGTAACGGGACGAGAGAGAGAGTGAAAACAGGAGAAGCTGATCAAATGGACTTTCATTAAATGGACTTTTATTAAATGGACTTTTAATCACTGGACCTTATTACAAACTGCCGAGACTGTCAAGGAAGACCACATCATTCCTGTGAAACTCCCCTGTTTGGTTGAATAAATGTTCTCTTTGATAACTGTCAACTGAGTCGTGTGAAAAGGTGTTCATTCTGCCCGGGGATTACCAGATATTTCCGTGAGCACACCAGAGGGATCATTAAAAGTACACAACGCAGGACACTATCGTATAGCCATCACTCACTGGGATTATCGGAACATCTAACAAATGAGAGAAAACGGGTGTTTTGGGGACCTTTTTCAATGTATGGGATGTATAGATTGGGGGGAGATGGTAGCATCTAACGGTGCCAGGTCAGAGAGGGCAGAAATGTGTTTGCCTTAGCAGACGGTGATAGACGGTGGTTCAGAGCGAGCAGGGTGTTAGTGAGCACCAGACTGAGCAGGGCCAAATGTTGACATTCCGATCTGGAACACATTGATAACAGCATGCACAGAGCGAGGGAGAGGGGTGACATCCTTAATGAAACAGTAATGAAACGTTTTGAAATGTGTGAAAGGTTATTAGCAGTTGTCATGACAGCGCGTCGCATGACAACCAGAAGGGGGGCGGGCCGTCGTTGCTATGACGAAGATCCTATAAAGCTGACAGTGGTTCCGGGTAGGGGCAGACTACAATCTGACTGAGACTAGGAGGGAAGAAACCATCAGAGACTCTCATCCCTCTCACCCTCGCCGGTGGGGGGGGGGGGGGGGAATGACACATCATCATTAGCTTCGGCTAACACGAGGAGGGTTCAGGCTAACGACCAGGCCTGACCACCATTGGACTGAATAACAGCAGAGACGATAGCAATGAAAATACAATCTGATAACATCTGGGCTGAGGCTCCTGTTTATATCAATAAACAACGCTCTTTCAAGAAAGATATGCTGTCAAAGTGTCGAATTCTTACGAAGGTGGAGAATTATTATGGTGGCGGATCGCACTAACGGGGAGAGATAAGGATTGTACAGCCAGTATATGAGACGTCAGGATCATTAAAAGTACACAACGCAGAGGAGAGAGGATAACACAAGAAGACGTGATACTGGCCGATTGATCAGAATCTAACAGCTCCCTACCTCCCTCTGGTGACCTAAGCCCGATGGTGCGGTCTGCCATTTTATGTTGGTTTCATATAATTGATTGGATTTCTAATATTCTGCTATCCTGGGCCATCCCTGTCTGTGTTTGATGTCACCCCCCTGTCTGGTTGTTGTGTGTCATTGCCTTTGTGTCTAGTTGTGTTTATGGTGTCATTGCTTTTGTGTCTAGGTTGTGTTTGTGATTCTGTGTTTTGGCCAGGTGTTGATCGTTGTTAATTAGTGTTGGTATTTAGGTGTCTGTTTGTCCTCATTTCCTTGTGGTGTCATTTCCTCCAGTACCCTGTGTTGTTCCCATATCGTGCCTATGTCCTATCATGTGAGTTTGTCCAGTCAGTGAGCTTGTTCTTCTGTTTGTTTTGTTAGCTTTGTTTGGTGCTCTTTGTTTTGTAGTTTTTGGTTGTAGTAAATATCCCTTCTTTAAGCTTCACCCCTCGTCTCTGCCTCGTTCCTTCTCCCTTGTCTGCAAACTGTGTTCTCACCTTCATTAGCAGCCCAATCGTTACAGAATGACACCACCAATCAAGAGCACAGCAGACAAGGTGGCAGACACTTTTTGCATCCTTCAGAGCTTGATGGACGGTAATCTGGAGCAGTACTCGCCTGCCAAGTGGGTGTTCTGGCTCCAGACAATCGACAGGGTTGCAAAGGAGAGTCCGACACAGGCGCCTGCGATGCGGGTTATGGCCAACCACGTCTCTGCCCTCATGGAGGGGTTTAGGTCGATCTCTAGTACCCTACCCATCAGCCTGGTCCCGCTTGCTAGCTTTCCCCCCGCAGCTAGTCAGCCGACTAGCATACAACTCACGGTCAGCCTAGCTCCTGAAGCTAACCGTGCGTCCCCAGCTAGCGCAGCTCCGCCCGTTAGCGCCGCTCCTGTAGCTAACCGTGCGTCCACAGCTAGCGCAGCTCCGCCCGTTAGCGTCGCTCCTGTAGCTAACCGTGCGTCCCCAGCTAGCGCAGCTCCGCCCGTTAGCACCGCTCCTGTAGCTAACCGTGCGTCCCCAGCTAGCGCAGCTCCACCCACTAGCGCCGCTCCTGTAGCTAACCGTGCGTCCCCAGCTAGCGCAGCTCCGCCCGTTAACGCCGCTCCTGTAGCTGACCAGAAGTCTCCAGCTAGCACAGCTCCGCCCGTTAGCATTTCTCCTGTAGCTAACCAGGCGTCCCCAGCTAGCTCAATCCCCACTGCTAGCCTAATATCCAGGTTTACGATCAGCCTAGTACGTGAGACGGACCAGATGTCCCTAGCTAGCATTGCCCCGACAGCTAGCCTAGCCCCTACAGCTAGCTCAGAGCCCACGGTTGGCCTGGCTCCCGCAGTTCACAGGCCTCCGAGTCCTGGCAGGACTCGGAGGGCGAGCGGGGCTAGTACCGCTGACAGGGCCTCCACAGCTGATCTGGTCGTCGCTGCCAGCCTGGTTCCGGTCGGCGTAGTCCCGGCTGTCACCGCTCCTCCTCCGGCTTCCACGCCCTGCCCGTCCTCTACACCTGGTCCGGCTGCTACGCCGGCTCCCGGCTCCTCGACTGATCCTGGCTCCCCGTCTGGTCCAGCTCTACGTCGTGATCGGCGCCCTGGTCTTCGCCGTGGTCTTCGTCGTGGGCTGCGTTGGGTCCTGCTCCGGGGATCGTCGCCACCGCACCTCCGTTCCGGCTCTCCTGAACCGGTCCCTAGTCCGGCGGCTGGAGGGTCTCTCGTCCGGGATCCTGCTCCGGGGTCCAGCTCCCCTTCCCGGGCTTCTACACCTGTCCCCGCCCCCCCTCGTCGGGTCTCTGTTCCCAGCTCCGGCTTCCCTCTCCAGCTCCCTGTTTCTCTCCCTGCCTCCCCTCTCCGGGCCTGTACCCCCGTTTTCACCCCTCCTGGGTTTTTCGCTCAGCCTCCCGGCCCCTGGTCTCCGGGTCCTCTCCCTGGGTCCCCTCCGGGGTTCCGGCTTCCTCCCTCGCCTGGGTCCGGATGTTGTTCTCGGGGGTCTGGAAGCCCCCCGTTGAGGGGGAGGTACTGTTACGTTCCAAGGCCCGGTCCTAGCTGGACCGGGCATGGACAGTGCTCTCCTCCTGACATTGGCTCCCTACCTCCCTCTGGTGACCTAAGCCCGATGGTGCGGTCTGCCATTTTATGTTGGTTTCATATTGGATTTCTAATATTCTGTTATCCTGGGCCATCCATGTCTGTGTTTGATGTCACCCCCCTGTCTGGTTGTTGTGTGTCATTGCCTTTGTGTCTAGTTGTGTTTATGGTGTCATTGCTTTTGTGTCTAGGTTGTGTTTGTGATTCTGTGTTTTGGCCAGGTGTTGATCGTTGTTAATTAGTGTTGGTATTTAGGTGTCTGTTTGTCCTCATTTCCTTGTGGTGTCATTTCCTCCAGTACCCCGTGTTGTTTCTGTATCGTGCCTATGTCCTATCATGTGAGTTTGTCCAGTCAGTGAGCTTGTTCTTCTGTTTGTTTTGTTAGCTTTGTTTGGTGCTCTTTGTTTTGTAGTTTTTGGTTGTAGTAAATATCCCTTCTTTAAGATTCATCCCTCGTCTCTGCCTCGTTCCTTCTCCCTTGTCTGCAAACTGTGTTCTCACCTTCATTAGCACCCCAATCGTTACAGGCAGGGGCGTAGCTGGGGGGGGGGGGGTAGATTAGGATGATTCTAAGGGCCCAGCACTGGGGGGGGGGGGGCAGATAACACTATTATTATCTTTTTTATTAATATGGTTTTATTATTATCCTAAAGTAAGTTAATGTAGATGACTCAGAAGTATAATTGCCTGTATTAAAAGAAAAACGTCACAAAAGAAACAAGCTTTTTTAAGTTTCCATAGATTGTGACTCCCCTGCATTTCTCTAACAATGGTTTGATCTACTGCCTCACGAGTCCCACCCACAACAGTCCTGAGCATGCAGCCAGGTGAGGTCGGCTGAGTGCGTGTGTGTAAAGACGGTCTGTCATTGGTGGTGGTGGCAGGCAGACCTTTCATGTAAGTTACAATGCTCAATACAATAAAACACATTTATAATCATCATCTTCTCTTAATTGTCTCTCTCTCTCTCTCTCTCTCTCTCTCTCTCTCTCTCTCTCTCTCTCTCTCTCTCTCTCTGCACTAGTTGCCTCGGTCTCTCTCTCCCTCTAGCTTTCTTCCTCTGTGCTCGCTCTCCCTTGCTACCTCTGATTACAGATGTGCAAACAGCTGCCACTCCTTGTCTCATCAACTCACAACTATCATTTTCCTTCAAGCATTGACTTTCATATTTCCCATCATATACCACTTTCTGATTTCATTTCATTGGAAAGAAAATAAAAAAACTCAGAGCGTGTTTTTATAGTCACATATTTGTCATGTGTAGGTGGGTTTTCCAGCAAACTCACCACTCTCGCTGCCGTTGAATTCGTAAGGGCTGCTACCACGTAGTAGTACTTGGTGGCATCCGCGGTAATATCCCTGAGAGCGAATTGGGCTTCGGCTTGCGCGAACCAAGCGTTGGCACTCTGCGCAGCTTGAGTGAAACTGCGTTCAAAGTTCTGCGATCTGCGTTCTGTTGTTCAGTTGACATGTTCGATATAATCTCCGAAATACGTCCAAGGGTCACAAATGTAGGAATGCAGTAATGATAGCGTAGACGGAGTCGTGTTCCGATGCAAAAACATTAGTTTATTACGCACGCTACTGTCGCACAAACAACACTTCCATTCAACTTTCACTCGTCTGTCTCTCTTTAACTACATCATCCCCCGCTAAGGGTCATGGGAGATGTAGTAAACACCACAAAAGGCTAGAATGCCGTGAATTATGTCCCAGTAAGTAGCCACTACACGCGAATCATTAATCATACATCCAAAATAGCATACGTTTATTATTATACACGATGATGATACAGAAAATTACAGAAAAATTAGAAATGCATGGCAAAAGTAGCATTTATTTTCAGTAATTTAGAGACACCCCAAAGATTCACAAATCATGTATTCAGGTGAGCTGATGTCTGATCTAAGGGAGCCATGGCTCCCACAGCTCCCCCGTGGATCGCACCCTGTGTGTAGCCAGCCAACCAGGTAGAACATGGCAGAAAAAAGAAAAAATCATGTATTCAAACCAGTTCAGTGTATTCCTAAGTGTATTGCTCTCCTGTGTAGAATGATGTGGTGACTGCAGACTCAGGGAGGAGGCAGAGGAAGTGAGAAAGAGACCCAAGAGTTACAGGTAATGGGATATCAGACAGCTTAAAGTGTAGGATAACATCCCTAGTAAAAAAAAAATGCTATAGGAATCTCTATACGTTTTTGGAACCCTATAGCAATCCTTTAGGATCCCATGGGATTTTGAGACAGTTCTGTGCTCTATATTGCAGGAAATTGCACGTACAGGTGTTCATTAAATTAAAAACATTCTGCCATGGAGGTGGTCGTGCCGGACCCACTCCAAACCACCCCTTGCCTGCCAGTTACTAATCTTGCACCCCCACTTTCAACTATAACTAGGCGGCACAGCAGCGCACCAGCAGCTTGAACAGACTGACAGGAAAATGTCCTCAGTTTGAGTCAAATTTACTCTGCGAAATGTACTGTGTATATCGAAGCAGGGAGTGATTGTATATTACAGAGCACATCAAAATGTAAGTGTCTGTCAACCTAATAGTGTGCTTGAGTAGACTTTGTGTGGGAGATGGGATTACAGAGAGACAGGACAAGTAACAGCTTTTGTATGTTGAGTATCAGAGAACATTGTCACAAGAATAGGGAATAGGGAAAATATGCCGAGCCAAGTGCGACTCAAGGTTCTTTGGTAGACTATTGCATTGGTTCATTCATTGAAGATGAACGCAATGCGGCATCCTTTACTAGGCTCACCCACCAACAGTTCAGGTGCTGAACTGCTGATCCGAATGTATAGGTAAAAAACATATTATGCGTTTTCATCAATAAATACATGGCCCATAAGGATTCTTTCAGGAGGCCCAGAATCTACAGCTACGCCCCTGGTTACAGGCATGTACCTTTAGGCGAAATACGGCTTACAGCTTATCAGGTTAACAAAGGCATTCGTTTTGTGGCATTAACGTTACATAATGTTACACGTTCAATAACATCAGCATATTTACCCGACCATAGCAAGCATTGTTGGTCATTCATATCGCTCAGTTCCTTCCTTTGCTCAGAGAGCCTGTACTGAATTGTACCCATTCTGCAATCTGGTAATAAAGTTTTCAATCAGACAAATGTATAGAAAAGCTTTTATTATAACATTTGTTGCAGTAAAATCATTATGCCTCGTTTGGTACTCCTGTGGAGCGCTGGTAGCCTACTCGTGGGCGGCGGGGAGCTAACGTTATTAGCTCCGGTTTGTTGTTGTTGGTTCTCTCGTGTAGATCAATGGCAGACTCCCCGGAAGTAAAAAAAAAAAAAAAAAAAACGAATAAGCAATTGCCGATTGGTGGTAAGAACAGCAGAGGTGGGTGCAAGCGGTGTGAAGTAATTGGCAGAATCGACTGTCAATCAAAATTGTTCTCCTGTACCTGACACGACACATGCATTGCAAACTCAGTTTATGGAGATATTAATGGAGAACATGGAGCTTTGTTTGAGAGAGATACAGTGAGTGCTGTCTCTTAAACTCTTAAAACTCATAAACTTGTTTGTCTTTTTAGACCCTGTTTAGACGGTAGAGAAATAGACTGTGCATGCCAGGCAAAAAAGGAAACTATGGTTCAAAAACTCATTATTTATTTTGCCTCTGGGCTCAGAGTGAATTAGAAGGTTGCTTTTTCATACAGGGATTATTCAGAGTACATTAACACATGTTTGTACAAAGGATTAATAAGGTTTGCACATCAAACCCAACATGTACATACACAGTCATGTTAACATCAATAAAATAGAGATCTACTGAGCATTTTACACATGAGTAAACCTGGTTTTTAAGATAGGCATCTAAATCTATATATCACAAACAGTGATTACTCCATACAGTTTACTCACATGAAAATCAGCAGTCTCTGGTGGGAGCGGTTGGAGGCGCAGACCTGGTTGTCTGGCCTCCTGAATTAACACTGTGTTATCCTTCTTATACTACTTGTTGTGAAGGGCCAGATTAAACCGAATATATATATTTATTTATATATATATATTTAATTGTATTTGTATATTCTCTAATATTCCCTGATATCCCTTGTATATTCCTTGTACAATATGCATTGAATATCCATTCTAGCCTACTGAACATCCCATAATAGTCTCCATTCTACTATTGGTCGAGACCTTGGTGCCAGGCTGCCATACCCCTCAGACCCAGTTCAAACGTACCGCTCGACATGTACGAACAAGTCCTAGTTCCGCGTAGGAATTTGGCTACCGCACCACTAATGGGACTATTTGTTCATAGTGCGTATATATACTGCGCTACTAAAGTAGGACTTTCTTTTCAGTCCAGTTTCTTACCCTCCAATAGAGTCACAGACGTAAAGCCTCCCCGCGATGCCACGTGTGGGAGTAAGGCCACGTTCGGCCTACCATCGGTATTGAGACATTGTGTATATTAATATTTGAATAGTCATATTTGGCACTATATCGTCGAGTTGGACGTAGTCTATTAAGCTAATAATAGTCTGTTAATATATAGTGCTTCGTGCGGTGAGAATACTACCGTAGTTCAGTACCCCATCGTTTCGGGCAGAGAACTGGCTGCTTACCCAGGGTGGTTGACCCTATGTGAAGCTGCACCCGAGGAGCCCCAGAGCCGACGAGCGAGTGGACCTGTATACCGGATTATTCTACCGACGACAGCCCGCCTTCCCAGGCACGGATTATGCTTTGGATACTTTGATTATTCTATGGATAAAGACCCCCGACACTACCGTGTGTTGGAACCCCCCCCCCTGGAGAGGACGCAAGGTGAGGAGACGCTCTGCAAGACGAGGTCTCTCCACATCTCTCCCCCGTGGACCGGAGAGAGCCGGCCCACAAAGAGTCCACCTGCTTTCATCTGTGGTCCAAGGATCGCCGGCGCATTGAACGGCACTACAGTGGGTTCACCTGGGATACCCTTGGCCGGACGAGGCAGCTGGATTCTACCCCCCCCCCCCCTCCTACTCCTGTCGGCTTACAAGCGACCGGATTAACCCCCTCTAGTGTATCCAGCCTATAATCATTAAAGTATCATTGCTGTTATTCCTTAACTATTCCAGGTCGTATATTTACCACCTGCGCCTTCAGAGATTGGACATTATCTATTGATATACCGACGAATACTCCTTGCCATAAAAGTGCATACTATTTCAATTCATAAATGTAATTAAGTGATTAAGTGCTTATTCTACACACCATCGCTGTGTAGGAAATAAAGACCTGTTTCTAATTCGTACATTTGTGTTGGAACCGTTTCATCTACGTGAGAGTGTTCATGATAATATATTTATGCCGTGTACTGGGTGGCCGAATATTAAGTACAAAGGTAGTGGTAGTAAGTATCATATCTAGTAATACAGTCAGGGAATTGTACCCCTCAGTTACAATTGGTCCTTCGAGCCGGAGGGTAATTAGTGTAATATTAATATAGTGTTATTAATATTGAAATGGCCTATGATGAACACTCCACGAAACGATCCTCCTAACCAACGCCCGCAGCGCGAACGACGGCTCCCTCAGTACTTAGAGGCTTACGCTGTCAGTCAACAACCTAGTCTTCTACTAACAGTAAACGCGGTAAAACTAGAAAGTAAAAGTATGTCTAACCCCAACGCCCAGACTACCCCGACCATAGAGGCCCCTACGGGCTCTAATGTAACTGACCAAGTTCACGGTGGGGACCAGTGGGAACCAGACATGACTTCACACCCCGCCAGTACTGAAGAAGTAGTCCCCGATGAGTCCCGGGAGGAATACAACGCTACCGAGAGAGAACTCGGCACGGAAGAAGACGGGGAGAGCACCGTGGAGATAGAGCTCCAAGGCTCCGCAAGGAGTACCCCGAGGGAAGGCTCCCCTATACAACCGCCTTCTCCCAGCGAGGCAGAGAGGACCCTACAGCAGGCATTCCTCGTCAGCCTGAAAGCCTCTACTGAACGCGATAGACTCCAGGGTGAACGCGATCGATTGCAGCTACAGCAACGGAGCGAAGAAGAGCACATACGCCTGGAAATAAGACGCATTCAGATGGAAGAGAATGTGGCCCGAGACCGAGCAGACAGCCAGCGAGCAGCTGCTGGTGCTCTACGGGACGCAGAGCGCGACAGACAGCAAGCGCAACTAATAGAACAGCTGATCAGACGGACAACACCCTCTCCCTCCGCCAGAGGCTCCAGGAACTCGTCTAGACACACCTCCAGGGCGGCATCCCCTAGCCGAGTAAACAACCCTGAACTTGACCAACAGACGAGGTCTATACCCCCCACAGACCACCTCCCCCCACCGGTCCAAGCGAGACCTAGCAACCGGGAAGGAGCAGCATATCCTGTGGAGAGGCTAAACCAGAGACTACAAGCACTGGATGACCTAACTGAAGACGAAGAGGAAGAGGAGGAGAACCGCGCCCGAAGACAGCACAGTACTCTACCGGACCAGGAGGTCCGGTACAGCCCAGGCTATACTCCCGCAGAGCTGCGCTACAGACCCCCGACTCTATACACGGGTGAGCACGACGCACGACCCGCACCAAGGAACAGCACCTGGACAAGCGGGCCATGGTACACTGCCGGTACCAGCCCATACCAAGGAGCGGGAGGAGACTCGCCTAGGAGGCCTCTCCCCCAACGCTCGCCAATGTATCCACAGTCAGCGTCATACATTGGCACGCCTATGGTACCCGACTTCACCCAAGAGAACCGGGCCCAGTATACAGAACTCCGCATGTGTCTGGAGACCATGTTGGTGGATGTATTGGATGAACGCCACAAATACGCCATCCTACTGCAGCACTTAAAGGTGCCCCGCGCACATAATATAGCGCTCGCCTACGCGACTTCCACCACCCCATACACAGCAGCGCTGGTAGCATTGGACCAGAGGTATGGGCGCATATGGGATTACGTGATCCAGGAGATCCGACACATCGACCGCTTACCCCCAGCAATAGACAATCGAGCACTGGACGACCTGTCCGTCAGAGTGCAGTCCCTGGTAGGGATGTTGGGAGCGCAAAGAGAGAAGGGGAAGTATGAACTTTACGCCAACTCAAATGTGGAAAGGATCCTGGAGAAGCTGCCGCCCGCTCGTCAGGAGCGCTTTAGGCGGCAGAGGGACCACAGAGACCCGAATGGCCCCGAACCGAACCTCCTCGATCTAGCAGACTTCCTGGCGAGAGAAGTCAGCAGCCTACGGCTAGATACATTCGGACGGAGCACCCCTGGCTCCAGAGAAGGAACCAGACGACTAAATGATGGAAGAAGATCGGTGACTGTGATGCACCAATCGGAGTCAGTACCGAGCAGCAGGAGCCACAGTACCCCCTCCAGAACGGAGAAGTGGAAGATAGTGTGCCCCTACTGTGAGAAAGAACACTGGCTAGCGCAATGTGACTCCTTCCCCAAGCTGAACGCGGAGGAAGCAGGTCAATGGATAAAGTCCAACAAGCTCTGTTTTCGCTGTGCGCGCTCACACATGGCAGCCGAATGCCGCTTAAAGAAAAGGTGCACCAAGTGCGATGGAGCCCATCTGGACATACTTCACGACAGTAACAGACGGCGCCCTTCACCTGCACCATCCAGCCGCAAAGCGAGCGTCATGTACATCGATCCCGCCAGCAGCAGTGGAGCCCGAGTACTCCTAAAAGTAGTGCGTGTGACACTAAGCTACCAGAATAAAGTCCTGGACACTTACGCCGTCCTCGATGACGGGTCAGAGAAGACCCTGCTGCTCGCCTCCGCTGCGGCCCAGCTAGGGCTGCGGGGAAGCGAAACCCAAATGACAATTCGGACAATAAGACGAGATTTGAAGACGATAAAGGGCGAGAATGTCTCATTCTCTATCGCAGCAAGCGGCCAGCCTGAGCGACGGTACCAGATTGCAGACGCTTTCACCAGCCAAGAAATAGGACTGTCGCGGTACACATACCCCGTCGCCAAGCTGATGGAGAAATATGCACATCTGCGCAAGTTACCGATCCCGCTCATAGACAATGCTATGCCGACCCTGTTGATAGGCTCCGACCATGCAGACCTCATTGTCCCGATAGACCGGGTTCATACCGGACCCCGAGGCTGTCCTGCAGCAGTCGAGACCCGTTTGGGATGGACTCTCCAAGGCCCGCTCGCCAAATCTCTCAACCGAAGTACAGCCACTAGATGTCTCCACTCCCGAGTCACAGAGGGAGAAACCGCACTCCTGCAACACGTAGAGCGGCTATGGAGCTTGGAACAAATGCCCTTTAAGAATGGAAAGAAAGACATTCGCTCTAAAGATGACATTTACGCCATTCACCTCCTCGAGACAGGGACCAAGAGAGTCCCGGTCAACGGCGTGTTGAGATACGCCACGCCACTCCTGCGGCGAGAAGGAATGCCTACTTTCCACGCCAAGACAGACGCCATAGAACGGTACCTGCTGAACACGGAGCGGCGCTTAGCCAAGAACCCCGCCCAAGAGAGTGTATACCGCGCTGAGATTGAGAAGCTCATCACAGCGGGACACGTCACAAAGATGGACATTAAAGAGGCTGACCAGACCACTGAATCGTGGTACGTGCCCCACCACAAGGTCCATCACAACGGTAAAGACCGCATAGTATTTAACTGCAGCTACCAGATCGGATCCCAAAATCTGAATAAAGAGTTACTGCCCGGTCCCACACTCGGCCCCTCCCTACTCGGCGTTCTACTCCGCTTCCGCCAGGAAAAGGTGGCCATCAGCGGGGACATTAAAGGAATGTTCCTGCAGGTGAGATTAGTAGAGGCGGACAAGCCCCTGTTACGGTTCCTATGGAGAGAGAAGCCAGGAGATGAGCACCCAGCCATCTACCAATGGGAAGTCCTCCCCTTCGGAACGACGTGCAGCCCCTGCTGTGCGACATTTGCACTACAGAAACATGTAGCAGAGGACCCAGCAGCGGACGAAGAGGTCCGACACAGCGTAAAGAACAGCTTCTACGTAGACAACTGTCTACAAAGCCTTTCAACCCAGGAAGAAGCCGAGGCTCTCCTGATTAAACTCCGCGCCTCATTGATCAAAGGCGGCTTTGATCTCAGGCAGTGGGCCAGCAGCGATCCGCAAGTACTGCGCAGCCTCTCCTCCGAGGACAAGGCAGCCAGCAGCGAGACCTGGATGGCTACAATCCCGGGAGAAGCCCAGGAGATGACCCTGGGATTGGTGTGGCGATTCAAAACAGATTCGCTTCACTACAGACACAAGCCCCTGACTACGGAGCAGGGAAGGCCGGCGGCGGCGCCGACCACCAGACGGAGTGTGTACACAACACTCGCCCGACAATATGACCCGCTAGGATGTATTCTACCGTACACCACCAGGGCAAAAATGATTGTACGAGCATTGTGGGACAAGGACCAGGGCTGGGACGACCCCATTCCCGCACACCTAGCATCCACCTGGAGAGAGTGGGAGATGGAGCTCCACTCACTCCCAGGCGTTAATATGCGCCGAAGCTACTTCCCACCCACGGTGAGGCCAGAGACATGTAAAATGGACTTACACGTCTTCAGTGACGCCTCAGAGGTCGCATACGGATCAGTAGCCTACTTGCGGGCCCAAGACCAGGGGGGAGAGATCTACACAGCATTTGTCCTCGCCCGCTCGAGAATAGCCCCACGCAAGCAACAATCTATCCCACGTCTAGAGCTCTGCGCAGCCCTAGCCGGAGCGCACCTAGCCACGCTCATCCAACGTGAGCTCACCATACCGGTGTCTAGAACAATCCTGTGGTCAGATTCCACGACGGTACTCGCCTGGATCAAATCGGACTCATGCAAGTACAAAGTCTTCGTGGGAGTCAGAGTCACCGAGATTCAAGACTTAACCGAAGAGTTAACCGGAGAAACAGAGTGGCGCTACGTTGATACAAAACAGAACCCAGCTGACGTCATCACCCGGGGGATGCCCCTGGATGACCTCACCCGTCGCAATGTCTACAGTGACGGCCCCGCATTCCTAAGACTCCCGGAAGGACAGTGGCCCATGCCTATCCCGAGGGAAGCAAGTCCAGAGGAGGTGGAAATTAAGAAGTCTGTGTTCTGTGGATTGAGCACCGTAGCCTCCACCGACCCTAACATAAACGATTGCACGTCCATAGAGAGTGCACAACAAAGAACATTCCTGCGGTACCACCCGGAGTGCAAGTCCCCCGCTGATATGTCAGCAGCTAACTACGAGGAAGCAGAATTGCTTCTACTGCAGCGAGCCCAGAGAGACTTGTTCCCAGATGAATTGGCCTGTCTACAGGGAGGAAAGCCCGTCCCATCCGACAGCAGATTAATTCACCTGGCCCCCGAGAGCGACGCTCATACCCTCATCAGAGTGGGTGGTCGCCTACGCAGAGCCCCCAATCTACCGGATGACATTAAATACCCGATCGTATTGAACAGCCGACACAAGGTCACAGAGCTGATTATAAAGAAATACGATGAGGATGTACATCACGCAGGAGCAGAGACAGTCCTCACGGAGATTGAGGGAGTACTTAACTCGAAGCCCCTCGGATATGTCTCCAGTGATGTGGCGGATATCGACCCAGTTACCCCCAACACACTCCTGATGGGGCGGCTAGATCCTGCATTACCACAGACAATGTACCGGCCTGAAGAAGCGAACGGCCGACGAATGTGGAGGTACAGCCAAGTATTAGCCGACAAGTTTTGGAACAGTTTCCTACTGCACTACCTACCGTCTCTACAGACCCGCCAGAAGTGGGTAAAGGAGAGAGACAATTTGACAGAAGGAACAGTCGTCATGATTATTGATCAATCACTGCCCAGAGCTATGTGGCCGGCCGGCCGCGTAAGCAAAGTGATCACCGGTGCCGACGGCAAGGTCCGAGCAGCTGAAGTGCTCGTCCAGGGTCGCACTTACACCCGTCCCGTGGCAAGGCTCATAGAACTGCCTCGACTCCCAGACACAATCGATGATGACCATGACCCTACAACCCTATGACTTTGTGAAGTTGACTGACCCCTACAGCAAACCCTTATGTGTAAATAGACAACGCGATTAATCTGTCTCCGTTTAACTGATTAGGTCTGGGACCTATTCAGGGGGTGGCTGTTGTGAAGGGCCAGATTAAACCGAATATATATATTTATTTATATATATATATTTAATTGTATTTGTATATTCTCTAATATTCCCTGATATCCCTTGTATATTCCTTGTACAATATGCATTGAATATCCATTCTAGCCTACTGAACATCCCATAATAGTCTCCATTCTACTATTGGTCGAGACCTTGGTGCCAGGCTGCCATACCCCTCAGACCCAGTTCAAACGTACCGCTTGACATGTACGAACAAGTCCTAGTTCCGCGTAGGAATTTGGCTACCGCACCACTAATGGGACTATTTGTTCATAGTGCGTATATATACTGCGCTACTAAAGTAGGACTTTCTTTTCAGTCCAGTTTCTTACCCTCCAATAGAGTCACAGACGTAAAGCCTCCCCGCGATGCCACGTGTGGGAGTAAGGCCAAGTTCGGCCTACCATCGGTATTGAGACATCGTGTATATTAATATTTGAATAGTCATATTTGGCACTATATCGTCGAGTTGGACGTAGTCTATTAAGCTAATAATAGTCTGTTAATATATAGTGCTTCGTGCGGTGAGAATACTACCGTAGTTCAGTACCCCATCGTTTCGGGCAGAGAACTGGCTGCTTACCCAGGGTGGTTGACCCTATGTGAAGCTGCACCCGAGGAGCCCCAGAGCCGACGAGCGAGTGGACCTGTATACCGGATTATTCTACCGACGACAGCCCGCCTTCCCAGGCACGGATTATGCTTTGGATACTTTGATTATTCTATGGATAAAGACCCCCGACACTACCGTGTGTTGGAACCCCCCCCCCTGGAGAGGACGCAAGGTGAGGAGACGCTCTGCAAGACGAGGTCTCTCCACATCTCTCCCCCGTGGACCAGAGAGAGCCGGCCCACAAAGAGTCCACCTGCTTTCATCTGTGGTCCAAGGATCGCCGGCGCATTGAACGGCACTACAGTGGGTTCACCTGGGATACCCTTGGCCGGACGAGGCAGCTGGATTCTACCCCCCCCCCCCTCCTACTCCTGTCGGCTTACAAGCGACCGGATTAACCCCCTCTAGTGTATCCAGCCTATAATCATTAAAGTATCATTGCTGTTATTCCTTAACTATTCCAGGTCGTATATTTACCACCTGCGCCTTCAGAGATTGGACATTATCTATTGATATACCGACGAATACTCCTTGCCATAAAAGTGCATACTATTTCAATTCATAAATGTAATTAAGTGATTAAGTGCTTATTCTACACACCATCGCTGTGTAGGAAATAAAGACCTGTTTCTAATTCTTACATTTGTGTTGGATCCGTTTCATCTACGTGAGAGTGTTCATGATAATATATTTATGCCGTGTACTGGGTGGCCGAATATTAAGTACAAAGGTAGTGGTAGTAAGTATCATATCTAGTAATACAGTCAGGGAATTGTACCCCTCAGTTACACTACTCATGACCTCACATTTTTTGCCTGGGTTTAACCAATCTGAGTCATATTCAAATATGGAGTTGTTCCAATCAGCTGTCTTCTGTGGGGGCTGTCTGCCCCAACCGATCTCCTGTGTGGGGGCTGGCTGCCCCCGTCTGTGTCTCCTCGGGGTGTTGTCCTTCAGTAAACAGAGGGGGGTGCTTTTGGCCCCCTCCTTTGCTGCTCAGGTCTCCTCAGTCCAGGGGGTATTCCACTTAAACATTTTACCAAGTCTCTAGTGTATTATGAATTACTCTCTTCCAGTATTATCACAGTTTTTACTCTTTTGCATACATTTTGATTAATAGATCTTGTTTGTGAATTAGTTTCCATGAACTTTTAGCAAAAGCAAGTTGGGTCTGTGTTTCTCTGCCTGTAATCTGTTAGGCGCTGAGTGTGACTTATATTTACATACAGTCTTAACATTTTATCAGAGCTGGTTATCTGGTCTCTGAAATCTGATCTCTTTAGTAGGGTGAGTGACCGTTCCATCTGTGGGGTGTGACTTTCGAGTTCCTTTGTTTCTAGTGGTTGACCACATTTGCTTGAGTGGGGGTTGAGAATGGCTATCTAAATACAGTTTCAACACCAGCGGGGGTTTCATGTGGACTCAAACAGTTTCTGTCACGCTAGTATCCCCCTTTGAGAACACCAGTGTTTTGCATATGGTTTTTCTAATTATAGACATATGGATTATGAAATATAGTCAATGTTACCACAAGAGCAAGCAGCAGCCCGGGAGAGCAAATGCTTAACCTGAGAAGCATTTGCACAGTCCCATATCGGTCATTAAAAGGTCAGTAATTAGTGTTTTAAAACTGTGCACTGCAAAGTAATAAAAGCCTGGGCCCTCATTTATCAATAATGTGTAGAAAGTGTTCTATTTTTGTTCCTAAGCACGGAATTTAGAATATCTCTATGCACAGAAAAATCGGGATTTATAACACGTGCGTACACGGGTCCTACGCACACTCCATGTTGATAAATACCATTTGGTCTTACCGTCTATGGTCGTGCATGATTATCCATATATGGTAATGAAACACCCCCTTGGGATGTGAAATAATGGACTAAGCCGAGCGAACTCTGAGAAACTTCACGAGCGAGATTGATCATGGAGGTCTAACCAACTAATTTAACGCACTGTCGAACCAAGAAGACAACGCGTGTTACGGGAGACGGGCTTGTACATGGTGATGTTGGATATCAACGACTCCCTAAAGACCATTGTTGCCTGGGCAGTACAAAATACTAATAAAGGCCGTTAACCTGTTTCGCGTTGGTGTCTTAATAACAATGCTGGAATATGAATGCCTTTTTTCGTTTTGTTCTTTTAAAGTTCGATTGGCTACCTGGTATAATATGGACAGCGACCCCTACAGGTCGGTTGGGAGATGCCTGCACAGCAGAGACAGGAAGTGGCGAGGGTAGTGTGAGCATCCCATGCGTTACACCTTGCCAATGAGAGTCCGCGCTGGCAGGCGAAAATATGTGACAGGCTGCCTCCTCGTATGCCGGAGGGAACACGTGATGCAAGGCTTCTATCCTCTCTACAACCGACCAGTGGGGGGCATAGTCGAGCAACATTCAAGACAGGGGAGGGGAGAATTGGATACACGAAATTGGGATGTGGGACATTTTTAAATAAGGAGAAAAAGTGGATACAAAAATATATAATATGTATAGGCTATAGGCCCTCGTTTGGCCATAATAATAGCCTATTCTCTCAAATGGCTATCCACTGTGCTATCTTCTCGCTGACAGACCAGTAGCCTTTATCATATCATATTCATGTCTCCAAGGAATCGTGGGGCTCTGGGGAAGAAAGGTTGGGAACCCCTGTTATAGCCTATATCCTTTATAATGTTATAGGCTATTTTATTTACAGTAGTCTATTTATGATTTGTTTCCATAGCCAGTCTCAGACAGTTATGCATGTGGCTGAGACGGATCGGGATTAGAAGCTGCTAGGAAACTGCTTCTTGGCTACTAATTAAAGCCACGATTGAAAATAATGTACTCCTTTCTTGACAATAGCCTATACTATATTGTGACGGATACGTCTGTCCACTGCACCCGCACATTGTTCCCTCACCGTATTGTTTGTTTAGTTTAATGTTTGTACACGTTTACATTCATGATGCACATACACAATTTCTATTTCACATAATGACACACAACACATAGACTTGCGTACTGATATCATATCCATTCTTATTATTTGACTTACATGGTTTAAGTGCATGCATGTCGTTCATTGTTTATTTCTCCAACTCTGCAGCCAGCCGTCCTCGCTCTGAGCAAACAGAGCAGCTGCGACTGGTCCACTCTAAATAGCCGGATGGGGGTGGTGGACCGAACCATGTCGCGGGAGATGTCAGGGGGGGTTTATTGTATTGTAATTGTTAGGGATTGTGTTGGCAGAGGACCCAAACGCAAACAGAGACGAGGGAGAGGTAGATGTAGATTGTCAAATATGAGCACTGCTCCTTTAATTCGAGACACTTGGAGCAGGTGAAGTGTAACAAAAATAGCTTTACTTCAAAAAGCAGCAGTAGAAACAAACAAAGGATTCTCCAAGGGACAAAAACAAAACTCAGCAAGGCTGGCAAGAAAATGTTTGCAAAACCTAACTGCAATATAAACACTAACCAAAAAAACGCGGACGAGACTAAAGTGTTAGTCAGAGTAACATGGATATAACCCATCCTGATAACTGAAGGGGCAGTCCTAGCAGGATAGTTAATACTGGCTGGAGGGCCAGACCAAGGAACAGAGACCAGAGAAACAGGGGCCATAGGGAACGAGCTAGCTGACAAGGCAGTCATAGCTGTTGAGGCCTGGTTAGCTGCAGGGGCTATGCTAGCCTTTCTAGACTTTCTAGCTCTCCGTGACTTGTTAGCAGTAGGAGCTATGCTAGCAGACGGGGCTATGGTGCTGGCAATAGCTATGCTAATGTGGTATAATATGTCCTCATGTAAATATGTTCCCCTTACCTGTGCCCCCCCCCCTCTCTGTGGAATCACCCCCCTCCCCCCCATCTGACCTATCAAATGGGACCACACACCCCCCTTGTTGAACTATAAAGGGCTCCTCCCGACCACAACCGAGGTCTTTTACCTGGGTCACTTCAGCTGACTACCTGGGGAGAGCCCCTCAGCCATTCTCTCTATGTAATCTATCTGTTTGGTTAATAAACCCTTGTTATTATCCAAGCCTCGGTTGACTGAGCACATTCTTCATCAGGATATCTACAAATATCCCACAATTGGCGTCTACGAACTTGTGACAGACTTTTTGCGTCCTCCCGGCGTGCTGTATCATTTCAACTATACAGAGAAAAGTGAGTATAATAGACTGGTCGACCAAAAATGTATGGAAAGGAATTAAAATCTTCCCGCTTTTCTCTGTGCCAGGTGAATATTACAGAATGTTGTCAAATATTGAGATCATGGCTGAGTAAGAATAATGTGCATTAATATATCTGATCTGTATTGAGAATCGTTACCAGGGCGCGCGTGCACCTGGGTCCTTATCAGGCGGTTCTGAAAGGATGGGTTATATGTGCTAGTCCCAAAAGTTTAGGCACAAAGGTTGAAGTGCTATTCCAGGTCGAGTCGGAGCCGACCAAAAGCTAAGGCACACAGTACAGGTTGTTGGATTGCTACCCCTAGTCTAGCTGATGCAGACTAAAAATATAGGCAACAAAAGAAGATACGTGAGCTTATTATGATGTGATATCCTTGAAAACGCTACTCTGTTAAAAACGTTCTGTGATTCCTTTGCAAAGAGGCGGGAAGTAGGACCGAGAAGCTGATGGAATCATAATTAGAAATTACCAGAGTAGCGTCATAATATTCATTGTTTCGACCTCAAACTAAGCCCACAATCTCTTCCATTCCTGAAAACGATGTATTTTGGATTAAATTAACCAATTGATCAATACAGATAGCGGGAAGATGATCACGCGATGTCCTAGTTAGTACATGATTACGCGATGTCCCGGGAGTACGTAAATGTACATTAAACGGGACATCAGTCGCGGAAAGTACATTAAACAGGACGTTAGTCGCGGGTTGAAGGGGCCGAGAGTATGATTAAAAGGTATATATAATCTAATATATCGCTGGTAAATTTCGAAGTCAGGTTCGGTCGTTATGACTTTAATAACGATGTGTAGTTAAATCAAGGGATAAATGCCTTGTCGCAACAGATGTTGGCCGACTAAACGTACAGCGATCCAATACAGTCAGATATACACACACGTTAACTTATATGTATTATTGTTGTTTTGTCTGTTTAAAGTCTCGTTTGTATTTGCGTGCGCCGAGCATTGAGAGACTATTACCGTTATATAGAGAATAACATTGAAGTTCAGGTAATAACATTGAAGTGCAGATCACGCGACAAATTAGGATAGTAATTTCCGGAACCGGCCCACGGGAACAACCATTTGGGGAAGTATAGTTTTATCGTTTCAGTTTGTTAACGTTTCACATATGCACAGGCGCGTTCATTCGGTAACAAAACGCTGGTATAGGAATTCCAGGCTATTGAGAGCTCGTTGGAAAAATACTGTATGAATTGCAAAGCGTTATTTCCGAGGCGAATGAGAACGCACGAACGTCGCATGGAGCGATGACGTCACGCTATGCGCGCCGTGAAGCTATGATTTTATATTAAACTATCCATAGGCGAACGTAAAGTTTAATGTGCCCAAGGCCGAAGGTGCGTGAAATCCACTTGTAGTATATGTTTTATTTGTATATGTATGTGCGCGCTGCCATTGGAAAATGTTGAGCTGCGGTGGCGAGATGCAAGTTGCATTATCCCAGACCACCGGAGAAACGAACCGAACATTGCAGCTTTCCCCGGTGAGTATGAAAATAATAATAAATATAGATGCTTTGATTGATTGATTGAAAACTTTATTAACAGATTGCAGAATGGGTACAATACTGTACAGCTCAATACACACAATTGTTAAGGGGATGCAGACCAGAGGAAGACTTTTGTCTTGTTTACATCAGGGTCCCCCATTTTCAATTCATCAGATAGTCAGTACTGCTACAACTATACATTCATGACATACCAGATTTGCAAATTCAGTACTGTTTGTGATACAAAAGGAGTCAAGAAAAGGGAGTCATTTGACGTAGAAACTGTACACACAACTATCATCTCAGTTACAGCAAATTACAACTATCTCAGATCACTTGAGTGTTTATGTTGCTTTAATTTACACATTATAAGTCACATAAAGCTAATTACAATGTCTGTTTCAGAATTATAATACATCTGTGGGCGTACCCTGACCAATACGGGGAGCTAAACAAACACTTCCGGTTCCCAGTATATGGCAGTACAGGAATTGTCCACATAAACAGCGTTAGATTAGACTTTATAAGCTTTCAATGTTGAAAAACTTGGGCACAAACAACATAGATCATGTTTAAAAGTAAGATGTTTAGGTTATATTCACTTGAGTTAATGTGTTTATCTAAAGAACCAATGAAAGATAACTAGCCCTTTCCATTGTAAGACATTTTAAACATGATTCAAAATGTGTGGTTCCACATTCATATGATGCTTGTGTACATATGCGATATGATTGATAAATGATAACACTATCATTACATCCTAGGACGGGATGGATGAGAAATAGCTGATGTTTTGTTAAGCTCACAGACAATCAAGGAGAACCCACTCAGATGGTCTTAGAAAAGAGTGGAAAATTAACATGTGTTTGTATTTACAGACAACCAAGAGATCTGGCTCTGGGTCAAGATGCAGAATGGGTGTAAACACATTGTATCACAAAAGTTGAAACTCCAGTGATTTGCATCTGAACACAGACAAGACACAAAGTGAGACCAGCTACAATCATTTAAATTGAGACCCCAAAGTAATCTACATTTGAACACTCAAACCAGCTGAGGACGATGTGGAGTGAAAGACAATGCAAATAGCCAGTCTGACCACACCTATAGAGACTCAACTTAGTATCTCCACTTAGTATAGTAGGAAGTATCGCTTTAGATGCAGATTTACACTTGGGAGACAAAGCAATGCAAATGCCTACACTCGTGACCACAGACTTGATGAACTCACCTGGCGGTGGATGGCAACAGAGAACCACTTAGTTAACATGAATCAGACTAGTGATGAATTTGCAGTCATGAAAGGCACCATATTTCCCATACTAACAAAATAACATAACTTGCATGCTATCCCCTCCTCTGCTTTATAACCAATAACATTCATAACTATTCTTTTAACAAACTAATACATTTCCATGACTGCAAAAATATCAACCACAAAATTGAAACACAATTATCTAAATGTACAAGGTATACACGTACATTGATCATTTAGCTGACACTGTATGACAGGACATCAAAAAGGGCACAACTCTATCAGCTGAGTAACAATGTTCATCAAAGTGTTGAGTGCCACAGTGTAGGTTAGTTTTATTAGTGTTGAGTGCTACAGTGTAGATTAGTTTATTAGGACAAATGCATGACAGTAAGGTTAGTTAGGGTTAGATGACAAAACAAATGATTGTTTTTCATGCAAAATTAACTGGCTGTCTAGATTTTATGTTTTTTTCCCCCTATGCCATGATGAGCCACACTGAGATGTGAAGAACGCCAGAGAAGTCATGGCGAGGTAAGTATCCTGAGGCACACCCAACGCATCCTGAGGTAAGATCAACTTCAATTTAACATCATAGACTATTTTATCTAATTCAAGACTTTGGCCATTCATTTACAATTTTATTTAAAGCCTAATGCTGTAAGATCTAGGTATATCTAGTTAGATACAAGATCTGATAAGATTGTAGTGAATGTGACCTTCTTGACACAAGGAATCACTGCTAATGCAATTGGCTTGCATTTCCTATTTTCAATTAAGTGATTTTATTTACAATAAATTGAATTAACCCTAAATGATTTTCCTCTGTAGCAGAAAGGCGTTGAATCATTTATGTGAGGAGTTTTCTAAGGCAGTTTTCATCATCCTCAGATCATGAATTGGTGAGAGGACAGGACGAGTGAGACGACGCGTGACCTGAACCACGAGAAACGATGCGACCAGGCAAGGAGGAACACAACCCAGGGACCTGAGCGACCCACGACAGCATACTACCACCAGGGACACCGCCAAAGAGCTGCGGACACAACCAGGACGACGACAGCAACCGTGGGAGAGCCGCCATCCAACCCACGGCCTCCACCCCGGCACTGCAGACCACGGCAGACCAAACCCATCACCTGCAGATGGGAACCAAAGCCCCGACCATCAAGGTGGATTCCCATGACAAGATTGTCATCCGTGTGAGAGAGAGCGTCCTACTGACTAGCCACTACACCGGCGGGCCCTCGCCCTCCATCAAGTGGTACCGCAATGACGAGGAGAGGACAGCGAAACCAGCACAACACATTCAAAAACGCCCGCCCCCTCGCCCCTCTAGTACCGCGATGACGAGGAACGGGGGGGACCAACCACCACACAGCACGTTCAAGAACGCCCTGACCACCATGTCTCTAGGCCTGATAGGGGCCAAGCGTGAGCACAGTGGCAGACATGTGATGGTGGTGGAGAACAACATAGGCTGCAGGAAAAGACCACTATAGTTGACTGCTACCGGTGACCCTTGACAAGGTACACAGGGAGCGGACGGCGACCTCCTGTAGGCCCCCTCTGAATGAACGACGACCAGTGAATGTTCCCGACTGCATCGTCAAGAAGAGACATCATCAGAGACCTGTGGAACAAGATACTTCTGAACACACATTGTCCACATTGTTATGTATGTATTGGCCCTGCCACACGACAGACCGAGAACAGATGATCAACACTTCACAGCAACTGTCAGATTCACAAACAAGAACTGTTTCACAGAGTTCATATGTATCTGGAAAATTATTGACTAGGAATATGATGAAATACAATCAGTAAGATTGCATTAACCAATTTTATAATGACAATGAGAAATGATCACAGAGTCACATTGCAAAATGGTATTGTTAAACAGGGCAGAACCAGTTGGATTGTTCCAAGACACCAAGTTTTTTTTGACCATTGATAGTATGCACCATAGAACAATGCATAACGATTATCATAATCACCTTTTATATTAACCACTAGGTTAACGGTTTTCAATTTTATTTTGACACATTAGCCACTAAGGTAATGTCTATTGTATGTATTTATTTAATTTTTATGTGTTACTGTTTGGCCCTGCCACACGACCGACAGAGAACACCTTGTCAACAACGACGCAACATCATTCAGATTAATACCTTCACAAGCAGGAAACTTTTCACACAATTGTATGTATCTGCAAAACGATGAACTAGGGATGTGATGAAAAGAAATCAATGAGAAAGCATTAACAATGGTTAGTAATAATGAGCTAAAATGTATTGCTGAAGGAAGAAGTGACCACATGATCACATTACATCACATTTGAATTACTTAGGTTACAAAATTGTATTGTCAGACAAGAAAGAATCAGTTGTTTTTATTCTCTCATAGAAGAGGACATGTAACGTTGTTTTGCACCTGTATGGTGAACCATTGATAGTATATGCACTAGAATTACATACAGAAGCGATGCATAAGACGTTTTATCTCCTCATTTATAGAGAAGAAATGGAGAAAATTGCCTGATTCTAAGTAAAGACCAACAAAACTGAGGCAATCACAGATGAAAGTGACACTCAAACTCAGGTTAAATACAACTGGATCCTAAGTAATTTCATCAAGAATCATCATAAAATGTGCAAATATATAATTATATATATTTGTGAACAGTTTCCCATAATCAATCATGTTAGTTTTATTAACCACCAGGTTAACGGTTGTTAAAATGTTTTTGTACACATTAGCCTTATGTGTAAATCCTATTCCTAATAATTATGCACACAATTTTGTTTTTCACCCTGTGCACTCTGACCACACAGACAGTGCATGTATTTAATTGGTTTATTACAATGCCTGTATGCACAACGATCACATTAGCTCCCCTGAGTCACGACATGAACGACTGAAGGTATGCCAAGATATTTGCACAGCGATAGCTTCTAATGATTATGTTAATTGTTGTTTGATATCAGAGATGAGGACCACTCATTGATATAGGTATTTTGAGCGATTAATAAAAGAAAAGGGTGACATCTATTCCCACATCTCTGATATCAAAATAACACAGACCGCAGTCCAGTCGATCATGTCATGAATCATGTATATAAATAATACTAGTTTAAATTATTAGGCCAACCAACAGAACACATTGGCCAACATTTTCATTATTTTAATTATTTTCTATTTTTTTCATTATCTGATAACCGATGGATTACATCGGTCCCCACTTTTACCTGTTCCAAACAATCCTGGTATATTATACATTAATCTCACCCACATTATAAGAAAGAAAAGTGAGTATTGTGGTATAATATGTCCTCATGTAAATATGTTCCCCTTACCTGTGCCCCCCCCCCTCTCTGTGGAATCACCCCCCTCCCCCCATCTGACCTATCAAATGGGACCACACACCCCCCTTGTTGAACTATAAAGGGCTCCTCCCGACCACAACCGAGGTCTTTTACCTGGGTCACTTCAGCTGACTACCTGGGGAGAGCCCCTCAGCCATTCTCTCTATGTAATCTATCTGTTTGGTTAATAAACCCTTGTTATTATCCAAGCCTCGGTTGACTGAGCACATTCTTCATCAGGATATCTACAAATATCCCACACTAACAACCGGGGCCACGCTGGCAGTAGTGGCTTCACCAGCAGAGGAGGCCGCGCTAGCTGTGGAAGCTACGCTAGCAGTAGGGACTGAAGTAGTAGTAGCTATGCTAACAGTAGAAGCCATGCTGGTGGTGGAGGCCTTACCAGCAGTAGAGGCTTGGCTTGAGACTGTACTGGCAGTAGAGGCCTGGCTGGAGATTGAAACTGGGAATAGGCACTCCAACCAGGTCCTTGGGTAATTGTCCAGCTGTGGGGCCGGCTCAGGGTTCCAATCCATTACAGAGTGGATTAGCTGTTGGGCGGCCTCCTTCTCCATCAAGGAGAAGGGTCGAACATCACTCATGGCTAGGGTAGCCAGGGTGCTCAAGGCCTCCCTCGTTCTAGCAGTAAGAGTTAGCGGGGTAGCTGTCGAAGCTAAGAGGGCTAAGCTAACTACAGGGCCCCTGCCGGCCGACGGGGCGGTCCCAGCATTAGAGGCCTTGGTTGCTATAGGGCCAGAGCTGGGTGCCTGGGCAGTGAGAGCTGCGGGACCTATGCTAACTGCTACAGGGGCAGTGTTAGCTATCGGGCTTGTGCTAGCTACCTGAGCAGTGAGAGCTGCGGGGCCTATGCTAACTGCTACAGGGGCAGTGTTAGCTATCAGGCTTGTGCTAGCTGCCTGAGCAGTGAGAGCTGCGGGGCCTATGCTAACTGCTACAGGGACAGTGTTAGCTACTGGGCTTGTGCTAGCTGCCTGGGCAGTGAGAGCTGCGGGGCCTATGCTAACTGCTACAGGGGCAGTGTTAGCTATCGGGCTTGTGCTAGCTGCCTGAGCAGTGAGAGCTGCGGGGCCTATGCTGACTGCTACAGGGGCAGTGTTAGCTATCGGGCTTGTGCTAGCTGCCTGGGCAGTGAGAGCTGCAGGGCCTATGCTAACTGCTACAGGGGCAGTGTTAGCTATCAGGCTTGTGCTAGCTGACGAAGCTACGCTAGCAGTAGGGACTGGACTAGTAGTAGCAATGCTAGCAGTTGAGACCATGCTGGTGGTAGAGGCCTTACCAGCAGTAGAGGCTTGACTGGCGGCTGGAGGCTGGAATAGGCACTTTTTTCTGCCATACTCCTCCAGCTGTGGGGCCATCTCAGGGTGCCACTCCCTGAGAGAGTAGAGTAGACGTAAATGATCCTTCCTCTCCTCCAAGGAGGAGGAAGAAAAATCCCCCAGTCCGAACGCCTCCAAGGCGCTCAAAGCCTCCCTCGTTCTGTTCGCTGGGTCCAAACATGGTCGGTTCATTCTGTTAGGGATTGTGTTGGCAGAGGACCCAAACGCAAACAGAGACGAGGGAGAGGTAGATGTAGATTGTCAAATATGAGCACTGCTCCTTTAATTCGAGACACTTGGAGCAGGTGAAGTGTAACAAAAATAGCTTTACTTCAAAAAGCAGCAGTAGAAAGAAATAAAGGATTCTCCAAGGGACAAAAACAAAACTCAGCAAGGCTGGCAAGAAAATGATTGCAAAACCTAACTACAATATAAACACTAAGCAAAAAAACGAACTGTAAATGCAAAAACAAGGAAGGTAACAAAACAAACACTAACACTGGGAACACTTACTATGAGGTAAAAACTGGATCACGGGAGACAGGGTGAGACAGAGAGCAAAGCAACATCAAACAGCAAACAGGAATCTCAAACAATGAACCGACGCTGGAGGGTAGGGATCACACACACCAGAAATAGTGGGCACAATTAACACGAGAGACAGCAAGGCAATTAGCTAAACGAGAAACACATGGGGACAGAAAACAGACTGAACACACAAGGCTAAAACACATTGGACAACACTAAAGCCAAGAATAAACATCTAACAAAAGCACAGGGGACCCCAGGGTAACAGACACATCGGAAGGGTTAACACTAAGGGGAGAAAATACATGAATACAGATAACCTGATGAAGTGCAAATGAAGGAGGAGTAGTGACAACAAAGATCCAGCAGGGGCTGATACAGAATGAGGGGCTGAGAAAAGTCTGTGCAAAGGTGGGGGCTGTTGAGGAGTAGTGGAAAGTATGTGCAAGGGTGGGGGCTGTTGAGGAGGATGGAAAGGGGAGAAAGGTCCAGGGACAGGTGGACCCTCACAGTAATTTAGTTTCCTTATATGTATTTCCTTATTAATTCAGATTATTGGTTGTTCAGTTTGTTAGTGGTGGTGTGTGTTGTGTGTTTATTGTTTATTAGATTAATCAGAATTGTAAGATATTATTTAGTAAAATATTAATGATCAATTAGCCCACTTAAGTTAATGTATCTGGCCAGGGCCTATATATAGTTTTGAGTTCTCATTTGTCTTTGTCTTCCGTTCTGTTCAGGTCTGTTTTTGTCCTGCTGTATTATTTGGACCATTTATGTTATATTTAGTAAATTATGTATTTGCATGGGTAAATAAAACCCTTATTCTTTGGCTGTTTTTGAAATGGGTAAAATAAAACCCTTATTTTTTGCCAAAACCACTGTGTCCTCCTTGTCTGGCTGCTTGGTCCCTTACAAATGGTGACAGCGGTGGGATAAGCACACTGAGGACAGTTATTTTTTTTGGAACATCTATTTTTTTTTTATTATTTTTTTTCCTTGCTTCCCTGAAGAAAATGCTGGGAGGAAGAGTGTGGAGGGGGTGAGAAAGAGGGGAAGCAAAGCCCGGGCAGCAGTCGGCGGTACCAGACGACGATGATGGGGAAGAACCTGGAGCAACAGGAGGGGCCAGTGAGCCACCTGGAGGTGTCAGTGGAGAACCCACCCTAACAGACCTATCCAACATCCTCCGAGCCTTTATGGGCCAGCAACAGGTCAGAGAGACCCGAATGGAGGAAGAAGCGGCAAGGCAAGGGCAGAGGGTTAAAGACATCCAGCACCAGTTCTCTCTACTTCAGTTTGAAGTCACAGCACGTACCTTCCCAGCCATGTTACCACCCCCAGAGGTGAGTCCTCTGAGGGAGGGGCCTACAGGCATGGAACCACAGCGTGACTCCTCACAGGCAGAGTTACTGTTTGGAGCCAGCCAACACACTGGCAGCCTCTCTGGTCAGTATCGAGTTCCCCAGGAACCCAGACTGGAAACATTTACTGATTCAGATGATATTGAACATTTTCTAGTAACTTTTGAGCGCATTGCAGGGGCCTGTAGGTGGCAGATTGGGCCTTTCGACTGTTTCCTCTACTCACTGGTAAGGCCATGAGTGCCTATGTAAACATGGATGCTGATGACTCACTTGATTATGACCAAATCAAAACAGCCATTCTCCAGAAGTATGATATTAACCCAGAGACATACAGACAGAGGTTTCGATCATGGGAGGTGCAGTCCAACGAGACCCCTAAAGAGCTTTATGTAAGGCTAAAAGAACTGGGTCCAGCCTAAAGGCAAAACTGTGAAGGACATTGGAGAAACCATGATATTGGAACAGTTTCTGAGAATGTTGTCCCCTGAGCTACAGGTGTGGATCCGGGAACATGACCCTGGCACGGCAGCAGAAGCAGCTCGTCTGGCTGACATCTTTGTGGCCGCCAGATGAAAAAACCAACCGTGGACCAATGCTGCATGGAAGGTAGCCAAGGAGCCGTGGCGACAGGGTTAATTCCCGCAGGCCACTCGCCAAGCATCCACCGATGTGGGTAAGTTTCCCCCAAAAGGAAAACCTGCCAATGACTGTCAGATACTCCCAGCCAAAAGGGCCTGTTTGTTATCTGTGTGGGCAGGAGGGGCACACCAAGCCCATGTGCCCTAAAAACCCTGTCAAGCTGACTCAGTTATGCTATGCTCCACGATACAGGACTGAGCCTGAGTGGAAGTATGAGCAGCCCACAAGGGAGATCACAGTGGAAATCAATGGCCAGGAGCTCAGGGCTTTGATCGACACGGGTAGTGCACAAACTCTGGTTCATCAGCAGTATGTACCACTCCATCAAGTACGCACCTCAGAAACAGTTCCCATATGTTGTCTGCACGGGGATGAAAAGCCGTACCCCACTGCTGATCTGTATATTAAGCTTACCTGCTCACTGTTGGCATTTCCAATAACCTACCCTTTCCTGTCATATTAGGAAATGACTTGCCGGTGCTGTTTGATTTGCTGCAGTCCCGTCAGACCTGCAATGTTGCCCTCACCCGAGCTCAGGCTAAGCAGACGACCGAACCTGATCAGACACTTGCTGTGCTGCCATTAGGGTGACCAGGTCAAAATGGTTCAGTCGCAGGACAGCAGCACTGCTTTTGTGGGACAATGCGGGACACGTAGGGGGGGGGGGGGGGGGAATAAAAAATAAAAAGAATAAAAAGTATTTAAATTTTTTTTATTGCTAATTAAAATTAAATAAATGTATTTATTATTTAAATGCCTATATATCATATTCGACGCAGACGGTAGGCTATATATAGCTCATTTGTTATTAATCTTATTAAACTCACCTCCGGTTTTGGGGATATTAGCCTCCGGATTCTATTGCCCCCTTCCCTCTGGACAGTGTCCCGGCGATACTCCCTGTGTATTCTGTTATTATAACAAACCGACCCTCTGATTCAGTTCTCAATAATAGTCGGGCCAGACTTGCTGAAGAGGCGCTCCTCTGAACAACTATATGTGACGTCCCCCTCTCCTCCATGGGTGATGGTGAAGCTCCTGTCAGTGGCAGATCCTGCATTCTACTTTTTGGGGATCATCTGAAACGGTGTTCTGCGAAATTCTACTACCTGCTGGCACGCATGGCGCACGCATGCGCATGACCCACAATCATTCACACTACAATATCCTGCCACCTTGCTGACGAACGTCTTGTTGAGTCTTGTTGTTGATATATCTTAAACAATATCTTAAACATATGTTTTTCATTGCACCTTTTGAACTGTATATGCATGTAAATATTTGCATGTAATTGGCAGCTGAATGTATTTGTAGATGATAAAATGTCGGTACACCTGTTGGAATTCGGAGTGAACTATAGGGTGACGTCACCCAGCTGTCCAAACATATAGGCGATTCGCGCTACGGCAGCAGTTCTCAGCAGAGTAGTAGAATTTCGCAGAACACCGGCTCGGACAGGTGAGCGACAGGCAGCGCGACTCGAGTGAGCTGCTCAGCAGCCTCGGCTGGAGATGCATCCTGCTGCAGGACCACAGCACCGACACTCTCAGGACCGTGACACTTTGCGGACCCACACTCTCCAGACCCTCGCTCCCATTGGCTGATTTGGGTCACGTGACCGTCCCACTCCAATTCAGCCATTGGGTGGGACGGTCACGTGACCCAAATCAGCCAATGGGAGCGAGGGTCTGGAGAGTGTGGGTCCACAAAGTGTCGCGGTCCTGAATGTGTCGGTGCTGTGGTCCTGCAGATGGATACTATTGCTCGGCTGCGCAATGCATTGGTTTGTGACGTCGCCCGATTTTTTTTTTAAATATAAGAGGGTATTGGAACGAGGCATTAAATTAACAACATTTAAAACATTTTTTAAATAATAATCTCTGATATATATATTTTTTTTATCTTTTAATTGCAGCAGTGGCGGCTCTGCCACTAGGGGGCGCAAGGGCGCCGCCCCCCCTTCAGGCCCTGCCTGGTTATATGAGAGTAGAACAAGAAAAGTTTCTTTTTGTTTTTTGTTTTATAGCCCTATAAATAATATAAACATGTTTAAAATGAATAATATTTACTCATTTTAAGTATGTTTGTATTTCCAATGCACAATATAACGTTATTATCTCAAATAAAAAAACACTCGTTTTCCTGAGCAGGAAGTGACATCACGTTTTTTTTATTTTTTTTATTTTTTCGTATTTCTCGGCCCGGGCTAGACACGATAGCGCTCTGAGTGTGCGTCACAGTTTGATCGCTGTATCCGTCACAGCCAATCAGTGCATAACGCGTTGTGCGTTGAAATATGACTATTATGTTGGAATCCGGGCGCGATTTGAAGCGGTCTAGCCAGTAGCGTCAAGAATTTCTGTAGCCGCATTTCGCAGAGTCGCTCTCTGATTGGCCGACGCCAGTATTTTTTTCCGTAGCAGAATTTCACAGAGACGATCTCTGATTGGCCGAATCCAATTTCTAATGTTCCAATTCTAGGTTATTCCTAGGTTGGTCCTCCGTTGGTGGTAGAGATTTGTGTTGTTGTGAGATGCATGCAGCTGAGTGTGCCGTGACTGCAAGTTCTTTAGACTGTTAAGCTTAGGCACTCTTTCAAAGTTGGTTAAGGTTAGAGTTTGTCTTAGAGCATGGCGATAGAACGCCAGGTAGTTTGAATTCTGAAATGGACAAAGGAATGAAGTACTTGTGTTGTGTGACCAACTGCTAACAAGCTAACACTTGGCTAACAAGCTATATGGCGGATGCAGTCTGGACACAGTGGACAGTGGTCTGGAATACTGTACATCAACAGTGGATTATACACTTTATCAAGGCAAGCCCTGGACGTGTCAACTAAACAGTGAGTCTCTCTCTCTCTCGCTCTCTTCTCTCTCTCTCTCTCTCTCTCTCTCTCTCTCTCTCTCTCTCTCTCTCTCTCTCTCTCTCTCTCTCTCTCTCTCTCTCTCTCTGTGGTTAACGTTAACGTTTGTAAATAGTTTTTTTAGGAGCAGTACTGTTAGGCTACTGCTGGCCATTCATGAAGCGAGACATTGCTGATTGTTTATTTATTTTATAACACAAGACTATGACTACCAACTGCCTAGCCAGCCGTGTATCAATCTTGGATGCAATAATAACGTTACCACACTGACTGTGTCGATGGCTCATTGATTTAACTACTGCAGCTCTCTCGGATTGAAAATACGTGGATTATGGCTTGTTCAATATCGTCTATGTTTGAATGAATGAATGAATGAGAACTTTATTAACAGATTGCAGAATGGGTACAATACAGTACGGCTCAATACACACAATTGTTAAGGGGATGCAGACCAGAGAAAGACGTTTGTCTTGTTTACATCAGGGTCCCAGATTTTCGATTCATATCGATAGTTTAATAGCTAGCCTTGGCTCGTTTAACAATATGCAAAATATGTGTACAGCCCTGTACTCATACTGAAGTTATTCTTGGTATATAATAGGTCTGATTGTGTAACGAATCGATTCCACGTCGCGCTGTGTGTGAGAGAGAGAAGGAGAGAGGGAGAGATCTGCCTGTGTTTGGAGACGGGGCGAGTTTTGTTTCTAACTTTTCTATTTATATATTGTGTTTCAAGTTGTGAATTAGAGTCTAGACTATACTTTATTTGACTGGTTGTGTGTTGTTGTAGTAACAGCTGAGCGACTCGTTCATAAGAGCCGATTCATTGCCGTGAGCGTGAGTCGAATCGCTCACGTCTTGCCATGAGTCTGTTGCGTGGTACTGTACATGTACATGCAAAATGTTTGGTATAGCGCCCCTAGTGGCGAAGCACCCACCGGCCGCCACTGAATTGCAGGACATTGTTTTGTTGTTGCGGGACGCGGGACAAACGGCCCAATATCAGGACTGTCCCGCGAGTTTTTTTTGGCCTGGCCTACGTAGAGATGTAGCTGCCTACTGTCGGAGCTGCCCTCAATGCCAGTTGACCTCAAAGCGGGACTATGCCAAAGCGCCTCTCCAGCCATTACCAGTTATAGGCACTCCATTCGAACGACTAGGTATGGATGTGGTCGGTCCACTAGAAAAGAGCAAGTCTGGTAACCGGTTTCTGCTAGTCATTACAGATTATGCCACAAAATATCCTGAAGTGTTCCCCCTCAAGTCAGTCAAAGCCAAGAGTGTTGCATTCTGTCTGACAAAAAGCCCTCTTCCCAAACTCAGTGTGAACTTGTGGGACTGAGGTGGATAGAATGTCCTGAGAACGTGAAGTAACAATTTATGTTCATATGGTCAATAGAATTGATATTATCGTGTATTTATGATTAATGGGTTATTCAACATTATCATAGCATTATTCAGAATGGCTAAGCTGAAAACAGACAACAGTTGGCTTGACCGTTGGCTTGATCACACACCCACACACTATCTCACCCCCACACAGAAACCAGTTTTGTTGTATACTTGATGAATGACACACACACTCACACACACCCAGTATTGCAGGTGACCGAGATTATAGCTCACACCCCCTCACCCATTAGAACCTCACGCAGACAGACCAAACCAGTTTACCAACTATTGGCAGGGGAGGACCAGACCCACTTGTGTATTGGAGACAGGATTTAAACAACTTGTTGAGAACAGTAGGGGACTCAGTCTAGCCGAGACTGTTGTCATGGAGGGACCTCTACTGTGCTGCTGTGTAACCTGTGCCATGTCTGCTGAATAAATCACATTCTTCACCAACTGAGCCATTGCCTCTGAAAACCATCTCCAGTCTGAATTCTTCTTGAAACCAGCGCCCACTCTCAAAGAATCTACTTCAAATGGTGCCGAAAATCCAGGGACGCAAAAAGCAGATCTTCACAAACTTGAGAGGGTAAGTGGAGAAATTATGTTAAACAGGAGATGTTGGCATGATTCAGGGACAATCATAAAATGGAGGAAATGCGCTGATTTCAAGAAAGAAAAAACCAGAGGAAAAAGGTTGGTGTATTTTAAAGCACACAGAATGGGTTGAAAAAGCACAGTAAAAGTCTATCTTTAAAGTTATCTCGTTTTAGGCGTTTGGCCAAAATAGTAAACAAATAGTATATATTAGGTTAATTACAATTGGAGTGTCAGCCGTATGACTAGCATACGAAGTTAATATAGATCTTACTATGAAAAATAGTAAGCAAATAGTATAGGTTAATTGCAATTGGAGTGGGCCGCAGATGTGCGATGTTAAAAAAAATTAAACAAAGTAAATAATTACAATTGGCGTGTCAGCCGTATGACTAGTATACGAAGTTAATATAGATATTACTATGAAAACGAGGGAAATAACATTGCAATTCGCATGTAATGTGTAATCTGCTGAATTTAGGAAGTGGATTTTTAGCGATTTGGAAAATATAGGCATCACTAGGGTGGCTTGAGAAATTACGTTAGATATACATGCATACGCCTGGTAGCTCCGGTAATGTATGTAGTCAAATGTTTAGGGAAATTGGATAGGTTAATTGCAATTGGAGTGGGCCGCAGATGTGCGATGTTAAAAAATAAAAATACTATGATGAATGAAAAATCACATTACAGGGCGAAGGAGAATGAGAAGAGAATTGAGATCCGGATATTGTTATACTTGTTGGCCAGAAAAAGACGTTTTCTTGGGTCGATAAGAAGGTGAAATGCACTTAATAAATTAAATCCTTTTTAATAAGGTGGCGATATTACATAACTAATGTGTTATGTGTAAGAGCTACTTCCGGTATCGCGGACAACGGAGAATGTGTTTGAATTACGACACTTATCATTGGCTATGTGCTGCGTGACTGGTAGTAACGTGAATTCTCATTGGTCCAAACGATCTAATGGCGAATCAGCACATGCACAAAATGAGTGGATGACGTCAGCACCGCCAGTTCCCACGGGAGAATGGGTTTCATTGACAAAAATGACTAGTAGCGTTGACGTGCTGTATCAACGTAGCAGAGAAGGAAAATATGTTTGGATAATGTTGGACGAATGTTTTATATGTATAAATGTGGGCGGAATAGAATAAAGGACTAAATTGCAATTTGTTGTGTGTATGTGAGAACAATGTGTAGAGACGGCAGTTAATTACAAGAGTAGAGAGCAGGCATGCGTTGTTCATGGCACGGGGTACCACTCAGTGGTACCTCACTGAGTATTAAAGATTTGAGCAGAAGCGCGTGCACGCACATGCACGCGCTCGCGAGAACGCGCTGCGCTCGGCTCGGATCGTTGTGTTTACCTGCGGCGCTACCTCGCATTATCATAACAATAGCCGCTATAGGCTGGTGTCTTCAACCAGTCTGGGACTCTTTGTGATGTAAATATGGAACGTCCCAAGTTGCCGCTGCCCACAGAGTGCACCGCCGTCCAAAGGTGAACGACGGCGAACGAAGGGCCAAATCAAAACAGCCGTCAATTCCGAATTGACAACTGTTTTGATTCAACCCCCCACCCACCACCACTCACCCCCGGACAACAACACACTCTGCAAACAGCAGCAACCCGGGACATTCCATATCTACATCACAAACTTCGGGACTGAGTAGATAATTAATTAATCTTCTCTTTATTTTTATTATTTATATTAAAACTGAATCAAACCATAAACAAGGTTGCCTGTTGGGATGTTAGATCCTAATGTGAAAAACTGATTTTATATGTCTGCACTTTATGTGCTCATTTTATGCCTGTCTTAATTCTGTTGTGAAGCACTTTGAGCTGCAGTTTCTGTATGAAAGGCTATACAAACAAAGTGTATTATTGTGCGCGAGGGAACATATGCGCATGCGCGCGGGGCCGCGCGTGCGTGCGCGCGCGCGTGCGCGCGGCGTCATTATCCTGCGTGGCGGCTCAGCCCATAATAACAACGCAACGCTGGTAGAGAGCCCGCCACACTGAAAATGCTGCTCAAAATCATTGAGGAAATTTCGTTTTCACCACAAGGTGGTAACGAATCACAACAAGTCATTTTAAATCCAATACAATGGATTGATTTTATAAGGTAAATACGCTGCCTATGCTACAAAGCAAATAGATCTGTCCAATAGAACATTACTCTACATGTTAAATGATATGGAAGTAAAAAATAGTTACAGATAAATAAATAGATATGGTTAGAGAAAACTAGAAAACAGCTTCACAGGACATTTTTGAGCTGTTGAAACGCTGCATTTCAGTAGAAATATTGCATCCTGATTGATCATATTTAGTACACAAATATCGGATATATTCATACACAGAGTATCATGTTAAAACTCACACAGCTAACACATAGAAGACACTTGATGTTGGGACAAGTGTTGAATGTATATTTTATTGTTTTTTATTGATATGTTTACTGTATCAAAGGGGGCATTAGCTCTTTAGAACTATGTCGATTTTTGTTTATAAAGAAATTCCTTTGCTGTTAAATACACACGTTTGGAAAATATGAAATGAATGTGCACTTCAACTCATAGAGGCCTTTACTACAATTTAACAGAAATAGGGAAAAGATTGTTAGCAACGTCTGCTGGTAGGGTAGGGTATAGGATATTGTACTACTACTAGTAGGAGGAACTTTGGGGATTTAGTCAAATAAAATGGTTGCTTCTATGAAAATCAAGTGTTTAGAAGTGTGTTTGAATTCCATAGCTTCAACAAAGACTTATTGGTTTAGATTATATGGTTAGAAGTGTTTTTAAGATCCAGTCTCAGAGTTTAGGGGTGGGGCGAAGAAGGATTTGTGAGTGGTTACTAAGCTTATAATGTTAAGTAAGGTGAGAACGGAAGAATGGGGCAACTTGCATACTTATGAATGACTGCGGGAGGTGTGACCTGTTGAGGATGCAGGCGATAACAGAAAAGAATACTGATGTGTTTAGAGGTGTTTAGATTAAATAAGTGAATAATGAAGGAAGAAATTATTCTGTGAGTGAAATCGATTAATGTTTTAATGAGAGACAATGGTTTATACCAGTATGCTAGTTAAGACGACACGTTTTTTGAAAAATATATATTAAGGGAATGTTTTGAATATATTTAATGCAAATGTAGGTAATACACTGCATTAGAACATTTTAGATATACTCAGTACGTTTGACTTTGTGCATATACTGTAGGCTAACAAATCAGCTTGATAGAAGTACATTTACGTATTAAATACATACATACACATAACACCCATATTTATATTTATAAAAAACAAGATACATAAAAGTGTACTCCCCTTTCACTTCATCAGTACATTTAAAAATCAGAGCTACCATTGGACACACATAACCACATAGAAACGTGTGATTTTGTAAAGTGAGTGGCATTTGGATAGGAACCAGAAGCGATTGAATATATTCTATTTGTTTTTATTGATGGTTTAGATAATGTGTGCTCTTGTTATTTAACTATGTTGTTGTGTAACTGATTTAGTGTTAGTTTAATTTTAGATATAATTGTTAGTACTGGATCAAAGTGAATTGATCAATGCAACTATTTAGTTTCACTAAGCTTGTAATGATAGGAGACAGACACAGACTCTGCTATGGTTTGAAAAATATTCCACCCAAATTGTGAAATAATCCTCACTTGTAAATGAATGGATAGTCCAGTCGGGTCTTCACCAAATTAACTTGTATACATCCTCCAAATGGTTTATTAGATGACTGTTGTGAGTCCACATCAAATTATGGCATTCAGTTTAAAACAGTAGATAAGTACTGTACAGAGATTGCGACTTACAAATAGATGGAATTATAAATAGATAGATAGATAGATAGACACATAAGTGTTGATTGCAATATTATAATACAGAAGAGATAGAAAACAATCACACAAGTGGCGACTGAGTTGAGAGGGTAACTAATTTACATATATTGACAATAACTACTCCTAGAGGTGTGAACACTTACTTATGCGACGGTTTGGCTTGACAGAAGAGAGGAGAAATTACTAAGGAAAACTATATGTCAGATGAAATGGTTTATGATGTGTTCAATAATGCTGTGCTGAATATATACTTGTGACTGTACTAACCAATTAGATTGTGCTGATTATGTGTCCAGGTGAAGTAGATATGTTTGGTTTACATTGCATACAAGATACAAGATACAAGATACTTTAATGCCACACAACGATGGTTGGTGGTAATTGTTTTCGGTACAGATGTTGAGCACTGGTTACATCAAACATGAAACAGACATCAAACATCAAAAACGTCAAAAACATATATACATAAATACATATAGGACAGTCACGGTAACAGTGTGAGTCAGTGACAGATGCTTGCCCGTCTGTGCAAAGGGGGGCGGGCCAGGGTGTTCAGTGTTTGGACTGCTGTGGGGAAAAAACTGTTTGTGAAGCGTGTGTGTCTGGTTAGAATGGACCTGTAGCGACCTGAGGGCATGTGCTGGAATAAGTGGTGTGCTGGGTGAGAGGGGTCGTTGACTATTTTAACAGAGCGGGTGACTGTGCGTGAGGTGTAGATGGAGTCCAGAGAGGGGAGGGGACAGCCAATTATTTTGGAGGCTGTCTTGATGATGCGTTGGAGTTTGTGTTTGGTGTGTTTGTCAGTGGAACCGTACCAGACTGTGATGGATGAGGTGAGGATACTTTGAATTATGGCAGTGTAAAATTGGACCAGCAGGTGTTGTTGGACTCTGTACTTCCTCAGTTGTCTGAGGGAGTACAGGTGCTGCTGGGCCTTTTTGATGATGGCAGTGGTGTTAATGTCAATGAAGATAATATGCTCAAAATTCCGATTTCTGTGCTCATCAGAAATATAATTCATTTAGAAAAAGATTGTTTTGCATATAGTAAACAATAGTTTAGGTCAGTATAATGTTTTCACAGTAGGAACTTGTTGCAGGATTGACCATGCAAACTATATATGTGTCATTTTATTGTTAAATAACTGCTATGCATTCATTTGGCAACATTGTATACCTTATGATTATTATTTTAGATTATTGGAAATGTTTATTTCACATTATAACAGAAGAAATTCTGGCTTTCTTTTAAGTAATATAATACTGTATATTCATATTTTTAAGTCTGGTAACAGAAGTGTATACATGACATGAATGGTGTGGAAGTGGGTATTAGGGTTAGGGTTAGGGTTAGGGTTAGGGTTTCAAATGTTTTATTGATGTGTTATTGGCGTTTAAAATGTTTTTATTGATGTTATAATGTATGATTGTTTATCCCACTGTGCTAATTAAGCTGGTTCTTGATTTGTTTAGTGGATTATAGTATTCAACAAAAAAAATGGGGTTAATGGTCCTATGGGATGACTGTTCTTGTTTTGTAAAATGATAATATTATGAGAATATTATGATTAGGGCTGTCAGTTTATCGCGTTAATTAGATTAATTAATTACACAGCAAATTATCGCGTTATGAAAATTGACGCAAAATTAATTACAGCCGACCTATATTTACTTTAGACAAGTGGCAAATCGGTGCGCTTTTATTTTGAAATCCACGCTTGAGTTGGGCGTATTAAACTTGGCCCATTGAATGACCCGTAGCCTACTTGATCGTCACTTCACACATGCGTCGTCTATCAAACAAAACAAACACACAAAGGAATTAGCTCAGCTGGAACAAGATGTCAGCATCACCCGAGGCGATACTCCTGGGACCTATGAACGGCAAGTTCAATTTCAAAAAGAATATAGATGGGACAGTAAACAAGACCATTGTAATATGTAGCTTATGTCAAAAAGAATTTGCGTATCACCGAAGCTGCTCTAGTCTAACGTATCACATGAACGCTAAACATGTCCAGGCAAGTTGTTCGAGCAGCTCCAGTGTAGCTAACGTTAGCTCCAGAGCAACTCGCACGCTTCGTCAAACCACTCTTGGAGAATTACCGTTAGGCAAACGGTTGAGTAAATCCACCACAGACAAACTAACCAACAGCGTCGCGAAGTGGATAGCAAAATATTGTAGGCCAATAGCTATAGTGGAAGATAAGGGTTTAGCGGAGTCATTTCGAATAGCGTCGTCTGACCCAAATTACAAGCTACCCTCGAGAGCTACAGTGATGAAAAGGATCCACAACATGTATGACACAGAGAGGGAGGCGAGGGAAGAAGTGTTGGCACGGGCTGGCCCAATGGCCCTAACGGGTGATCACTGGACGTCGGTGGGCAATCATAATTATTTGGGTGTCACAGTGCACTTGATCGATACTGAGTGGAAACTGCAATCATTTGCATTAACGGTGACCAAAACTGTGGGCCGCCATTTCGCCGATGCGTGTGCTGAACAGTTCAACACAGTAATAGAGGAGTGGAATATAAAAGATAAAGTCACATCTATTGGGACTGATTCCGCCCGTAATATGATAGCAGCAGCGCGCTATATGCCGTTCCAGCACATGCCATGTGCTGCACACGTGCTGCAAAGAACCATCACAGTCTCCCTTGAGGACAGAAGCCTTGACACCACCCTGGCAAAGTGCCGCAAGATTGTAGGCCACTTCAAGCACAGCCCTGCCAGTACAGAAGAACTGCAGCAGCAGCAGACTGCCCTCGGACAAGCAAAAGAGCCCATGATACAAGATGTATCCACAAGGTGAGACTGTTTAACTACCTGTTGTATGCTTAGGGTAAATTTAGTGTGTGTGTGTGTTTATTTCTTTGTGTTCTGTACAATTGCATCATGCTGCATTAACAACCCCCAGTGGGACTAATAGTTATTTTATTGAATTGGAAGGTGGAATTCGACACTGGCCATGATCTCACGGTACCTGAGGAACCAGGAGGCTGTGACTGCCACTTTGGCCCAACAGAACCACAAGCTGTCCATGCTGACCCCCACAGAGTGTGACAAACTGAAGAAGCTGGAGCTTGTACTTGAGCCCTGCAGGTAAGTGTCTCTCCCTCTCTCTCTCCCCCCATACACCCCCCTCCTCTCTCTCTCTCCCCCATACACACACCTCACACCCCACTCTCTCTCTCCCATACACACACCTCACCCCCCAATCTCCCCCATACACACACCTATCTCTCTCCCATACACACACCTCACCCCCCCCTCTCTCCCCCATACACACACCTATCTCTCCCATACACACACCTCACCCCCCCTCTCTCCCCCATACACACACCTATCTCTCTCCCATACACACACCCCCCCCCCCCTCTCTCCCCCATACACACACCTATCTCTCCCATACACACACCTCACCCCCCCCTCTCTCCCCCATACACACACATATCTCTCTCCCATACACACACCTCACCCCCCCCCTCTCTCCCCCATACACACACCTCACCCCTCTCTCTCCCATACACACACCTCACCCCCCCCCTCTCTCCCCCATACACACACCTATCTCTCTCCCATACACACACCTCACCCCCCCTCTCTCCCCCATACACACACCTATCTCCCTCTCATACACACACCTTCACCTCTTTCTCTCTCGCTCTCTTGTTTCACTGCAGGTATGTGACTGAGCTCCTTGGAGGGGAAACCTACGTCTCATGCTCTGTGGTGCTCCCCGCACTCTGCCACCTAAACCGCATCATGGACCTCAACGAGGAGGATCCGGGCTACATGGTAAAGTTCAAGGCCAGCTTCACGAAGGACCTGGACGCACGCAAAGCGACCCTCAACAACAGATGGCTGAAGCTGGCTACAGCCCTCGACCCGCGATTCAAGGACTTGAAGAGCGTACCAAAGGACGAGAGGGATGAGGTGTGTGTGTGAATGAGAAGACCAGTGTTAAGTCCTTAGGCTGTCATGAAAAGTCCTATGCAACTAATTAATTGTCCCTCTTATTAGGTGTGGACCTGGCTTAAAGAGATGCTGCCAGGACCAGAAGCAGACAAAGCTGCTCCACAAGCCACAGAGGACGAGCCACCAGCGAAGAGGACCCTCCTCCTGCTGTCTTCAGACTCTGATTCAGATGAAGTCAGGGTACTGTCAGGACAATTAGACCTCTACAAAGCTGAGCCCAGCATCGGAATGAATGACTGTCCACTGGAGTGGTGGGCAGCTCACGCAAAAGCCTATGGACAGCTGTCTCCTCTTGCTCGCAAATATCTGGCTACTCCTGCTACCTCTGTGCCATGTGAGAGGCTATTTTCACTTGCAGGTCACATAGTCCAAAAGAAGAGGGCAGCCTTACTCTCAGACAATGTAAACAAGCTTGTTTGTCTTAGCAATTGGCTCAAGGAATAGATTTGTCATGCATACAGTAGACCCTGCACTAGACCCTGCACTAGACCCTGCAGTCATGCCCCAGACCCTGTAGTAGACCCTGTAGTCATGCCCCCAGAAACTGTAGTAGACCCTGTAGTCATGCCCCCAGACACTGTAGTAGACCCTGTAGTCATGCCCCCAGACACTGTAGTAGACCCTGTAGTCATGCCCCCAGACACTGTAGTAGACCATGCCCCCAGACACTGTACTAGACCCTGTAGTCATGCCCCCAGACACTGTACTAGACCCTGTAGTCATGCCCCCAGACCCTGTAGTCATGCCCCCAGACACTGTAGTAGACCATGCCCCCAGACACTGTACTAGACCCTGTAGTCATGCCCCCAGACACTGTAGTAGACCCTGTAGTCATGCCCCCAGACACTGTAGTAGACCATGCCCCCAGACACTGTACTAGACCCTGTAGTCATGCCCCCAGACCCTGTAGTCATGCCCCCAGACACTGTAGTAGACCATGCCCCCAGACACTGTACTAGACCCTGTAGTCATGCCCCCAGACACTGTAGTAGACACTGTAGTCATGCCCCCAGACACTGTAGTAGACACTGTAGTCATGCCCCCAGACACTGTAGTAGACACTGTAGTCATGCCCCCAGACACTGTAGTAGACCCTGTAGTCATGCCCCCAGACACTGTACTAGACCCTGTAGTCATGCCCCCAGACACTGTACTAGACCCTGTAGTCATGCCCCCAGACACTGTACTAGACCCTGTAGTCATGCCCCCAGACACTGTACTAGACCCTGTAGTCATGCCCCCAGACACTGTACTAGACCCTGTAGTCATGCCCCCAGACACTGTACTAGACCCTGTAGTCATGCCCCCAGACACTGTAGTAGACACTGTAGTAGACCCTGTAGTCATGCCCCCAGACACTGTACTAGACCCTGTAGTCATGCCCCCAGACACTGTAGTAGACACTGTACTAGACCCTGTAGTCATGCCCCCAGACACTGTAGTAGACACTGTACTAGACCCTGTAGTCATGCCCCCAGACACTGTAGTAGACACTGTACTAGACCCTGTAGTCATGCCCCCAGACACTGTAGTAGACACTGTACTAGACCCTGTAGTCATGCCCCTAGACCCTGTAGTCATGCCCCCAGACACTGTACTAGACCCTGTAGTCATGCCCCCAGACACTGTACTAGACCCTGTAGTCATGCCCCCAGACACTGTAGTAGACCCTGTAGTCATGCCCCCAGACACTGTAGTAGACACTGTACTAGACCCTGTAGTCAGTATATTAATATTTGAATAGTCATATTTGGCACTATATCGTCGAGTTGGACGTAGTCTATTAAGCTAATAATAGTCTGTTAATATATAGTGCTTCGTGCGGTGAGAATACTACCGTAGTCAGTACCCCATCGTTTCGGGCAGAGAACTGGCTGCTTATCCAGGGTGGTTGACCCCACGTGAAGCTGCACCCGAGGAGCCCCAGAGCCGACGAGCGAGTGGACCTGTATACCGGATTATTCTGCCGACGACAGCCCGCCTTCCCAGGCACGGATTATGCTTTGTATACTTTGATTATTCCATGGATAAAGACCCCCGACACTGCCGTGTGTTGGAACCCCCCCCCCCTGGAGAGGACGCAAGGTGAGGAGACGCTCTGCAAGACGAGGTCGCTTCACGTCTCTCCTCCGTGGACCGGATGACGCCGGCCCACAAAGAGTCCACCTGCTTTCATCTGTGGTCCAAGGATCGCCGGCGCATTGAACGGCACTACAGTGGGTTCACCTGGGATACCCTTGGCCGGATGAGGCAGCCGGATTCTACCCCCCCCCCCCCTCCTACTCCTGTCGGCTTACAAGCGACCGGATTAACCCCCCCCCTAGTGTGTCCAGTATATAATCATTAAAGTATCATTGCTGTTATTCCCTAAACTATTCCAGGTCGTACTGTACTAGACCCTGTAGTCATGCCCCCAGAAACTGTAGTAGACCCTGTAGTCATGCCCCCAGACACTGTACTAGACCCTGTAGTCATGCCCCCAGACACTGTAGTAGACCCTGTAGTCATGCCCCCAGAAACTGTAGTAGACCCTGTAGTCATGCCCCCAGACACTGTAGTAGACCCTGTAGTCATGCCCCCAGACACTGTAGTAGACACTGTACTAGACCCTGTAGTCATGCCCCCAGACACTGTAGTAGACACTGTACTAGACCCTGTAGTCATGCCCCCAGACACTGTAGTAGACACTGTACTAGACCCTGTAGTCATGCCCCCAGACACTAGCTTGCTGTGGGCTGTTTTGATTTTTGAGGATACTGTAGCTTAGTGTAAACTGTTATTGGCTGTATCAGCAACAAATGTTACCTTATTGAGAGGTATGTTTTCATTCATTTTATTTTATTCAATTTAATAAAATTGATTTCTAAAGCATTCTTCACTTGCAGGTCACATAGTCCAAAAGAAGAGGGCAGCCTTACACACAGACAATGTAAACAAGCTGAAGCTTGTTTGTCTTAGCAATTGGCTCAAGGAATAGATGTCATGCATACAGTAGACCCTGTAGTAAACCCTGCACTAGACCCTGATTTTTGAGGATACTGTAGCTTAGTGTAAACTGTTATTGGCTGTATCGGCAACAAATGTTACCTTATTGAGAGGTATGTTTTCATTCATTTTATTTATTTATTTATTCAATTTAATAGAATTGATTTCTAAAGCATTCTTCACTTGCAGGTCACATAGTCCAAAAGAAGAGGGCAGCCTTACACTCAGACAATGTAAACAAGCTGAGGAATAGATGTCATGCATACAGTAGACCCTGTAGTAGACCCTGCACTAGATCCTGCAGTAGACCCTGCAGTAGACCCTGATTTGAGGATACTGTAGCTTAGTGTAAACTGTTAGCTGTATCAGCAACAAATGTTACCTTATTGAGAGGTATGTTTTCATTTTATTTATTTTATTTATTTAATAAAATTGATTTCTAAAGCATTCTTCTTGGTGTATTTAATTGATCAGTCACCTGCCACAATAATGTAATGTCCTTGAATTTTAAATATTTATATGAATATGAAATATAAATATGCGATTAAAATGCGATTAATTAGATTAATTAATTACAAAACCTGTAATTAATTAGATTAAAAATGTTAATCGCCTGACAGCACTAATTATGATCAATGCTATGTTTCCAGGTACACTTTTCAGGTGTGTTGGGTTGATAAGTTGGTAAGTGGTTGTGACAACGACTTGAAGTCAACCAGGTGTAGACCCCGGACATTTTTTCTTTTTAACTGAATATTAAGATAAAATCAAATATTCCCAGTAGGGAAATATAGATACTTGTGTAAGGTATCATGGATTTCCTTTTTGCTACAGTGTTTCTGATCAACTCTTGCTGTGGCAGTAAGGAAAACGTAAGAGAGGATGGTATGGTGGACAATTTTGATGTCTCCCACCTGTACAACCTGGCCAAGCTGCACAGATGGGAGAGGAAAATTGTCACCGCAATGGCTTTTGTGGTCATGTGGACTCTGAACTAGACAGAGTCAAAGAGAGGATATCAAAATGGACGGTTGATTAATCCGGATGCTTACAACCTGTCAAAATTATGATGACTAATAGACAGAAAAAATGCAGATGTGTCCAAATAATTTATGCTAAATCATTCTAACCTTGAAGAGGCCAGTGAATGGTTTCTGAAACAGGGTAAGGAGAGTCACATTGGGAAATGGACGTGGTCCTATAACCTGCCAAAATTACGGCGACAATGCAAGATTGCACACAAAATTCCATGGGCAAAAAGTGAGAGACTATATTAGGAATGTTTTGAATAACCAAAACATGTGAATATTTTGTTCTTTTTCTGAGAAAATACAGGTGGAAGTGGCCAGTGGACTAGAAGTATCTTAGATTAGTTTAGAAAATAGGGAACGAAATCCAACGAACCAGCATGCTATATGAACAAGAAGACGACAACGAAAACAAAACAGTATCTTTATATTTATATCACAAATTCTCTCAATAAAAATAATGGTAAAAGAACAACATTTATGCTAAATTTAGAAGAAATTGTTTCTGAAATTACAGTTGTATATATAGTAAAACATGTCTCTTTTTGCCTTGTTCTGCTTCACAGCGTCTCACCGGGAGAACGGAGTCTGTGACAGACGTCCATCGAGTAAAGGCAACAACAGGGTCACCTAACTGAAGGTTTGTGTAAGAGAGACAAGAACTATATTAGAAGCAATATAAAAACATGCATACATACACACATACATATACACCACACACAAATTAGGAGTTACAGTTTTTCTTCTTCTGCCGAGTACAAAGGAAGTCTCTGAAAAACAATCTGAACAGTAATTTGAAAAGGAAATAGGAGAAGCCTACTTAGAGACTACATCACAGTTCTGGAGCAAAAGAAAAATGGTGAGAAAGCTCAACTCGGACAATGACAAAACAGGCCATTAACTCAGCAATGGCAGCGCGCAAATATGCCTCCCCTCAACAAGCGACGCGGTCCCAACGGGTACGCTGAAAACAGGCCGGTATGGAAGAATGATAATGATTAATTCATTATAGCCAAAGACGGGTAAGACTGCACGGAGAGAAACTCGCGGCAACCTAAGGCAGGCACATTCACGATTACAGGAGCCGTAAAAATCACTGTGAGCAAAGACTCACTGAAAGAGTGAACACAGAGAAGGGGAGGTGAAGAGAGTGAAACACAGAAATTGCAATAGGCATTGAGGACACTATCAACACCGAATAAGTGACATCTCCAGACTCATATCTCTGGACTAATAATGCACCAGACAAAGTGAATAAAAATTCAAAAAGCTTGTGGGATGAAAAATGCAAAAAGCCTTCCTGCAATTACGTTAGCCCAAAACTGGCAAACTATAATCATATTGACTGAAAATGTTTAATGGCAGGAGAAAAAAATAAAAAATACACAACACACAGAGAGTAAGGCCACTTAAAGGTCAACCTCCATGTTGTATTTTTGTTCAATAAACAATGTGGACTAGGCCAACAGTGACTTTCATGAAGAATTGGAAAAAAAAGTATTGAAATTGACCCAGTTTTAGCGTTTTTATCAAAACATTTTGTCTGCCCAACACAATCAACATGCACGTGCATATTTTAATCAATGGTTTATAACGTGCACGTGTAATGTCGTCACAACAGGTATTGGTCACCAGGGGGCTCTGTGACCCTACTCCTGTGCTCTGGGAGACACAGGCAGTAGCAAGGAGGCAGAGCATTATTTTCGGCGTTGGGTGCATGATGCGCATGCGCTGTGATCACACAAGGCAGCCAACGCCGGAAATAATGCCGTTTTGAGCAGTTTATAAAAAATATTTAAAATGTTTATTAGCAACGCAGAGCTTTCAAACCATCCCGTATCTCTGTCCGAAACCCTCGTGCAACTGTGAGTACATTTGAAATGTCTCTGTGATACTTGTATAACGAACGGTTCGGCCAGAACCAGTCCTTCATGGTAAATCTAGGTTGGTTTCCTATTAAGGAGCAAGTGACTGTGGATTCACTCGGTGCATCAGTCACGAAAGGGGCTATGATGAGCTTGGCAAGCCAGAGTAAAACACAGTTTTCATTCAATCAATCAATAACAACATTAACCAGACTCTCGTTGTGTCTATTATGCTAACGCTAACGTTACCTCATTGTGTCTATTCTACAAGCTTTAACGTTACCTAGCCTCTCGTGTCTATCTGCTAACGTTAGCATTAGGCTAACTAACGTTACGTCCCTAACCCCAACAAGCGTAACTAATCAGCGATCTTTTTGTCAGACTAAACACTTCGCTCTGTGGCAAATTGTGTTGATGTCGGTTTTGTTTCATCAATAAATGAGGCAGAATACACAGTGACTGTATCCTTTTTTATTGCACTTGTTTCTTGCTGCAAACATACAAAAGACATCCTACGCGAGACATTAAAGATGGCGGCGTTCTGTTTTCGTTCAGACTCCCCAAACAGTGACGCGTCTCTCTTCTGACCAATCAGTGGTCTGCCGTTTTTCACGTGACATTTCTGGAGCTCTCATGCTGATCACCAGCAGCCCTGCCTCCCCACACGGAGACAAACTGAGTACTTTATTTTAGTGGAAAAGCAACATTATATTCAGCACATTAATATGCAAGCCACACCTGTTGTGACGTCGGCTTTTGATAAGCTTTTTTGATTCGCGCGTGCATGTTATTCGTGCGTGGACCTTTTTAACTCTTTCAGAGTGGCATTTCCGGTGTCAAATGGAAAAAAATAAATAATGAAATTATATACCAATGATGTAAACTACCCATAATTGATCAGTAGGGTTTAACCTGGAGGTTGGGCTTTAAGAGTAGGGCACAAATAAAGTAAGAATAGAAACATGACACAGTGAGAGTTGACATAAAAACAAAGTGAATATGATGTTTGTCGCGGACCCCGTTTGCCTGGTGGGAGCTGGGAAGAGTGCACAGGAAAAGAGAGGTAAGTACAACAAAAGTGAAATAATAGAAAATTAAGACAAGGTAAAGGAAATTAGGCAATATAAACTAACTTAAATAAAAAGCACAATAGACATAGTATACAATTCAAAATAGCATAGAGTTAGTAATAGGCCAGGTCTGTGCAACTGAGCTGAGGTAATCAAACAGACACTAGAATACACTAATCAGAATAAAATAACACTACAGTGAGAGTCAGCGTCCAGGATGAGTGTGTTAACAGATGAACCATGTATTGTTGAAAACGTGTACAAGTAATTTTAGAAACAATAAGTAGGAAATAAGAACGTTCAATCAGAAAATTCTATAAGCAAATGGACAACAGAAAAATGATTCAAAGTGATGGAGAAATAACTAAAAATATAGATTAATTAGCTAAAGAAATAGTTAAACAGGGCTGAGAGAGAAAGAGAAACAATCTGGAATAAAAAATGAAACTATAAAACTGAATATTTAAGAAAGGAAAACCAATTAAGAAAAAGCACACACGCAAGGTTGAATCAGAATATGAAATTAGCTGTACTATAGTTAGTTAAGTAATGTTTTTATGAACATAGAGTGAGAGTAGATAGATTAGGGAACAACTAACATGGCCAAGGAGTTTCTACAAATTATGTGTCCACAAGGAAACTACACAGAGAGAAGGCGATCCTCCCAGGCAACCATGCACAGAGGTTCAACGACCCAACACGCCAACAGGGGATGACAAAAGCGTATCAAGAGAGGTGGAGCCAGTGACAAGAGAGGTGGAGCTATATACCACATCGCATCAGAAACTCCGGGGGGCCGAGACGACCTGGTGATCCTGCAACAATTGGTATGATCGCCCACGTGGTCCCAGGGTGGCACACAGCAGGAGGAGGTCCAAGAGTGGCACACTGCACCAGACGACTGAAGACAGCAAAGAGGCTGTCATTGGGAGCAGCCCTCACAGAAAGACCATCGGCGAAGAACAACGGTGGAGATCGAGGGCATGGCAGAGAGGAGACACCTGACCGACAGCTGTCGGGAGAAAGAGAGGGAGACTCAGACAGAAAACGAGGGCTTCACTACATTGGATTCTGACGACACACCTGTCGTGCAAAGACATCGGGAGGCCATAGGCCACAAAGAATGACAACTAGACCCAAAAGATACAGCGAGCCTTGATGAAAAATCAAGGAAGCCTCTATTCCTATTGAAAAAAAAAATTGTAATGAAATTTCATATTTCATAAAAAAACAAAAAAAAACAAAAAAAAATGTATATACTCGCCACCAGTGATGCCACAGATTACTTGTAAAAGTAATATGATTACTGATTACTGATTACTCCTTTAAAAAGTAATCTTAGTTACTTTACTGATTACTTGATTATCAGAGTAACTTAGTTACTTTGAAAGTAACTAGGTTACGAAGTCGTCCCCCCTGCTGCTGCCACAACATAAGAATGACAACAGTTTTTTTTAAACGCTTTATTGAATGTTTTTAACTTGTTTCTCTGCACATAACGTAAATTGTTAAAATAGTGCTTCAGCTTCTGTACCATCAAGTATGTTAAAGCAACAGTCTCTCCTGCTCACAGCATTAGAGCAGCCAGACAGTGGTTTTACAAAACATACACCTAACAAATGCAGGTTGAACTATTCAATTATATCAACTGTAACTATTAAATTGTTTTTATAAATGTCTTTCTATAAACATACAATCAGTCTCTCTTTAACATGAAAATGAACTGTAAATCTGGAAAATAAGAGCTTTTGCTCTGCCACAATCTTAATATACATTAATCAAAATGTATTGTATTTATAATTTGTATGTCTTTTAATCTACATTTATTTTGATTTTATTACTGGACTGTCATTATTGTTATTATTATTTCTGTCATTGTCCTGTGATTTATCATTGATTATTACTGTTACTGTATTGTTTGTCTAGTTTCATGTTAAAAAAGGGAAAATAAAAAACATTGTTCAAAAAAAAAACATTAATCAAAAGGGAAAGCAACAGTCCTGACTGTTGAGCAGCAACGAGTGGTTTCCCAAAACAAACGGTGAATAACACCACATGTAGGCTAAAAATGTCTATGAACATTCAATCAGTCTCTCTTGTCTTTAACCTGTAAATGAACAGCATTTGGCAAATAAGAGCTTTTGCTCTGCCACCATCATATATATGAAAAGGGAAAGCAACAATCTTTCTGTTGAGCAGCAACGAGTGGTTTCACAAAACAAACAGTGAATAACACCACATGTAGGCTAAAAATGTCTATGAACATTCAATCAGTCTCTCTTGTCTTTAACCTGTAAATGAACAGCATTTGGCAAATAAGAGCTTTTGCTCTGCCACCATCATATATATGAAAAGGGAAAGCAACAATCTTTCTGTTGAGCAGCAACGAGTGGTTTCACAAAACAAACGGTGAATAACACCACATGTAGGCTAAAAATGTCTATGAACATTCAATCAGTCTCTCTTGTCTTTAACCTGTAAATGAACAGCATTTGGGAAATAAGAGCTTTTGCTCTGCCACCATCATATATATGAAAAGGGAAAGCAACAATCTTTCTGTTTAGCAGCAACGAGTACACAGTAAATTGAAGTGAAAAGTGAAAATTGAAAATAGAAAAATAAAGAGTTATAAAAAAATAAATGTACTAATAGGGCAGGTAGGCCTATCTATAGATTTATAGATTTCACAAAAGATAAATGGTCAATAACACCACATGTAGGCTGATATGTACACTACCTTTGAGGCCTATCCTATTCAGATATGGTATAATGTTCCTAGTGAAACAGGGGAGAGGGGTGAGTAAACCAGTGATTATATCTCAGTAACAGAATCTTCTCAAACCTCTTGTCAGAAAGTCTGTTCCTTCTAGGCGTGAGCACCAACCCTCCCAGAGAAAAAAGACGCTCCACAGGAGCACTCGATGGGGTTGGAGTGTTATATTTCAAGAAAATGTTCTTTATGTTTGAATACCTATCCAGTATCTGAAGCTCATGCTCTGACCTTAGGTAGTCCATCACCTCCTTTTCTGCCACGTAGGTCTCCTCCTCTGGCTCGGCCTCAAAGGAGAAAAAGTCCAGCTCACCTTCGCTGGCAGATGTGTTGGGGTTGGGGACGCTGGCAGCCCTCTGTGCTCCAGCATTGTAGGAGCGACACTCTTCTGTCAGGAGCTCCTTCACTTGCTCCTTCCTACCTTCGTCTCTCAGCCACCGGAGTTTAAACTTTGGACAACTGACAGCTGCGAGAAGGGCATCTTTGTTGTCCAGCACTGGGGCAAAACGAGTCTGGATAGCCTGAGAAATATATTTTGATATTGTTATTTAGGGATGTGCGAGACTAGTTGACCAGTCTATTAAACGGTACTGCTCCTCTTATGCTATTATTATTATTTATTATTGTGTGCTACTGACAACCTACATACTGCAGTATGGTGTTCCATGTTCATGATTGAATAGTGCAATGCAAAATATGTTTAACTCAAAGGTGGAACATTACCTGCACTATGGCATCTGGAAGGCCTGCAGTCGTCTTGGAGAGGGTGTTCTTCAGAGCGAGGGTCTTCTGCATCAGCACTTCAAGTGTGGGTAGTAAAGTTCCATAAGGACAGTCACCTTGTAAAATGTCCAGTGCTACAGTCAGAGGCTTCATGGTGGTGCAGTACTCATGCAGGAACTGGTATTCTGTATCTTTGAAGCAGGTGACTCCCACCTTGGTGCACAGAGTATTCAGCTCTTTCATGGGGATTTCTACGATTCTCTTTATGGCATCGTAAAAAGAATTCCACCGAGTGGATGTAGGTACAAGGAGCTTCCTTTTATTTACTTCCTCCACTGTCTCTGAAGCAATGGTAGACCTACTTGCTTTGGTCCACAGGGCTGTGCATTTAGCCGTGCTGCTCCTATACACAGCTTTGCTCTCTGCTTTGGATAACAAGTATTTCTCCACCTCATTTGTAGAAATGATGTTGATGGTATGAGAAGCACACCTGTAGTGCGGGGGGAGAGTCACATCCTGGCCATCACTTTCATTCTCTGCTGAGAGGATTCCAGCCACGTCTAAAAAAGTGGCATCATCAACAGTGGGAATAGACTCCTCAGTCTCATCATCGGATTCTGTGACAGTGACAGGCTGATACACTCTAAATGCCTTCACGAAATTGGAACCATTATCAGTCACTGTTGCTACAACTTTATTTGTTAGTCCATATGATGCATGGATGTTTTCAATTTCTGCACCAATAATATCAAATGTGTGTCTACCACGGATTCTCCGACATGCCAATGCTGCCTTGTTGCGCTGTAGTGTTGCTCTGCTGATCCAGTGACAGGTCACCCCCATATAACTGCGGTTATTAGCAGTCCAAATATCGGCTGTAGTTGATACATGGTCAACCTCATCTAGCGTGGCCTTAAGGTTCTTCTCCATCTCCGCATATTCCGTATCCAAGTACGAGGAGAATGCCGTTCTTCGGGGCAGCTCAGCACTAGCACTACAAGGGATCTTATCTATTATGGCACGGAAAGAGGGCGAGTCAACAGTGTTCAGAGGTAACATTTCTTCTACAACATATCTCCCGACCATTCTCTTCAGCTCTCGCTCACTAACGGGTGTTTTTTTATTGAAATCCAGCTTTTGCTGTTTGGCTGGTGGACCTCCCAGTCCTGTAGAAGTCGAAGCTTCGGCTTCGTGTTTTTTTTCTATCAGTTTGGTCGCGCGGTGCTGTGATTCCAGATGCTTTCTTAAATTGGATGTGCTGTTTTTAGCGGTAGACAGTATTTTGCCTACTCCGCATAGTGTGCAACTCACGTGAATGTTTTTTTCACCCGGTTTAGCTGACACAAACCTGAAGTAGTGACTGAATTTCCAGTGTAAGAACGCGTTACCAGCATCTTCCTGCGCCATTGTAGCTCGCTATGTTTTGTTCAGTGATGATGACGATAACATGATAATAACAGCCGCGCCCACCAGCATGGAACAACACGTGAGGTTACGTGCTCAGACACGCTTTGAAAACGTGACATGTGACGTCACTCCCAAAGAGAAGTAAACAGCTCTAAGCGTATTTTTGACTGTCGAAAACGAAATAAAATACTGCATTCCGCCTGCATTATGAATTTATGATGAGATAGTAACGAAATAGTAATGCACAGCCACTTGGACAAGTAACTGCAATTAGATTACTGGCTTTTAAAGATTAACGCGTTAGATTACCATTTTCGCGGAAAAGTAATCAGATTACAATAACGCGTTACTTAGTAACGCGTTAGTGGCATCACTGCTCGCCACTGACATTCCAAAGCGCCGGTCAGGGCCCAACAATGGGGTACCACATCGCCACATCAGGTACCAAGGGACCAGGGAGGAAGCCCAGCTCTCACGGATTGAGAGCTCCGGCCAACGCACTGGCCAGACGGAGGAATCAGGGGGAGGCATCACTAAGGCCTGCGGTCATCCAACCGGGATTCCGAGCCCCGACCAAACATCAGGCTGACATCAGACAGAGGCACCTGCCCCAAGAGAGGAAGACGTTTGTGTGCCATGAGACGATGTTTGATTGCCTTGCATGACGAAAAAGAATATAAGTGAAAAACAATGCTATATTTCTCTTAAAGAGAGGAGATGGACAGATGGACTACAAACACTACAAAATGAACAACGGATGACCATAAGACCAACGACAAAAGAGCGACCACAATTTTTCTATTTTTACAAATTCAATTTTATGACAAATGGACTATAATTCGTTTACTAATTTCTTGGATTATTATTTCTTGTATTAATAATGTTAACATTCTTTCTTTCTTTATTTTCTTTATTATCTTTCCCGATATTATTCTTAGTAATATTAACTTGATTGGTAGTTCCTTCTGTTTAAATTGTATTATTATTATTTCTGTTATTATGTATTTTAGAAATTACTCTTCTGATTAATATTAATTTTCATTTAAAAAAAATTCTAGGAAAACTGAATATAAATGTTATCTTACTATTGATAGGTTACATACATTGAAATATATTAATGGGTTAATTTAGTTAAGCTAAATAAATAAAATAACGGTAACCAATATGGAAAAATACAAATTAGGATATGAGATTAAAACATAAATAATTCTGCTTGTGTGGATCCTATTGATCCACAAGAGAGGAATGAAGTAACAATTTATGTTCATATGGTCAATAGAATTGATATTATCGTGTATTTATGATTAATGGGTTATTCAACATTATCATAGCATTATTCAGAATGGCTAAGCTGAAAACAGACAACAGTTGGCTTGACCGTTGGCTTGATCACACACCCACACACTATCTCACCCCCACACAGAAACCAGTTTTGTTGTATACTTGATGAATGACACACACTCTCACACACACCAAGTATTGCAGGTGACCGAGATTATAGCTCACACCCCCTCACCCATTAGAACCTCACGCAGACAGACCAAACCAGTTTACCAACTATTGGCAGGGGAGGACCAGACCCACTTGTGTATTGGAGATAGGATTTAAACAACTTGTTGAGAACAGTAGGGGACTCAGTCTAGCCGAGACTGTTGTCATGGAGGGACCTCTACTGTGCTGCTGTGTAACCTGTGCCTTGTCTGCTGAATAAATCACATTCTTCACCAACTGAGCCATTGCCTCTGAAAACCATCTCCAGTCTGAATTCTTCTTGAAACCAGCGCCCACTCTCAAAGAATCGACTTCAAACGCAAGCTGTATAAGAATTTGACGCAACGGTAAGGTGTGTACAGAGATATAGAGGTAACAGTCCAAGTAATGCTTTATAGAGGAAGATGTACCAATGATGAAGCCTACGAGCAGGCAGGGACAGCCAACCTTCTTGTACAAAATGCAGAGATGAGTGAGTGATCTACAGCCAGTAATGAATCTTATCGCACCATGATAAGTGGCATCCAGCATAAGCAACGAGGTAGAACAGGCATTCATATACAACACGTCACCATAATCGAGTACCGGTAAAAAAGTAGCAGCGACAAGCCTCTTTTTAGAATTAAAGGAGAAACAAGCCTTGTTTCTAAAATAGAACCCCAACCTTACCCAGGTGGCCAAAAAGTTCCGGCCCATTAATGGCCTGTATCCGGCAGGCCGGATGAAATTAATAGGCCCTAGTCCGGTTGCCGGAATCGGCCAAGTAGACGGCAAAGATTACTTGACTGCCCGGAACCGGCCAGAGTACACTGGGCCAGGTCCGGGGTTGCCGGAAGCGGTCAACGTCCGGTTGCCGGAAGCAGCCCAGATGCGGCCCAAACACACAGGGCCAGGTCCGGTTGCCGGAAGCAGCCCAGATGCGGTCCAAACACACTGGGCCAGGTCTGGTTGCCCGAAGCCTAGCCGACACTGCCAATGCAATACTTGTACTACACAGTAAATTCCGCAGAGTAAATTTTCCTCAAACTGAGTACTTTTGACTCAAACTGAGTAAAGAAATTTTACTCAGTTTGAGTGAAATGTACTCAGTTTGAGTCAAATTTACTTTGCAGAATTTACTGTGTACCCAGTATTCTGCCAGAGCTACTCCACTATCTGCCTATGACCGTACATTACCGGACATACAGTAGGAAATGGTTGATTAGTAATACAATGCCACATATTTAAGGACCCTTCCCTTTACCAATGGAGTATTGGCATGTCCCTCATTGAAGAATTCAGAAGTTTACATGCTGTCTCCTACCTCACTGAAATATATTCTCAGTGTATGTGCACATTTTACACAATATACATCATTCTGCAGTGAAGCTCAAATATCAAGTAAAGTAACAATTACCCCCATACATGCTACTTTTTCCAGTTAAAAATGACAACTTGAATAGATATTTAAACATTTATTAACAAAAAATATCACATCCTCCTCTCTGAACCCAACGACAAAGCCTCCAATTAAATGAACCCATTGTTCCCCTGCAACAGCTTCTCCCACATGGGGATCTTTGATTAAACACCTGCTATCAGAAGAATATAGACAGTCAGAAAAAAAGTTCACTGTTTACTACTTAAGTACATTTAAAAGTAGAAACTTTGACTTTTACTCAAGTGTGTACTTTCACTTAAAGTGGAAATGAAGCAGTGAGCAATGTGATCCTAGTTGTTTGTTGTGTACCTTGTGTAAGACAGGGTTCTATAATCAAATGTGAAATCTATCTTATTTGTCTGAAAAATCAAATATAATATCCCTGTTTTCAACATGGGCGCCGCCATTTTGTTGCTGACGTCATGGCTGACGTCATGGGGCTTGTTTGGTGTATACACTGCTGGTTAGTTACCTATAGTGAATGGGTCAGTAAGTAAATAAAATGTTGCCTACAAAACAACGGGACCGCGGTGGTTCTGTTTGTATTGCTCCTGGCTGTTCAAACTAATTTTACCATGTGAGAGAGAGGAAAGTTGGTTAATTTCCACAAACTACCAGTGAAAAAAACAGTGTTGTTGGCATGTTGGCTCAGGCTGGCTGCACTCAGGCGGCGTGATCAGCCTGTTGGACAGGGAATGAAGATCCCCAGAGAACACTTCATTGCCTCGGATTATGTTGTTGGGGGTGGAAGGTTTGTCCAGAAGACCACTAATCAGCTGAAGCCTGATGCGGTTCCCTCGGTCTTCGACAGACAGACCGGCGTTAGCTCTCGGGAGCGATCGCTAGCTAGTTAGCACCAGCCGGGGACCGGCGTTAGCAACCGGGAGCGTCGCGGAGCATTCAGCCTGCTGGCTACCTAGATCCACTTCAACCAGCCGAGCGTCGGGAGCTCCAGCAGCTTGTCGATGTGCTAATAGCCTGGAGCCAGCTACCGTTAGCTTGCAGAGGCTCCAGCACACCGACAAGCTGTGTAGCCAGCTACCGTTAGCTTGCAGAGGCTATTAGCACACCGACAAGCTGTGTAGCCAGCAGGCTGAATGCTCCGCGACGCTGGTTGAAGTGGATCTAGGTAGCCAGTAGGCTGAATGCTCCGCGACGCTCCCGGCTGGTGCTAACTAGCTAGCGATCGCTCCCGGTTGCTAACGCCGGTCCCCGGCTGGTGCTAACTAGCTAGCGATCGCTCCTGAGAGCTAACGCCGGTTCCCGGCTGGTGCTAACTAGCTAGCGATCGCTCCCGAGAGCTAACGCCGGTCCCCGGCTGGTGCCAACTAGCTAGCGATCGCTCCCGAGAGCTAACGCCGGTCTGTCTGTCGAAGACCGAGGGAACCGCATCAGGCTTCAGCTGATTAGTGGTCTTCTGGACAAACCTTCCACCCCCAACAACATAATCCGAGGCAATGAAGTGTTCTCTGGGGATCTTCATTCCCTGTCCAACAGGCTGATCACGCCGCCTGAGTGCAGCCAGCCTGAGCCAACATGCCAACAACACTGTTTTTTTCACTGGTAGTTTGTGGAAATTAACCAACTTTCCTCTCTCTCACATGGTAAAATTAGTTTGAACAGCCAGGAGCAATACAAACAGAACCACCGCGGTCCCGTTGTTTTGTAGGCAACATTTTATTTACCGACTGACCCATTCACTATAGGCAACTAACCAGCAGTGTATACACCAAACAAGCCCCATGACGTCAGCAACAAAATGGCCGCGCCCATAATGCTAAATGCTTCAGAAATGCACACAACAAATCGTTTTTTCTTAGAAACTGCTTATTTTTATAACGTGATTTCTTCTGTGGCTTATCTAAATACTAATGTGATGCTATGAATATGTATTTATCGCACTGCTTCATTTCCACTTTAAACTTAGTCTAGCTTAGCACAATTTTTTAGGAGAATTAATACAAAAACCGAGTGATATGGCCGTTCAGTTGTAAATGAAAGCCTGCATTTAGTAAGACGTTGTGTATAAATGTCTTTTGGTTTGGTTATGAATGAATGACAGCATCTCTATAGCACAGCTCTATTACTAGGACATAAAGTGCTTTGGAATGACTGCATACATCTTTCACAATGGGTGGCCCCAGCAGGAATCAAACCCCTAACCGTGACAGTGTTAGTGCCATGCTCGGAGTGCCAAGCACAAGACCCCAATGTTATGCGGGGCTCTGCTCATAGGCGGGCGGCTCGTGGCGTGGCTCGTAGTCCTGGTTGTAGAAGCAACCGTCGCCCTCCATGGAGCCCCCCCCTCCTCCCGCGTCACCCCAGCGAGGTGGCGGGTGGCGACCCTGACGGGGTGAGCCATGGTGGGGTGGCGGGGGGCCGGCAGGGGGAGGCCCCTGGCCCTGGGGGGGCTCCGGAGAAAAGCGCCAGGGGGCCGGGCCGGGAGGCGCCCCTGGGGCACCCCGGGAGGCGTGGGCATAGCCTTTTACGGACCACGGGGGAATAGGTGACGTGAGACCACGGGGGAATAGGTGACGTGGGGGCGTGGCGTAGCGGGGGTCTGGGGGAGCTGTCGCCGTGGAGGGGACGGGACTTCCACTCACCGAACTACTGCCCTACACGAAAAGTGAAAAAGGCAAATAAAAAGAACGAACCACAAATTCAACGACAGAACAAAGACAGAAGAGAAGAGGATGAGATAGAGAGAGAGAGAGAGAGAGAGAGAGAGAGAGAGAAGAGAGAGAGAGAAGAGAGAGAAGGAAAGCAAGATAACAAAATACAACAAGAGCCACAGCATAATCTGACAGCGTATACTACTCATTGGCAACATTTGATTTCTAATTGTGTTTACCTTGGAAACAAAGTAGTTGTTGAAATGTCAATGTCAAATGGTTTAGTGATGAATATACCATCTGACTCAATAAATGATGGCGTTTTGCCCATTTTATTTCTACCCAAGAGGATGAAGAACATACTTTCGTCTTGTTTACAATTCATCAAGACATTTATGACATACACAAGACATACAAATATACGGTACTGTGTAAGAAAAAGAGATCATAACAAAATATACATCCGAAGGGGAATAAAGTGTAGTTGTTAGTATTGAGCTGTACTGTATTGTACCCATTCTGCAAGCTGTTAATAATGTTTTCAATCAATCAATCAATCAATCAATCAATCAATCGTTATGTTGAGATTGTCTTTATTGAGCGATGCCCCTCTGTGGTAATTTTTAAGTATCTATGAGACAGTAATAAAAATGCTGTTACACAATTGTTACATCAACCTCTGGTTCCAATTATTCAGAAGACACACTTGAGTAAGGCGGTTAGGTGGCCGAGCGGAGATTGCGTTCGTCACCAGCCCCGGAGCTGAGCTGGATTTGCCTGTTCGAATCCAGCTCACAGCTCCGGGGTTGTCACCAGCTTGGCTGGCCGTCTGCACTGATACAATTGGCTGTATCAGAGGGTGGGAGAAGCTGGCGGGGTGGGTCCGGGTCGTTGTAAACAGCGACTCCTACAGTTCGGTCGGGGCGCCTGCTAAGCGCGGATTGGACGTGAGGGGGATAGTGTGGTCCTCCCACACGCTACGCCCTCTCAATGAGAATCCGCGCTGCCAGGTGAAAAGAAGCGGTGATTGGCTGGACGTGTGTCGGAGGAAGCACGTGGTAGCCTCCACTCTCCCAGATGATCTGACTGTGGGGGGTAAGTGCGCAGCGACCAGGAAGGGACTGGGAATTGGCATACGACTAACATTGGGATGGGAGAAAATCGGAGGAAAATGGAGGGGGAAAAAGACAAAAAAAAAAAAAAAAGAAGACACACTTGAGTGGGGACACTGACCTCTTTGTAAACCGTTAATGTTTCTTGTAGGATCTCTCACTCCTCAATCTGTGCCGAGAACCAGTTTGTTACATTTGGTTTATTATCACAGAGGAATTGCTTTTCGTGTTACCGGAATAAAGTACACCCCCACCCCTCTTATTCTTATTCTCTCTCTAGTGTGTGTGTGTGTGTGTGTGTGTGTGTGTGTGTGTGTGTGTGTGTGTGTGTGTGTGTGTGTGTGTGTGTGTGTGTGTGTGTGTGTGTGTGTGTGTGTGTGTGTGTGTGTGTGTGCGTGTGTGTGTGTGTGTGTTGTACCTGACGTCATGAACATCTGAACGTCATGCTGTTGAATCCACTTGGCTCACTACAGCAGGGCTTCGTGTGGTGATGAACCAGCTCAGATGAGGACACCCTCCGTCAAAGGTGCCACTGATATACCGTGCGCGCACCTTGCATCTCTCTGCGTCCAGGAAAGCACTAACCAAATAGCGCTGTTGTGTATTCGCACATTTTACTGCAATCGACTCCTCTTGAATTAGCTGACAGACATGACAATGGGGTATCAACGAGGTTTTGCGATATGATTTTGTTAAAAAAAACTTTATTGGACCTCCGTAAACTATAACACCAAGCAACTCGGAGCTGCCTGGAATCCTCAATTGCCAGGATACGCCGAGGTAAGACAAATTCGGTTTTATTTTTCTGCAACGTATAGCCTAGGCCAGGTGTTGTCGTTTAAAATTCATAATAATTTGGATTTATCTTTGCGTGGTGATGAACTACAGTATAACCCGAGGCAACATGCATGCCGTCATCTCATTTCAGACTAGTGAATGAATGAATGAATGAATGAATGAATGAATGAATGAATGAATGAATGAATGAATGAATGAATTAATGAAAACTTTATTTAACAGATTGCAGAATGGGTACAATACAGTACGGCTCAATACATACAATTGTTAAGGGGATGCAGACCAGAGAAAGACGTTTGTCTTGTTTACATCAGGGTCCCCCATTTTCAATTCATAGTGTAATGTGTAATACAATCTGTAATACAATCTGTTACAGAGACGTTGCCTACAGTACAACTGAAATTAAATTAGCAACATGAGGTTACATACATTCTTAAAGAGTATGATTTGTAAATGGAAAATACACTATTTGGAACTTTCTTAAAGGGGCAATTCACCAAAAAACAACGTTGATCTATTTTGCAGATTATATTCTCACGCATATCCCAAAATTTAACACATTCAAGTTTCACAGTTATTGAGAGTTAATTAATGAGTTTGAATGTCATCCAGTGATCTCATCGGAGGACACTGAATTAGACATACAGCTTAATTAAATTATGTAAGGGATTGTTATATTTTCATCATTCATACTTTTTTCATCTCTAATTTACTTCGCTGTAATCCACCATTTCATTTTATTTGTCAATAACAACAACACCTTGGATGTCTCCAAGACTCCTTTTGTGGCAACTTTTTTAATACATTTTGATTCAATATCCAAATATCAATAGTGATTCAAACATTAAAAAAATAAAAAATATTATTTTGTTTTATAGTATGCTTATTTACATTAGCACTCCTTCATTCACTTTTTTATCATGTCATACTGGCATTGGATATCGGTTCGATACCAGTCTAAAGCAGTGGCGGCTGCAGGATACATCTGCAGTGCCGCAGCCCCATACAGGCAGGGACCTGTGCTGTGCGCGTCTATGCCAAATACAACGCTGTTCGGTTTCCGGATTCCTCTGATTGGCCACGACGCCCACGTGACCCCGCGCTAGCACACTCCCTTATCCACGCCTGCCGCTACGCCGCGCCAAGCTCCTCTGTGTGTTGCAGCGCGCGGCAGAGCGCCTCAATTTATACGCATTGGAAGTATTGACTACGCTGTAACGAATCATTAAAAAAATATACCGTTAACTGGAATATGTTGTTTCTTTACACATATGTTGGATTATGTAATTGGTTTGTCATGACAAACCAATAAAATCGCTACAGAGCTCTCATATTTGCTATGAGTGGCGACGACTTGACTTTCACTTTCGTATTTCGCTTTCGTCTTGTTTAATCAGCCGCTTCTAAAGTCGCTGTCGAAGCCTGTTTCCGCCTCCGCGTGCTAAAGTTCTGGTAAGTTTAAAGTGCTAAGTGCTGCTAAGTGCTTTATAATATTGTATTTTATAATATTGTCGCGCATCACGCGCAACGCCACTCTGAGTCAAGAGCTCTGTCATTGAAGTGGGTGGTGTTACCAACAGCGTTCACCCTGATGTAAAGTAGCGATTTGCGATTTTGTCATGACAAACCAATTACATAATCCAACATATGTGTAAAGAAACAACATATTTCAGTTAACGGTATATTTTTTTAATGATTCGTTACGGCGTAGTCAATACTTCAATGCGTATAAATTGAGGAAGCTTGAGAACACACAGGGACCTCTGCCGCTCTGCTGCGCTCTGCAACACACAGAGGAGCTTGGCGCGGCGTAGCGGCAGGCGTGGATAAGGGGGCGTGCTAGCGCGGGGTCACGTGGGCGTCGTGGCCAATCAGAGGAACCCGGAAACCGAACAGCGTTGTATTTGGCATAGACGCGTACTGCGTGTTAGATGCCTGTACACTACTGCGCATGCGGATGGGGGGGGCTCTCTTGCGCGCTATCTCTCTCTCTCTCGCTACGTGTTACAGAGACATTAGCGGAGACACGTGTTACTTTCAATTCATAATGACATTTATGACATACACAACATACGGATATACAGATATAAGAATCTAACATAAAGATATACAGTACTGTTACATTTGTGATTGATTGATTGAACATTTTATTAACAGATTGCCGAATGGGTACAATACAGTACGGCTCAATACACACAATTGTTAACCTGCTGTCGTGTGGCAGTTAAAGGGTTAACCTTCTGTGTATTGTCACAGTGAAAGGGTTAACCGTTTGGTAGTGCGGCAGTGAAAGGGTTAACAATTGTGTGTATTGAGCTGTAATTATTGTTAAATCTATATGTCACAACGAGAAAAAGCAACCAAGTCCTCACTCAGTGGCATGGGTTTTGGCTAAATGCATACATAATAAAATAATGTGACTGAAGTGATGGAGACCATGTTTGAAGGCAAACAAAAGCAAATCCCCCTCAGATAGCACAGCAACCAGAATAACTGAAATACTGGCTGGTGATTTGATTAAACAGCTTTGTGATATAATAAAAAAAAATGCACAGTGCATTTCCATAGCTGTGGATGAGTCCACTGACACCACTGAGAAGCCTATATGTTCTGAAGAACCATTCATGTTCTGAAGAACTGTTCATGTTCTGAAATGTTATTGCTAAAGATTGAGAAGATTGATCAGTTGTACTTTTTTTTTGAATACTTGAAACCCTTTTTTTGTGGAATATTTGATGCAGCCCAGCCTCACCCAGACTCTACCTCCAGCGGCCCCCAGGTAAATTGAGTTTGAGACCCCTGGTCCAGATCTATAATCATAAGTGATTGTTAGTCTGGGTGGTAATTTTATTTATTTTTAGTACTTAACACCCATTAGAGACAAAAGGAAAAAAATGAATAAGGGCAAAACATATTAGGCTTGTGGTCATTTTAATGTCAGATCAAATCGAAGGAGAACCTCATATTTTTCGAGGTTGCAAACTTTTCCCTCCCCCCTTGTAAGTCGCTTCAGTCTCTCAGTTATATTTGCCTTACAATAAATATAGTTACACTATGGAATACCATCAATACTTCAGTGTGTGTGTGTGTGTGTGCAGGGGAGGAAACTAACTTTTTGGCTTACCAGCCAACTGGCGAGTATATAATTTTTTTTTTACCAGCCAAACAGATTTATTACCAGCCATAAATAAATCGCTAATTGTGATAATTACTTCTTTGTATGTCTTCGTCTAAATTGATTTTCAATCATAGTAATAATCACACCATGTCTGTACTCTTCAAAATATTTATTACCATAAAAAAAAAGTGTCTCTACTCTTCAAGTCAAGTCAAGTCAAGAGTTTTATTTGTCACGGCATACAAGTATACAATGAAATGCGGGTGGTCTTGCCCGCAACAATGTGCAATACAGTAGTACAACATATAATAGAATCCAATAAAAACAACATTGTGCAATAGACAGGTAATATACAGGTAATATAGTGGGACATCTCGGTATCTGTACATAGTTATTTACAGAGCATGTAGGACATGTTAGGTCCTTTGGTAGTGCAATACACTGTTACTGTTGCTTTACTATTTTTAAAGTGACCTTTCCTATTTTGGACTGGGTTGGGCTGGGCAGTGAAAGATGCTGGGCTGGACTGGGTTGGGCAGGGAAAGTTGGGCTGGTCTAGGTTGGACTGGGTTGGGCTGGGCAGTGAAAGAACCAAGCATTTCACTGTAATGTAATAGCTAAATAAAACAAAACTTAAACTTGACTTGTTACATTTGCACTCTGGTTGGACGCCAAACGTATTCTGGTTGTACTGTACTTGTGCTGTATGATGACAATACATTGGAATCGAATCTCATGTCAACGCTACTGGTTCAGCAGGTGTATTCTGAATGACAAGTATGACAACATCACCGTTGTGAAGGGTATATGGGCGAGTGGTGATATGGGGGAAACCCGGTAATAATTTGGTAATAATAAAATGTTACTCGGCTGCATTTAAGCAAAGCCGCTCAGTTAGTCGTCCACTATGTTGAACACCCGTAGCTTGTTACATGCTAGGTAGCTAGCCAGCTAATGCTGGTTGACTTGAGTGAGCTCATTCTCATCCGACTCGAAGGAGACGAGTCGGGTGCTGTTGTTCGCCCCATGTCAGACCGCACTGATATCCGAAAGCGACGACTCTACCTGCAATTATTTTCATCCACTGATGTGTTTTTGTCTAAGTTTGTCTACGTTGTCAAGCCGGTGACAGGAGTCTGTAGGGCCGCACGCAGTGGTGTGTCCACTTCCCCTAGATGGGCGGCATCTTCTAGAAAACGAGTGTTCATTGGAGGAGCTTAGAGCGCAAGATGATGTTCATTGGTTATGGATTATTATGAGGCACAAATGGGAGGAATCATAAGGGGGGAGTCAGAGTTCGGCTTGTGCCAGTGAGCGAATCAGCAGATTGCAGAATGATTTTTTTGTTTTGTTTTGTTTACTACTCGCCAGTGTGGCGAGTGCTCTTCATGAATCACTCGCCAAACATAAAGAATACTCGCATTTGGCGAGTTAAAATGGCCTAATTTCCTCCCCTCAAGTTTCAAGTTCAAGTTTCTTTTATTGCCACACGGCCAGGCCGGTGGAATTTGAGCACGGTGCAGGTGGTAGCTGCGACAATACACCACATGGATGATGGAACACAACATAACATCAACAACAACATAACATAACTTAACATAACATAACATGCATAACATAACATCCCCTGTGTGTGTCAATACAGGGTTGATCTCATTCTCTCTGTATCTCTTTCATTCTCTCTCTCTCTCTCTCTCTCTCTCTCTCTCTCTCTCTCTCTCTCTCTCTCTCTCTCTCTCTCTCTCTCTCTCTCTCTCTCTCTCTCTCTCTAAAAAAAAATACGATATATATATTTTTTTTACTGATACCCGATCCAGCTATTTTACTGATATCGGCGGCCGATACCGATACCAATATCGGATCGGTGCATCCCTAATCACATTGCATTCTGGGAAGGAGTGTAGTTCTCTAATAATTTTTCTGAATTCACTGAATTCTTTCTGCTGCCTCCTGCTGCGAATTGGTAAGGATTGTACCAGAATGTTTCATAGGACATTGATTCAAATGTCAGCTAGAATTTTACAATTGATGGCTTATTTTGAAGGTATGAACCTGTACTTTCATATTATGTAAAAAAAAATTGTGAAAATTCTTAAGGAGGAGCATAATCGGCTAGACTTCAGAGGGTTAGCTCACTGACTCGGCGTCACTGCGCGCAAGCGGCCAATGTAAATGGATCAAGCAAATACATTTAGCCTACCAGGGTCATCAAATATGATGTATCGGGGCGCTCAAACAAAGCAAGTCACACACTCAGTGCGCCACTGTGTTGTCACTCGACACCAGTCGTCAAACAGTAAAGATTTGCGCCATTTCGAGGAGCATTGTAGCGAAAGCAATGCTTTATTTTGCTTTCCCTGCCTTCTTTTTCAAACGAGAGGATCAAACCCAGCGTGGATTCAGACAGGAATGACCGATTTGAAGCACATAAAGCAAAAAACGAATTTCTTTAATTCGCCCTGTACAAATTTTTGCATTTAAGAGCATATACATATTGCATATTACATATGAGAGTCCCACACTGTTGTGTCCTCATATTACAGGTTGAAGCTGTACTTCCCAAGAGTCTCCACTATGGGGCGTAGTTGATACATTTCACTCCAAGAATCAACATAGTACTCAAGCGACACACGTTCAGAAAGCATTGCACAATACGTTGTTGCTTTGCGTGACCTAGCTACCAGATGTGACTTTGATAATAAAACTGAGGAAAATCTCCGGGATCAGTTGATTGAACATGTAGCTAGCCCACAGATAAGGGAACGTCTGCTGCTTGAACCAGGTTTGACGCTGGACAAAGCTATCAATCTAGCTACGCAGTTTGAAGCGGCTACACTGCATGCTAAAGCTAGAAGTACTGAGCGTGCTGCTCCAGTACAGGCTGTGATGCCGCGGTCTCATAATACTTTCAAGAAACGGGACTGGCAGCACTCCCGTCCAGCTAAACCTGCTACTGATTCTGCCTCCACTCGCTCTTGCTACCGATGTGGCTCGGGGAACCACCTGGCGAACTCTTCACAATGTCCAGCAGTGAGAGTGACTTGCAAATTATGCCAGAAAACAGGACATTTTGCTCGTGTCTGCCGTGCTAAAACACAGTCGGTGAGTACAGTGGAAATTCCTGAAACTACAGTGCTATGCTTGGAAGCTTCTGACATTACAAAAAGGATTGTATGCAATGTGCATGTACACACACCTACTACCCAGGCTCAAGAATTGAGACTGATTGTGGACACAGGCTCAGCAGTATCCATAATGCCACTGTCTACTTATGAGAAATACTTCAGTGAAACTACCCTATCTGCACCTACTGTTCGGCTGGTGTCGTACACCAAGGCTAGCATACCTGTCATGGGGTGCCTACAGGCTCAGGTGAGGAGAGACAATGTCACGGTCCCTGCTACATTTTACGTTGTGGATAAAGGAACTCCCCTGCTGGGAATGGACCTGTTGACTGCACTCCACCTCTGCATTAGTGGAACTACTGTCCTCCCCTCCTCCGCTACACCTGCCCCTGTGATGGCTACTACTGTCACAGCTCCTACGGCATTTGGCTGTGCAAAAGGCTTTGTGCATTATGTAAAAATGTACCCTACTGTTAAGCCAGTCCACCAGAAGTTACGCCGCTTGCCTTTCACGGTCAGAGACGCCGTCTCTACTGATACTACTACTACTACTGCTACTACTGCTGCTGCGGATACTACTGCTACTACTGCTACTGCTGCTACTATTACTGCTTCTACTGACTCTGCTATGGATGTGGAGCCCGAGATAGTAGCACACATCGCTGCTACACTCAGTGCCCTGTCGGTGACTGAGTTTGGGGCTGCTTGCTCTACCTGCCCTGAAATGACTGCACTGCGTGGTCAGATTAACAGGGGTTGGCCTCACTCAGCGAAATCAGTGAGCCAAGATCTGATCGCATACTTCAAGATCAGAGAGGAACTGTCAGTCAAGGACAATTACGTCCTCAGAGGCAACCGCCTCATCGCACCAGTGTCCTTACGCCATACATTGCACACACTGGCACACGAGAGCCACCAGGGGGTCGTACGCACTAAGCAGACTCTGCGGGATCTCTATTGGTGGCCGAAGATGGACTCTCAGGTTCAGGCCGACATATCCAAATGTGTCTCTTGTCAGTCTAATGACAAGACGGCCAAGATTTATTTTGCACCACTACAGCCAGTTCCACTGCCAGACGGCCCGTGGAAGAAGCTAGGCCTCGACATAGTCGGGCCCTTCGAGTCAGCTGTGCCAGCCTGCCGTTACGCGATCACACTGACAGACTACTATTCTAAGTGGCCAGAGGTAGCCTTTTCTTACAACGCTACAACTACGGATGTAACCAAGTTCCTAAGCTCTGTGTTCGGTCGCCATGGTAACCCAGAGAGCGTCGTCACAGACAATGGACCTCAATTCACATCAGCAGCCTTCGCCGAGTACCTCAAGGAAAGAGACATTGCTCACAATCGGATTTCAGTTTACTATCCGGCAGCTAATGGTGCTGTCGAACGCTTCCATCGTGTTCTGAGGAGTTGCATTCAGACAGCGATCCAGCAGTCTCAACCGTGGAAAGAGGCTGTGTTGGGTTGTCTGCAAATATACAGAGCCACTCCCCATGCCACCACTGGCGTTTCACCACATGAACTGCTTTACGGTCGTAGAATGCGCACCAAACTGGACGTACTGCCCTTGCAGCCTACTGTGCACAGGACGAGACTGTGAGAGAAACGGTCCAAATCAAGCAAGCCAAAATGAAGCGCTACACAGATGCTAAGCGTGGCGCTCGTGCACCTGTTTTTCGGGAGGGCGAGAGAGTCAGGATTAGAATACCACATCACGTCCCCAAAGCACACCCGAGATACAGTGCACCAATGACAGTGAAAAAGAAGATTGGCAAAAGCACCTTTCTGCTCAGTGATGGAAAGAAATGGAACGTATCCCGTCTGGCTCACACTTCGAACACTCCAGATGAGCAGGACTTAGGGATCCGCCCTGCCCTGACAGCGCTCAGCGGTCACACTTCAGCACAGTCGCGTGCAAGAAACAAGCCTAGTTAGCATCAGGACTTTGTTGCACACTGAGTGAGAACTAAGAGTAATATTGGTTGAGCATATATAATTATATCTTGATAATGATTGAATAACCTGTGCTCCCTTTGTTTAATGATTACCTTGAGTTACCCGTTTTATGATACTGACTGTTGGTTCAGTTTACTTAAGAAAGTGAAAAAGCAAAAGTTCTAAATTTGCATAATGCTGAGTAGCAAGTAACATCCTTTCACAGAGAAGGGAGATGTTGTGTCCTCACATTACAGGTTGAAGCTGTACTTCCCAAGAGTCTCCACTATGGGGCGTAGTTGATACAATGCCATGTTATGCATACAGAAGGAAGTGCAGAAGGAAGTGCAGAAGAAGAGTACACGATGCTAGATGATGATAGAACATGCTGTACCATGCTTGTACCCTGCTATGCTTGACTAAAAGGCGAGTAATCTGCTTCCTGAGTCTTATTACTACACCTCTACATACATACTAAATACTACGGACGTACAACATAACACACACCACCACCACTTAATCCTTACTTAAGCCTGGTAACAACCTCTCCTGCACATCACACAGTGTGACAGTGTTCTCGGTCGTTTACATGAAGAAATGGCGCCACCGTCTGGGAAAATGCGGTATTGCGCCCCTCCTACTTCACGTATCACCGGCCGCCACTGGTCTAAAGGTATCATATCGGAGAACTTCCCCATTGAAATCCAATAGGGAGGTGTAGTGGTTACGTCATTTTCATTTTTTCCTGTTCCACCCTCTGTTCCACATAATGTATTTCCCCATTGCCCATTTCTAAAACGGTTTGTTTAAAACAAATAAAGCATGGACATTGGCATGGTGTACATTTCTGTCCGTATTCATCCACAATCTATAGCTCAACATGAAAATATTCGCAATTAATCGTAAAGGTAGCAAAATAACAACGTTTATGTTTTCGTTCGCTGGGAAACTACACTGCTATTTGGCGCTGCTGACTGACGTCACTACAGCGTAGACGCCTGGCTTTAGTCGCAGACCTAGGATCAGATTTCCCTTACATTCCATAAGCTTAACAATTCGTACAATGGGAAAATAACTGACCCTGAATCTGTGGCTAGTATCTCTCTGGTGATCATAACCATTTATCAGATGAAGCCAACCACCATTTCTAAAAGCAACAACCACGTTATCATTATTTGTATTCACTGCATATTAAATCACTGTAAATACTAATATAAATCATTGTTTCGTTGTACATATTGTGTATCGTTTATAACGTTATTGTTTTTACGGCGGGCTCTACATGCCCCGATTTAAAATGGTTATCTCCTCTTTGTATACTTTTGTCCTCACAAACAAAGTATTCTGCCAGGGAACTTATGGACAGTAGTAGTTATAAGGTTTTTGAGCTTGTAACGTTCACGCTAGTTAGCTATCGTGGTATCAGCCGGCCGTGACGTGTAGCTAGCTAGCTTGCTAGCCGGCATGGTGCGTGCAGTCAGTGCACAGGTCTGAGAAGAGGACCTGCACATTTTACTCTGTCCCGAAACGCCTCTACATGCCCCGAATTAAAATGGTTAACGACAGTAGACATTGCTAACGTCTAGTACGTTTAGCGAGGTAATGTTAACGTTAGCTAGCTAGCTAGCTTGGTATCAGCTGGCCGTGACGTGGTTTAGGCGACAGCACTGAACAGGCTGCCTAGTGAACAACAGGCTGCCTACTGGTAAATGTAGTTCTTTTTTTACGACAAATAAAAAAACGTATAACTACCTTTATTTCAACCAAAAATGCTTAAACAATAATGTTACTGGTAGAAGGGAACTCATTTTGTGCAAAAAAGGGAAGCTTGTCAATTTCCATGCGGCAGAATTGGTACAATAGCCGATAATCCATTTCCCCAATGATAAATCCCTATACGGGTGGAACAACCAGTGACGTCAGACTACACCTCCCTATACCGAGAAACGTGTAGCCTATGCTACAAAGTATGCTCTATAAGTATATGACATACACAACTTTTCTTTTCATTAACCTATATAAAGGCTTGAATTAACTTGTGACAAAAAAACAATAAACCTACAAGCCATGAGGAGACTGAAATCATACACAATGTATACAAATTAGGGGTGGGACTCTATACATTTTTTTTATCGAATTAATTCGAGACTTTATAGTTAATTAAACGAAAATACTCACATTTGAATTGCATATCAATATTTGATGCGAAAAGCAACATTTTTCAATTAAAATGAATTTTGGTATACGAGTGAGTCAATGAATATACATTATACATATGTTTAAGCAGAAATATCCTGTATTAGCTATACTACACAACAGACTACACAACAGATCAATGCAATTTTTAACAAAGTGCAGCAATTTTAGGAAAAATATATATATAAAGCGCAAAGGACCTTTTGTAAACTCAAGCACTTTCGAGGAAAAAGTAAAACGCAGTACTTTCAAGTACATTCCAGAACAGTTGACCATTGGGGGAAAAGAAACTCTTGATTGATCTCAATTTCTCTTACAATTTTTTTTTATGAACAAACCAGACTAAGAAAAAAAGTTATTTGCGATTTATTATACTTTATACTTATAGCACATGCATCAGTCTGGTCTAACAGGTATAACATTCTTACACAATAAAGTAAAATCATAATGCGATTAAATGCGTACATTTCTTTAACTTTTAATTCTTTCTGTAGTTAATTAATCAAAATTTATGCGATAAAGTCCCAGCCCTAATACAAATACAGAAATGCAAACAAATACATGAAATATGACATACTGTATGGCACTAAAGCAGCAAATTGGCTCTAACCTATATTTCAATCATGTTTGTGACTCCACAGTAATGGTGTAAGTCTGTGCTGTGCAAAGGGCTGCTCTGTGTCGGCCAATACCTACTGGCGGTTATGACTCTTGGTATCAGCAGTGAGGGAGTGGTGTTGGTGCATCATCCCTAAGAAATTAATTGGTCTACAAAAAAATTAAGAAATTAATATGAACATAACCCACTTATATACATATAACATATAGACATAATACTGTATATATACCATATATGTATAACATATCCACATCTATCTAGTTATACTACTGCCCAGTATGGCTTACTGTACATAATAATATATATAATACAACTTATTTTCGTTGTACTGTACTTGCACTGTACATTGATAATAGATTTGAATCTAATCTTGAATCTAATATAAATACAGTATAATTATTTAACAGTGCAGAACAGACAGTTGGTGGGTTGTGTTTATTATAAGAGTCCAAGGTGAGAGACAGATGTGGGAGCAGAGGTGACTGGGTGCTATAGGGGCGGGTTGAGGGGGTAGGCGGGCGGAGCTGATTGTGAAAGAGGAATCCAAACCAGACAGGCGGTCCAGGGCCCTCATTTATCAACATTGCGTACGCACAGATATGTGCGTAACACGTGCGTACGATCATTTCTAAGCAAAGTGTGGGACTTATCGATTTGAACTTGTGCTTGACTTTGTGCGTATATCTACGCACAGCTCAGAGCATACGTACCTGGTGCCCGGTGGTAGAATATGAATATTACAACGCGGAAATAAGGCGTGTTCTGTATGGCCCGTAATTCATTATAGTTCATTGTAAAATAGCAACAGTAGTGTAATTATGGTCAAAACCCTATAAATAGCATTTGGAATAATAGGTCTTTCTCTCCAAATGAATGCAGCATGGTTTATATATAGCGTTATCGGAATATACAGGGTGTACTGACTGCGCTCCGCGTAACTCAACTCGTTATTATTTTGCTCACAGACCGCAGAAACACGGGAACGCCGCAACCACATTCAAAAGGCTTTGCCATAACGTTAAACGAAACAAGTGGAACCCCGAAGGTGTAAACAGAATACAAGTCATATTAACACACACAATATAGTGTTCTTCCCCCTTCCTACTGAGGGATTTGGGGTGCTTTTTCAATGTATGTGATGTATATGTGGCCAGCTGGGGGGTATTGTGGGTGTGGCTCTGGCGTCAGCGTGTATTTCAGCCTGACCGGATGGCGGCTGAAACAAACACTGCTAGTTGGGAACGGGCGATGGCAGCAGCATTCATTTCCCCACGCATGTTACCAGACGAGAGAGAGTGTGGCGAGTAAATACTCAAGTGTCCTGGTGAGTAATTTAACTATAGTGTAAATTATCATTATGGCATTGTCATGTCGCTAGGTTTAGGTGCACTGTCAAGTTGTTTATACCATGTTTGGTCTTCCCCAGGGAACGACAGACTGTGAACAGCGACGAGGCGGGGCGTTGTGCTTGCGCCTGGCGATACCAAGGTATCGCTCGCTCCGTTTGTTTGTAGTTACACGCACAGACTGTTGGGTATAAATAGTATAATACAGACTGTCCTGATTTCCCTCAGGTTGGGGGAATAGTCGTACCGTTGCGGTCCGGGTGCGTGCTGCGTGTGGCGTTTGCTACGCCGGGTGTTTCATTCAACGTGTAAGTTTAAGCTCTCTCTCGTTTATGTCTAGTGCCATGCATTCCATTGTATCGTTATGTGATTATAAGTGTTCGCCGTTTATAGTGTGCAACAAGCAGCATGTTAAGTATGTTATATTATGCTTGGATATTCATTGTTCCATTTCCATGTCATAACAGGTGGTGGTCAACAGGTGGTCACTGCTTTGGCTATGTTAGGTTAGGGGGAGCAGTAGTGTGGATTCAGTCTGTCTCTCTGTGCTAAATGTATACATGCCGATGTATACATGGTGATAGTGATACCTCTATTTTGTATAAAATTCAACTAATCCTTTCTGATATCATAGCTTAAATAAAGATAATTATATTAAACATAATTGCTTTGTCTGTCTGTTATATGTCCTAAGCCTCCTGGTTACAGTTTGGCGCAGTTGGCAGGATTTAATTTGATTTTGTGACCTAGGCTTCGGGTATTTATAACAGCACATAGAGAGACAGATTGGATCTGCATACAGGGGGAGGATTCAGGGACAGAGTGGCTAAAAGCAGTGACCACACAGCGTCCAAGAAGAGAGGCCGGGGAGTCGGGCAACAGAAGACTCTGCCGACACAACAGTCTCCTGCCAGGCGGCAGGCCTGACAAGAGGACCATTGGGGAAGTGACGCGACACCACGGTTTAAGGTGGACTTGTGGAACATAAAAATGAGTGTGAAGGACTTGCGAAGTGAACTGGCTGCTCTGGAAGCCAGAGTGCAGTCTGGTGAAGAGGCCATCAGCCAGTTGAAAAATGAAAATGACTCTTTAGTACAGAGGTTGGATGGGAAGGAATCTCCCTTGTCTACTCAGTCCTCTGGTAATCAGGGGTTGGGGGGGGGTGGGCATGTGGGGGGTGAGAGTCTAGCTGTTGGACCCAGGGAACGTATTGTATACCTGACACAAGAGAGAAAATGTACAGTGTTCACTGGGGGGTCAAGTGCAAATTTTTATGAATGGTTGGATGAAATTAATGCCACTTTGGTCTACCGCTCCTACACTGGAGCTGAAAAGGCAGCGTACATTTATGAGCAGCTGGGGGGGGAAGCAAGGCAGGAGATAAAGTATCACCCACACAGGCTGAACGATCAAATCCAGCACGGGTGTTAGACATTCTCCGAGAGATATATGGGCAGCCCTTGTCACTCTCTAAGTTACAAAGACAGTTCTTTGATAGAAGACAGCAGGAAGGGGAGTCTGTCCGGGAATATTCACATGCATTACTGGCTGTCATGGAAGAGATCAATCACTGTAAGGTGAAGGAGGCGTGGTGCAGCGACTTGGCCTTGCGTGACCAATTTGCAGAAAATGTATCTGATATCAGTCTCCGTCGAGAGTTAAAAAAAACAACTCGGCAGCAACCAACCATGTCGTTTTTTGAGCTCCGTAGAGAAGCTTTTCAGTGGGGGGAGGAAGCGGAGTGCGGGGGAGAGCGTAGGAGGCGGGTGGTGGGTTCCTGTGAGAAGGTGGAGGCCACACCAGTAGAGGCTAGTATGGTTACCGCTGCGATGGAGGTGAAGCCTGAACCTATGCTCGCTAAAGTTTTAGATATGTTACAAAGACAACAGGTTTTAATTGATGATTTATCACAAACAGTTTCAACCACTTGGCAGGCATTAGGGTTCAGGAGAACAGATGCCCGTAAATGGCAGCCGCGATACGATGCCTCAGGGCAGCCTATTTGTTTTAAGTGTCAGAAAGCTGGCCATATCGCACGATTCTGTATGGCCCCACGGCCTAGCCCTAGTCAAGACCCTTGGTCTCCTGATTCGGCCGCAGGGAGGGAGGGGGCAGCCCAGATATCGGAGCAGCATGCAGGGAAACTGTCTCCCTCTGTGGTGAAGAGCCAAACCCCGGGTGGAGTACAGCCAGGCTCAGTAACGGTACCCGATATTGATCCACAGGTGTATGAGTGTTTATTAGGGGAGTGTGACACTGTGGAAGTTTCTATGGGGGGGGTGAAGTTTCAATGTTTAATAGATTCTGGGTCAAATGTTTCAACGGTTACTGAAGGGTTTTTCTTTAAACATCTACTGCCAAGTTGGGGTGGGAATTTGACTGACTGTGGGTGGCTGACATTGAGTGGGGTCCGGGGGTTGAATATCCCATACCTGGGTTACTTCACAATTGATGTGGAGGCGGTGGCGTTGGGCAGGACTATACCACAGAGGGGTATATTGGTGGTGAAAGACTCAATTGGACAAGCCGAAAAAGAGCGTAAACAAGCAGTGCCAGGCTTGCTTGGGATGAATGTCATTAAGGAATGTTATCAGCTGTTATGCCCTGTGCAGGGTCCTAGCCCACCGCCGCCCCTCCTGAAGGCCCCAGGTTGGCAGACTGCTGTTGCAGCCGGTCAAAGTGAACAAACGGTCATATTGAAAAGGAACATGTTTGCTGCTGCCGTCTCCCCGTTTACGATCCCTGCAGGATCGGTGTGCTTTGTTCCAGCGGCCGGACCTGGCAGTCTATGCCTGTCTAGGGCATCGGTACTTGTAGAGCCGTTGGGGTTGGAAGAGGGGAATTTGCCTGCGGGGTTGGTGGTCTCTAGTACCTCTGTAGCAGCCAACGATGGACATCTGGCTGATCCGGTCATTAATGCGGGTTCCTCAGATGTTAGGGTGAAGCCACATCTGGTGGAGGTAGTGGCCGGGGAGGGTCCACAGGAAGTGCAGGTTATGATTAGGGAGCAGCATGGGGTGCAAGGAGAGGAGAGTGAGGATGATGGTGTAATTTGGATTGGTATTGGGTCAGAGGGGGGCTTGGGGGCGGATCCCGGGGAGGGGGGTCCGGAACGGAGCAAGCAGGGTGGTCCGGATGACTCTGGGGAGCAGTCCCATCATCGTGACGGTGGGGCACGGTCTGAACCGGTGAAACCATGGCCCCACAGAGAACGGAGGGCACCGGAGGAGAGAACCATGCTCCCGGTGCAGGTGCGTCAGTCACACCATAGCAATGCGGGTGTGCGTTCGAATCCCTTTAATCTGCCGCGTTCAGCCGTTCGACATCCAGGGGGGAAGAGTGCGGTGCTAGGGGTTGCGGCGTCGCCACTTGGCCGTTGTCGTACGGAGGAGGGGTCCTTTGGGGCCAAAGACGGACTTGGCGATCAGTGGGACCCTGATTAGTTTTCTAGGGGGGTGAGTGTGGCCAGCTGGGGGGTATTGTGGGTGTGGCTCTGGCGTCAGCGTGTATTTCAGCCTGACCGGATGGCGGCTGAAACAAACACTGCTAGTTGGGAACGGGCGATGGCAGCAGCATTCATTTCCCCACGCATGTTACCAGACGAGAGAGAGTGTGGCGAGTAAATACTCAAGTGTCCTGGTGAGTAATTTAACTATAGTGTAAATTATCATTATGGCATTGTCATGTCGCTAGGTTTAGGTGCACTGTCAAGTTGTTTATACCATGTTTGGTCTTCCCCAGGGAACGACAGACTGTGAACAGCGACGAGGCGGGGCGTTGTGCTTGCGCCTGGCGATACCAAGGTATCGCTCGCTCCGTTTGTTTGTAGTTACACGCACAGACTGTTGGGTATAAATAGTATAATACAGACTGTCCTGATTTCCCTCAGGTTGGGGGAATAGTCGTACCGTTGCGGTCCGGGTGCGTGCTGCGTGTGGCGTTTGCTACGCCGGGTGTTTCATTCAACGTGTAAGTTTAAGCTCTCTCTCGTTTATGTCTAGTGCCATGCATTCCATTGTATCGTTATGTGATTATAAGTGTTCGCCGTTTATAGTGTGCAACAAGCAGCATGTTAAGTATGTTATATTATGCTTGGATATTCATTGTTCCATTTCCATGTCATAACAGGTGGTGGTCAACAGGTGGTCACTGCTTTGGCTATGTTAGGTTAGGGGGAGCAGTAGTGTGGATTCAGTCTGTCTCTCTGTGCTAAATGTATACATGCCGATGTATACATGGTGATAGTGATACCTCTATTTTGTATAAAATTCAACTAATCCTTTCTGATATCATAGCTTAAATAAAGATAATTATATTAAACATAATTGCTTTGTCTGTCTGTTATATGTCCTAAGCCTCCTGGTTACATATAGATTGGGGAAAGATGGTAGCATCTAACGGTGCCAGGTCAGAGAGGGCAGAAATGTGTTTGGCTTAGCAGAGGTTGGTTCAGAACGGTGACCAGTGGATTGAATACACTGCCAGCGAGGGTGTTTGTTGACATTCCTTGGAAGAACATCTGAGATAAGACGGAGTGTCTCCCAGAGCGAGGGAGAGCGGTTCACAGTAAATGAAACGTTTAATGTGTGTAAAGGTTATTAACGCAGTTGTCATGACAACACGTCGCATGACAACCAGAAGGCGGGGCCGTCGTTGCGACGACGAACATCTATGAGTCGAACGGTGTTTCCGGGTGTAAGGCAGACTAGAATCTGACCGAGAGCGAGTAGGACTGAGATCACACAGAGGACTCTCTCTCCTTTTATCACGAGAGAGGGGGGGGGGGGGGGGGGGGGGGGGAGAATGCCACGACATCATTAGCTTCGGCTAACACGAGGAGGGTTCAGGCTAACAAACAGGCCTGAACACTATTGGACTGAATAACAAAAGGACGATAGACGAACACACCGAAAGATCATTAGAATAGACTCTTCAAGGACGATACAATTTGATAACATCTGACAACATCTGATTATGAGGTTCTGTTTATAGCAATAAAACAACGCTTTTCCTCATAAGGTATCTCACGGTGTCGAAGTGTCGAATTCTTACGGAGGTGGAGAATTATTATGGTTTATGGATTGCACTAACGGGGGAGATAAGGATCTTATCAACCGGTATCGGAGACGTCAGGACCATTAAAAGTACACAACGCAGAGGAATTGGATGGAGAGCCAAACAGACGAAGACGTGATACTGGCCAGTTTGATCAGGATCTTACAGTTGGTGCCGATGACAGCCGGATTTGCAAGAGATTAAAACAACGGGAACAGTTGGTTGTTGATGACAGCCGGATTTGCAAGAGATAAGAACAACGGATAAAGACTTTTTCAATAATGGGGCGACAGTGGACAACAGTCATCAATGTGTGGGAGAATCATGATCGAAGCAAGGCCGGCCAGCCCTGGGGGAGAGCGGCGAGTCGAGCGGTCAGGAGGCGAACCAGCGCTGTAGGGAAAACAGCGCTCCGATCAAAAATGTGAGTTCACTGTGCACACGGTTGTTTTGATCTTTTAAGCCAAATAAAAACGAACAGATGTGCATCCGTAAACGTAAACATTTCTAGTTCGACACAGAGAGAATGCCAGCTGTAATAATATGAGCAGAGAGCCATGGTGAAAATCGAGGGTGTTATCTACAGAGAATGAAAAGCAAATGAGGCAGGCTGCACAGTTTTGGTTTAAGGAGGGTAAATGCGAGATGAGGAAAAGGGGGGGGGGCGCTTGAATCAGATCGAAAAATTGTTGATGGCGGGACTGTTTTCATAACAGAAGGAAAGTCGAAAGGAGATTGTACCAGTGTGTATTGTGTCCGATCAGGCAAGAGTATTAGTCTGAGAAAGCGTCCCCTGATAATGGATAGGAAAGAGAGGAAAAACAGCGGTGTTTTTAGGCCTTGGAAGGAAGGGCAGCGTTCGTTTGTTGAGAGAGTAGCCATTTGCACCGAGTCAAAATGGCCGCAGAGCCACGAGGGGTTTAGAATCAGGAAGTGACACGTCACCTACAATCCTCTAGACTGAGTTTTGGCCGCCATCTAGGGGGGCAGTGGGATAATACAAGCAAATGGAGGAGGAGTAGGTCGCCACCTAGTGGCGGAGGGGGGGGGGGGTAGTGCTGGGGAGTTTCCATTACCCATAGGGGAATATTTAGAGTTTAAGTTAATTAAGGAGTTTAATTTTTTCAAAATTACCAACTGCTTGTGTGTATACACGGTGGTGTATGTGAGAACTTTGTAAAGGAACTCAAAGTGTGGTATAGAGCGACGGGACAGCTCCAGGGCGACGGTAGACAGCCCCGTAGGGTATATAGAGCGACGTGACAGCTCCAGGGCGACGGTAGACAGCCCTGTAGGGTATATAGAGCGACGTGACAGCTCCAGGGCGACGGTAGACAGCCCCGTAGGGTATAGAGCGACGGGACAGCTCCAGGGCGACGTAGACAGCCCCGTAGGGTATAGAGCGACGTGACAGCTCCAGGGCGACGGTAGACAGCCCTGTAGGGTATAGAGCGACGGGACAGCTCCAGGGCGACGGTAGACAGCCCTGTAGGGTATAGAGCGACGTGACAGCTCCAGGGCGACGGTAGACAGCCCCGTAGGGTATAGAGCAACGGACAGCTCTGTTGTATGTTAGATGATAGGACGAGTACGTATGTGAGTTAGGGGCAGGGAACCAACCTGCTCTGTTGTATGTTAGAGCGATGCTCGGTTGGATGTTATTATCATAATAATAATATCGATATACAGGTTAATTAAATAGTTTAATTATTGAATGGGTTAAATAAGAATTGCACAGAGAGATGAGATGCGGTTTAATTAAATAAGTTTAATTATGTAATAAGAGGGAGTTCGATCTCCAGTGGGGCCTTTCTCACACCTAATAAATAGGCAGAGTCTTGAGGGGACACGTCACCAGAAAGAACTGGCGCGCGCTGGGGGTCACCCGTGGGACAAACGTAGAGTGCCGAGTGGGTATCGTTTAGCTGCTGGTGTCACGCCGGAAGACAACAAAACAGGGAACAGCCCTGTAGGATTAGATATGGGTGTTGAGAAGGTGGGGGACTAATAGAGAACAAATAGCGCCATGGGCTGTAGGACACTCACACCGTCCAACAGTCTGAAAGGGCGTGGCCATGGCAGGGGCTTGCAGAGGAAAAAATATATAGAGAACGAGCTGCAGGCCCAAAGCCACAGTAGACTAATAGAAAACACAGGGTCGAGTGTACAGAAAAACTGCCGGCGTGGTGTTTCTGCTTTCAGAGTCTGGAGAGGGCCGACGGCGGTGGAGATGAGCCTCAACCAAGATGACCGACAGGGCAGAGATGACCGACGGGGCGGAGACGGCCGACGAGGCGGAGTCCAGCGGTCGCAGGCGGTGTTTGCCCAGGGGAGAACGAGGCGGACATCGGAGGGGGTTTCCCTGCGGAGACGCTGTTTAGAGAGCGTTTTGAAACAACAGAGCACGGGCGGTGAATCATGGACAAACAGGGACTTCCTTTCAGAGTCAATCAGGAGTTCGAGAGACGAGACAACAGCGAGAAGTCCTGTGTTCATTGATTAGGAGTATGAGATATAAATGGAGGATTCATATAGAAGATATATGTATAGAAGGATATATATATATATAGAAGGTTGATAAGAGGGAAAACAGTAAAACAACAGGATAGAATTATTGGGAGCAGACAGAGGAGCTCCAATTGTGATGAGTCGTTGGATGTTGTTGGTTTTGGTGGTCGGTTTCGGCTCCCTTTGTGCACGAAGGGGGGCGCAAACAGACATCAGGCAGCAAGATCACTGGGTTGACCGTGGGCCGTCTTCGTTTCTTGTGCACGAGAGATGGGGTTGGTTTGCTTCAACCACAGGCTATTTTTGGCATAATTAATTAAAAAAACCAAATAATGATTTATGATTCTGAAGGTTGATTAAGGGGGGAATGAGGGATTTGGGGTGCTTTTTCAATGTATGTGATGTATAGATTGGGGAAAGATGGTAGCATCTAACGGTGCCAGGTCAGAGAGGGCAGAAATGTGTTTGGCTTAGCAGAGGTTGGTTCAGAACGGTGACCAGTGGATTGAATACACTGCCAGCGAGGGTGTTTGTTGACATTCCTTGGAAGAACATCTGAGATAAGACGGAGTGTCTCCCAGAGCGAGGGAGAGCGGTTCACAGTGAATGAAACGTTTAATGTGTGTAAAGGTTATTAACGCAGTTGTCATGACAACACGTCGCATGACAACCAGAAGGCGGGGCCGTCGTTGCGACGACGAACATCTATGAGTCGAACGGTGTTTCCGGGTGTAAGGCAGACTAGAATCTGACCGAGAGCGAGTAGGACTGAGATCACACAGAGGACTCTCTCTCCTCTTATCACGAGAGAGGGGGGGGGGGGGGGGAAATGCCACGACATCATTAGCTTCGGCTAACACGAGGAGGGTTCAGGCTAACGAACAGGCCTGAACACTATTGGACTGAATAACAAAAGGACGATAGATGAACACACCGAAAGATCATTAGAATAGACTCTTCAAGGACGATACAATTTGATAACATCTGACAACATCTGATTATGAGGTTCTGTTTATAGCAATAAAACAATGCTTTTCCTCATAAGGTATCTCACGGTGTCGAAGTGTCGAATTCTTACAGAGGTGGAGAATTATTATGGTTTATGGATTGCACTAACGGGGGAGATAAGGATCTTATCAACCGGTATCGGAGACGTCAGGACCATTAAAAGTACACAACGCAGAGGAATTGGATGGAGAGCCAAACAGACGAAGACGTGATACTGGCCAGTTTGATCAGGATCTTACACTACTGTATAAAGAAAGAATTAAAAACGCATTGCAACGAGAACAGAGGTTATTTGTTGAGTTTATGTGTATTACAAAACCCTTGCAATAAATGTGTCTTAAATGAATGAAAAGCATACATGCTCTGGATATATCGATATTGTGTGGGTTATATGACTTGTATTCTGCTTACATAACTTCGAAACTCCACCCACCCCGTCCCACAATGTCAAAGCCTTTCAAACATAAATCAAAACGTTCCCACACTTCTGCAATCTATGCGCAAAACAATAACGAGTTGAGTTCTAACAAAGAACGTATTACATGCTGGGTAGGCTGATAGAGTAAACTATGATATGAATATGATATGATATAAGGTATACTGGTCCGTCCACGAGGATAGCGAGGAGTCGGATAGCCATTAAATGGCATTTGAGAATATAGGCTATTAATGCAAAGCGACGGCCTATAGCCTATACATATTATTTAATGTTTTCATAAGCGTAAAGATACAACAGCTAGATTAATGATCAAGTTAGTTTACTGTATGCAGGCTTTGCAGGGCTGTGCCATGTGTTATTATATATGCGCAAGTTACTGTTGCATAATGTAGGCTATGGCTGCTATTATATGTAATTCATATAGGCTACCTAATACCGACAACAAAATAGATTGTATGCCTCTAGTACAAATCATATTATACCCGGTAGCCAATCGAACAAAACAAATAAAGGCATTCATATTCCAGCATGGTTATAATGACACACCAACGCCAAAAAGTGGTTAACGAACAGTCTTTATTAGTATTTCGAGCTGTCCAGGCAGAATTGCAGCAATGGTCTTAGGGAGCCGTTGATATCTGATATTACCATGTACAAGTCCGCCAGCCTTTTATTTAACCCATAACACGGGTTGTGTCTTCTTAGTTCGACAGCGCCTCAGTGAACAATCTCTCGTGGAGTTTCTCAGAGTTCGCTCGGGTCAGTCCATTATTTCACATCCCATGGGGGGTGTTTCATTACCATATATGGATAATCATGCACGAGCATTGACGGTAGAACAAAGAGGTATTTATCAACACAGAGTGTGCGTAGGACCCGTGTACGCACAGTTGATAAATCCCAATATTTCTGTGCATACACACATTCAAAATTCTGTGCTTACGTACGAAAATAGAACACTTTCTAAGAATTGTGAGCTGGGGGCTGGAGTAGGCTGGGGTATGATCTTCTGAAGGCATAGGGGACGCAACAAAATGCTGAGGGAACGGCAACAAGAATATTAGAGTTACAGGCAAAATACTGAGGGAACAGAAACAAGAATATTAGAGTTACAGGCAAAATGCTGAGGGAACAGCAATGAGAATATTGAAAACTAGGGAACAGCTACAGGAAATAAGGGCAGAGAGAGATGCCTACACCAAAGCCCCACCCATCTGGTTACTGCTGTCCCTGCTCACTCACCACTGGAACGTCTCCGTTCATGAACCACAACGGTGCACTTGATAATGCAACTCATCCAATTGTACTGCTACAGTCGTGAATGATCTCTTAACCCTTTCACTGCCACACTATCGAACGGTTAACCCTTTCACCACGACAATACAGAAGGTTAACCCTTTTCACTGCCGCATGACAAAGGGTTAACCCTTTCACTACCACACTACAGAAGGTTAACCTGTTGCGATCTGGCATGGTGGTGGTGGTAGTGTGTAGAACCCAAATGCAGACAGTGAGCGAGCAGAGAGACGAGGCAGAGTCGACGGAGTAAAGTACAATGAAAAGGCTTTACTGAGCAGCAGTAAACAAAGGCATGTTACAAGGCACAAGGAAGTAGCGGCGCAGCCGAGCTGGCTCGGGGGAAACCGCGACACAGACTATAAATAAAACCTGACCAGAAACCGAACTGAGCACGAACCAAAAGAGCATCAAAACGTGAACACTAACATACACTTACTAGACATGGCACAGGAATAAATCCGCGAACGGCAGGATAAGAACATACAGGGTACAGGCAGGATAACGGGGAGCACGACAGAGTAGCGAGTGACTGGGAATGCAGGATATGGGGAACAAGGTAAACAGGGAGCTTCACGCAGACGAGGTAGGCAGTGCACGTGGTGAACAGAACAATGATGCCACAGGGAAACACAGGGCAGGCAGGCATAAATATGGATACTAATTACAATAGGCCACAGCTGGGAAGACACGTACAGACTAGAATACATAATTTTTAATTTTTTTTAATCAAAAACTATCGGTATCGGATTGGTATCGGCCGATATGGCTCACGACGATCGGTGATCGGTATCGGTGGCAAAAAACGTGATCGGGGCATCCCTAATTAAGACTATTGCAAACATATTCTCCATCTTCTACTTGGTTCTTCAAGTTCTTGGTCTTTTTCTTCTTCTCTTATTCCAGTTTGTCCTGATTAATTGTCTAAATTGTTAAACATACTACCAGTACGTTTCTAGGGGGTGGGTTATGTGACTGGTTGCAAGCTTGGTTGTAAACAACAATACACTTCAATTTGCAGAGTTTGTAATGACCTTATTACCCCTTATTCTTCAGCTGGCTTACTGCTCCCCAGTGTATTCGTTGATTCATGTCAGCCGACATTGACCAGCCTGCTAAATCTGATTCTGATTGCTGAAGCAGAATGCAAACACTTCCAAAGGGACAGTGGCTGTCTGTCTTGTGGTCAATCAAGTGACCAGTCAGCCTAATGCCACATTATTGTACAGTCTTGTGCATCATTATAACTCTCCACGAGATAAGGGGCATATTTGAATTATCTTCAGATGTGAGAATAAACTAGACTTATCTACTCATCTACCATATTCTGAGGTAGGGGTGGACGATATAAACGGTATACGGTACTATAAACGGTATGAATTTGCGCTACGGTATGGATTTTGACTATACCTTCATACCTTGTGACTGGTAGACTAGCCTAGTCTAGAGATGGAAGTAACTAAAAGGTTTTGCATTTTTCTATTGCAGTTTTGCACAATAAATGTTCTTAAAATACCTCTGTACTATGTGAAATATGACCTAGTAATACCAGAGTACAGTAATAGCTGCCAGTGTTTTACCCCTTCAGAAGCATTTACTGTATATAGACATTTTAAGATAAATGAATATACTGTGATGTATACCGTTACCGTCTATGCTTCAAATTACACCGTGATATAAATTTTAGACCATACCGTCCAGCCTTATTCTGAGGTCATTATTCTGATCATTTGGAGGAACGGTATAATTGCGCTGTGACACCTCCTAGCATCATTACACGTTCCTTTCAGGTTTCGACCTCATCTGGAATTTACATACCTTGGTTATGCAATACAGCTTTTGAAAAAAAGGTTATTCATGTGGAAAAAGTGAAGGCTGGTTTTGAGTCATTATTGCAGCAAAGGATATTCATTCCTATCAGTCCAGTGTAGACACAGCTTGAGGTTTCAGTTAGAATGCCATTCAAGTTCCCGCTGATATCCTCATCTTTCTTCTTTACATATTTGTGTCTTCAATTTGTGAATGGATTTATTGACTGCAATGCTGACGTGTACACTTACATGAAGAGAGAGAGAGAGAGAGAGAGAGAGAGAGAGAGAGAGAGAGAGAGAGAGAGAGAGAGGAGAAAGAGGGAGAGAGAGATAATGAACATTATGTAGTGAAGGCGGGAGAGCAAGAGAATGAAAAGAAAGTGAGAATGTAAAACTGTTGGCAGTGGAGAATTCTTGGCAGTGGAATCATTACTACTAGGTTAATAATTAAAGTACATAATTGCCTGATCAGGCTCTGATACAATATAATAACAGATGTTACAAAATGTGTTTATTAATGTTTGGTGATAATGCAGTTTGCTATCTGAAATGAAACCTTCAGACAAAGAAAAACATGTTTTGAGTAGTTTTGATGTATATACAGTTGTGAAATGTGACAACTCAGCTGAAACAGTTCTCCTGTCTTCTACTCACTTAATTAGCATGCATTACTAATTTAATTAGCCCTACTTAAAACACACATACACAAAAGTTAATGTGTAAACCACTGGATTTCCTCGGGCTGTGTCCTATCCCCTAATCTGTAATGTATACTGTATACGCTCATAAAAACTGCTATGACTGTAGATGACTCTGTTCATTCATAGCTTTCGATTGGCTCATCATCGCATACATCTTGGTAGGCAAACAGCAGTTGATTACAGTTGAAGTCACCAACAGGGCTATTCTATTCTGAATAATCAGAATCTAATCTTCTAATCTCTGCGTTGTGTCTTATTCCTTAAAAGCCCTATTGTACTTTAAAAAACCAGGAAATGGTTTACAAGGCACTCAGCAAAAAGACGGCGGTTTGAAGAACGAGTCAGCGAGAAGATTTAAGGTAAGAATCCGGTTTTAATGAGATCCCAAAGTCAATTACAAACAAAAGATTTGCACTAATGAAAGAACAATGCAATGATTTCTCCTGGTTGCACTCTCTATGCCGAGGGATCAGTAGAAATCAGACTAAAAATTCACTTTAAACTAAAAAGCATCTCGCTCGGCTCCGTCTCGTTGTTTCGATGGTGTTCGTCTCAATGTGTCGCCCGTCTTTTCGTCCAGTAGGGGGAATGTGTAGAGTGTGTTGCTCCGTGTTGTTTTGTGTTCTGTGTTTCTCTCTCGCTCTGAACAGCTTCCTTTAAAGACTAAACTCCCCCCTCTAGAATACGCCAGACTTTACGTCATGAAGGGCGGACCTTTCTATGAGCGAGAGAGCTTCCAATTGGAGAACCAGTGTTTGTGGGCGTTTTTAGCCTACCCACACTTTTGATTGGCTGACTGTAGGTAACTGCCTTTTTGAGTAGGCATATACCGGAAGGTCCTTGTAAGGTATGTTTTTGCTGGAGGCAACGTCTTACTCAACTGTAATTTAACAGCTGCCATTGGCAATTGGCAGTTGGGGGGAAGTGAATCACGATAAGGCTTAAGGGTCTGGTGTCACCCCATTGTTTCAGCCAGCCAAAAGTCTTCTGTAAATATCGGGGTTGGGTGTCACCGGCCATTCCTTTGTGTTGAGTGGATATGGTCAACAAGCCATTTCTATAGTCTTATTGTCAGTGAGTTTCGGCCTGTTGTTGTGTTCTATGTGTCACTATGTTGTCACTATGTGCTAATCCAAACTTATCTCCCCTCCCCTCCGCCTCTGCAGGCAAAAGGTGGAGACCTTTGTGGACTAGAATGTATGTTGCAATGCGTTACCATGTTCACCAACGCTGCCTGGCGGACGACATCTCCTGTACATGTATACAATTTGCTTGGGAATCTACCACACAGTACAATCCAATAACAGATGATCTGTGTTCAATGAGCTGTGTTGATGGCCTTATTGGTAGGAAATACATGATATGTAGTGAGAATACTATGAATTGATCTCAAACCCAGCCCTCCTTTTTGATCCTACAATCACAACTGTTGCTTCCCTCGGACAAACATCATGACTCAGACTATCATCAAATGACAGGCTATTGAGGCAGTTGTGAGTTAAAAATAACAGTATTTGGGAGGATTTGAGTGTTTCCGTCATAATCTTAAAGTCAAATCATTGTTTAGTCCTTTGTGCTGGACCTGTTCTCTGTCAGAGTACCAGGATGTAACCGCTGGAGCGCCAAGTGAAGGATTCAACAATAATTTGGGTACAAAATTATGACATAAACACTGACATTGACCCTGATAGACTGTCTTATCCTTTCATTGGCTTTGGGTGCACTATGGAGTATGTTTAAATGCTTTACAGAAAAAAAAAGGTTACTTTACATTCGTTTTGTGTCCAAGTAGTCGTAACCGAGGGCCAGATTCAGGAGCAGCACAGGGTAAACTGTGAGGTGGCGAGAAAATGTGCTGCGGTACACTTATTCCACGTCTTGTTTACGATGTCTGACTTGACTTAGACCTGATCACTAACTTGAGACTTGCTTGTCTTGACTTGTGACTTTACTTGGGGCTCAAGACTTGAGACCAAAACTATGACTTGGTCCCACCTCTGAATATAACCCCACTACTTTAGCTCATTACAGTCTCCAATCTCCATAGACATACATTGATATTTTAAGAATTGTACTATGTAGTTTTGGGATAGAAACTTGAACCTCTGAAAATTCCAAATAGTATATCTTTAGAACTTAATTAATAAAGTGTCCCAAGAGGAAAGGTGGATCCCTGGAACGTTGTATGAAATAGCCAGTTTGACCCTCCCACCACATTTACAATACAAAGAAGCATCTTCTAAGTTTAATGTTGTATACAATGTATAGAACATTTAATGTTCTAAGTAATTTCTTGGATTTGCGTTGAGATAGGAAACGTGCTTGAAGCATTTGCAACTAATTATTCCAGAGGTTATTCTTTCTTTGCAAAACTATATAGTGGAGCTTTCAAAGCAAATGTAATCTGCAACCAAGTCCCGCTGCTCATGACAGAAAGTCCTCATTCTGTTTCAGATGGAGGAGTTTGTTGACGACATTGAATTCAGTTCCAACATACCGGTGTCAGCGGACATAGTAGTGGCTGTAGTCTACTCCATATTTGGTAAGTGAATAAACTCCTTCAAGGGTAAGTTTCAGAGTGACATAAAATAGTTCCAGCACAAAATGTTATGCGTGTGTGCAATAATGTACTGATGCTCAATGTGTAGCAGTGAGGTATTTTTTATTAGCATGTTAGGCTAGCTCCAGTCAACAAACATGTTCCACCCAGAATGCCCTAGCATGTGAGCGTCCTCTATTGTGGGGAGATGGTTGTTGTAACTGAGGGGTACAATTCCCTGACTGTATTAAATAAGTATGGTATCATTAAACCACTACTGTCTTATGTACATTACTACTGGCCATACAGTACACAGGTATATGATATGAACACCTCCACAATGACACGGTTCCACACAAATCTTGGTTAGAATAATATTTATTAGCAGCAATAATAGTAGATTACATTACTTTACTTAGAGTCGCGCTTGTAAGGCGAAGAATGTGCGTGAGTAAGTCAAGAGCGTAAGTCCATTAGAATAGTACGCAGGAGATAATAAATACCACCTGTATCAATAGGAATTATATCTATGGTACACTAGTAGGGCAGCGGGAGATACTAGTAGGGTCCCTCCGGTTGTAGGCCAGCAAGGGGGGGAAATGTTCGAATGCAAACTCTGGATCAACGGGAAATCAATAAGCTCCAGCTACGGGAGTCGGTACATTACTCCCTTGATCGGCAGACGAAAGCAGCAGCTGTAATCCAAGTATGCATGCAGCATAGGTGAAAGCCGGCCAGCCTCTCTTAGAGACGGGCTCGAGTGATGTTCCTCACGGGTAAATCCCACACAGTAGTGGGTGTAGACGATTCTCCTCCGCTCCAACAGCCACAGGACCAAAGCAATAATCCAGCTGGAAAGGGCTCTGCATTCACCGGTGTAGATTCTCCGGTGCGCGGTACTTCACATTAACTAGGTCGAACTTGACGTTATTCCACTAAGCTCTGACACTTTTACTGTCCTATTCGCACGCGGTTATAAGTGCTCTATTTAGATGCAAGGTTGCTCACTTCACTTGGTCGTTGACTCGTGATGAAGGCTTTTACGTTTGAGGGTAACACGTTTCTAGGTTAACTTGACTTTAGGCTAAGTGCTGCTGTATCCACCTGCAACGTATTTATACGTACGGTGAATAATCTAGTAACAGCCTTATTCCTGTCTCGTATTCTTGCGCAGAACCGGGCATGTCCAGGCAAGCCTTGGCGGTGACTTTGAACTAGACATTGGGGGTATGGCAGTGGCGCCTAGTGGATCGCTATCCAATAGGAGAACGAAATATTATGGTCTGTACTAGGTAAAAGGGATATTCCGTGTATATGTACAAAGAATACACAAGGGATATCAGACGATATACAAATACTATGCAATATATATCAAGTAATAAATATATATATTCGGTTTAATCTGATCCTTCGTAACAGCCGCCTCCTAATTAGTCTGCACCTAATTAGATAAGCAGAGACAGATTAACTGCACTGTCCACTACTCAATGTCCGTTGTGAGGGTAGGGCAGTTCACAAAGTCAGTAGGTCATGGTCGTCATTAGGAGAGTCGGGGAGCCTTGGCAACTCTATCAGCCTCGCCACGGGTCGGGTGTATGTCCGCCCCTGGACGAGCACTTCTGCCGCTCTGACCTTTCCGTCGGCACCAGTGATCACTTTGCTTACGCGGCCGGCCGGCCACGCAGCTCGGGGTAGTGACTGGTCTATGATCATGACGACTGGACGGGATGAAGGGGGGCTTAGGAGGAAGCGGGCCTGAGACTGCTTTGATCTGTGCTTGGCTGTGCCTCCTCCTCCTCCGTCTGTTTCTCTTGTTTGCTCTGTACCCCGTCTGAGGAGGGGCCGCCGCCCCGTCAAGGTGTCGCTTGGGGTGCTAGGTTCGAGGTCAGCTACGTCTGGAGTGCAGCTGAGGGGGGTGGAGTTCAGAACTCCCTCTTGTGCCCACGGTTCTCTCACAGGCCTCTCGCTTAATGTCAATAGCCTCTCAACGGGCTGTACGAGGGAGTGGCCGGTGTCGCTCGCCTTTGTGTGTAGGCAGCGTGTAGACGTGGGTTGACTGTCAAGTCCGTAGAGGGGGCCCTGGAGAGTCCACCCCAGTCGGGTCTGAACCGCGACTGGGCATCCTTTGGGTCCGATGTGGGCTGCCTCAATTGGGAGAATGAGGTCCGCGTGGTCGTAGCCGATGAGCAGGGTCGGTGTGGCGCCGTCGATAAGCGGTATAGGTAGTTGACGTAGGTGCACATACTTAGCCATCAGCTGTGGGATGGGGTAGGTGTACTGTGATAGGCCTATGTCGTGGCTGGTGAAGACGTTGGTTATACTATACTGCTTCTCGGGCTGGTCCACCGCTGCTATCTTGAAGGAGACCTTTTCACCTTTTATGGTCTTCTGGTCCCTTCTGATGGTGCGTATTGTCATGGTACCTTTGGCACCCCGCAGGCCCAGCTGGGCTGCGGCGGAAGCGAGGAGGAGAGTCTTTTCAGACCCATCGTCCAGGACGGCGTAAGTGTCCAGGACCTTGTCCTCGTAGCTCAGGAGCACTCTGACCACTTTGATGAGCACTCGGGGGGTCCCGCTATGCTGGTCAATGTGGAGCACTCCTGTTGGTCGGTTGCTTTGGGTCTTCTGGAGGGCCCCGCACCGTGCTGCGCGGTAAGCGGCGCCCGCCTGGGCCGTCTCACGCCACTGTTCAACTTGGGCGGGGTTCAGTGTCTTATATTCGGCGCACTGTGCCATCCAGTGTCCGCCGTCGCAGTAGGTACATTAGGGGGCGGTCTGGTGGCTCTTCGGTACTGGTGCCACCGCCTCGGCATGGTACATTACCGCGACGGGCCCACTCTGTTGTCCTGGCTGACGCCTGTTGATGTCATGCAGGACCTCCAAGTGGGCGCCGGCGCACCTGCCGCACTTCTTCTTCAAGCGGCACTCAGCTGCCATGTGGCTGTGCGCGCAGCGGAAGCAGCGGCGGTGGTCCTTGATCCACTGACTCACCTCATCCGTGGTCAGCTTCTTGAAATCGTCGCATTGATACAGCCGATGTTCCCCTTCACAGTACTGGCATTCAATCTTCCACTCCTCTTTCGTTGAGGGGGTGTCGTGGTTCTTGTGCTGCGGTACTGATTCGGCTTGGTGCATAACGGTCACCGACCGGCAGTTATCATTTAATCCCCGAGGTCCTGGTCTTGGGCTTGGTCCACTCCATACGAACGTGTCCAGTCGTAAGCTGCTGACCTCCCTGGCGAGGAACTCAGACAGGTCTAGGAGGGATGCCTCTGGGCCGTTGGGGTCACGTGGTCTCTCTGCCGCCGAAAACGCTCTTGTCGGGCGGGAGGGAGCTTCTCTAATATTCTCTCTACATTAGAGTTAGCGTACAGTTCGTATATCCCTTTTTCCTTTTGGGACCCCAGCATCCCTACCAGGGACTGTACCTTGATAGAGAGGTCATCCAATGCTCTGTTGTCTCTGGCTGGGGGGAGACGGTCAATGTCTCTTATCTCCTGTATCACGTAGTCCCATATGCGTCCATAACATTGGTCGAGGGCTACTAGAGCCGCGGTGTATGGGGTAGTAGCGTTGGAATATGCCAGCGCTATATTGTGCGCTCTGGGCACCTTCAGGTGCTTGAGTAGGATAGCATACTTGTACGTTTCATCCGGTACATCGGACATCATTGTCTCTAAGCACATTCGTAGCTCTGTGTACTGTGCTCTGTTCTCGTGTGTGAAGTCCGGGAACGTCGGTGTGCCAAGGTACGATGCCATGGATGGCTGGCACATCGGTGAGCGTTGGGGGAGAGGCCTCCTGGGCGAGTCTCCCCGTGCGTGTCGTCTTGGGCTGGTACTTGGTGGGTACCGAAGGTCGGGTACCCAGGTGCTGTTCCTCGGTGCTGACGGTGCGTCAAACTCACCCGTGAGTTGAGTCGGGGGTTTGTAGCGCAGTGCCTCGGGGCTGACGTCTGGGCTGTACTGGACCTCCTGGTCCAGAGTACGTTGCTGCTGGTCGGGGCTGTACTGGGCCTCCTGGTCCAGAGTACGTTGCTGCTGGTCGGCTTGACATTCCTCCTCTTCCTCTTCCTCTTCCTCTGCTAGGTCCTGGAGTCTTCTGTTCAGTCTCTCGGCGTGGTCCGATTCTTCTCGGTTGCTGGGTCTCGTATGGACCAGCCGGGGAGGGGGTTCGGAGACGTGGACAGGATCCTCCTGTTGGCGGGGTCCCGGGTCGCTTGGTCGGGTAGGGGAATGTGTCCTAGACCCTTGTCGTGACGATCTCCGGGAGCTCCGTGCGGAGAGAGGGGGTGTCGACATGGCAATCAATTTGTCCATCAGCTGCGCTTGCAGCCGGTCGCGCTCTGCCTCGCGCTGGGCATGGGCGGCGTCGCGCACTGCTTCGCGCTGGGCATTGGCGGCGTCGCGCTGCGCATTGGCGCTGGCATGGGCGGCGTCGCGCTGTGCATTGGCGGCGGCGCACTGTGCATCGGCGCGGCTTCTTTCAATGTTCTCTTCTGTCTGAAGGCGTCTGGTCTCCAGTCTTATGCGGTCGTCTTCACTCCTTTGTTGCGCCTGGAAGCGCTCTCGCTCGGTTGCAGAATGTTTGCGTTCACTGAGGGCTTGCGCTTGGAGTTGCGCGTGAAGGCGCTCTCGTTGGTCTGCAGCTCGTTCGCGCTCGGTGGAGGCTGCCAGGGTGGCGATGAGTGCCTGCGCCAGCATCTTGTCCGCTTCGCTGGGGGAAGACACAGGCGGAGGTGATCGGCTTCTGGCAGTGCTCGTTGGAGATCCGTTCTCCTGTCGCGCTCCGAGGAGGTCCATCTCCTGGGTGTGCGTCTCTTCTGGTAGTGGGTCGGGTTCCGTCCCTGGAGGGCTTTCTTTATCCTGGAGCTCTCCGGGGACTACCTCGTTGGCGTCGGCGGGGGGTAAAGTCATGTCAGGTCCCTCCTGGTCCCCCCCGGGAGCTTGGTCAGTTACGTTAGAACCCACTAGGGTCTCTACTGGCGGGGTCGCCTGGTCGGTAGGGTTTGACATACTTTGACTATCCGCTTTATTTATTTTATCCGCATTTAACTTCTTTATAAAGCTAGGTATTAGACTGACAGCGTATGCCTCTAGATAGGGAGGTGGCTCCGGGCGATCTAGCTTAGGAGAACCGTTTGTGGAGTGTTCATCATCGGCCATGTTAATATTAATATTATATTAATATTACGCTAATTACCCTCCGGCTCGAAGGACCAATTGTAACTGAGGGGTACAATTCCCTGACTGTATTAAATAAGTATGGTATCATTAAACCACTACTGTCTTATGTACATTACTACTGGCCATACAGTACACAGGTATATGATATGAACACCTCCACAATGACACGGTTCCATACAAATCTTGGTTAGAATAATATTTATTAGCAGCAATAATAGTAGATTACATTACTTTACTTAGAGTCGCGCTTGTAAGGCGAAGAATGTGCGTGAGTAAGTCAAGAGCGTAAGTCCATTAGAATAGTACGCAGGAGATAATAAATACCACCTGTATCAATAGGAATTATATCTATGGTACACTAGTAGGGCAGCGGGAGATACTAGTAGGGTCCCTCCGGTTGTAGGCCAGCAGGAGGGGGAAATGTTCGAATGCAAACTCTGGATCAACGGGGAATCAATAAGCTCCAGCTACGGGAGTCGGTACATTACTCCCTTGATCGGCAGACGAAAGCAGCAGCTGTAATCCAAGTATGCGTGCAGCATAGGTGAAAGCCGGCCAGCCTCTCTTAGAGACGGGCTCGAGTGATGTTCCTCACGGGTAAATCCCACACAGTAGTGGGTGTAGACGATTCTCCTCCGCTCCAACAGCCACAGGACCAAAGCAATAATCCAGCTGGAAAGGGCTCTGCATTCACCGGTGTAGATTCTCCGGTGCGCGGTACTTCACATTAACTAGGTCGAACTTGACGTTATTCCACTAAGCTCTGACACTTTTACTGTCCTATTCGCACGCGGTTATAAGTGCTCTATTTAGATGCAAGGTTGCTCACTTCACTTGGTCGTTGACTCGTGATGAAGGCTTTTACGTTTGAGGGTAACACGTTTCTAGGTTAACTTGACTTTAGGCTAAGTGCTGCTGTATCCACCTGCGACGTATTTATACGTACGGTGAATAATCTAGTACCAGCCTTATTCCTGTCTCGTATTCTTGCGCAGAACCGGGCATGTCCAGGCAAGCCTTGGCGGTGACTTTGAACTAGACATTGGGGGTATGGCAGTGGCGCCTAGTGGATCACTATCCAATAGGAGAACGAAATATTATGGTCTGTACTAGGTAAAAGGGATATTCCGTGTATATGTACAAAGAATACACAAGGGATATCAGACGATATACAAATACTATGCAGTATATATCAAGTAATAAATATATATATTCGGTTTAATCTGATCCTTCGTAACAGTTGTCATGCCAACTTCAACACAGTCTACATCCCCCTTCGTTATGTCAGATATACTATGTAAACTATAGAAAGCAATATCAGCTACAATATTGACTTGTAACAATACCTATTAGGAACATAGAACATAGCCATGTGGAATTGAAAAAACAAGGTACCAAATAATATAACATTGGCATATTATTATTATTATATATAGTATATATAAATGGTAAATGGTGCATCTATATTGCACTTTTATCCAAAGCACTTTACAATTTTGTTCCTCACATTCACCCATTCACTCACACATCCACACACCGACGTTGGAGGCAACCATGCAAGGTGGCAACCTGCTCATCGGGAGCAATTAGGGGTTAAGTGTCTTGCTCAAGGACATTTCGACACGCTGCCCGGGAGGAGCGGGAATCAAACCGGGAACCGGACGACTGCTCTACTTCCCGAGCCAGTGTATATATATTTTTTTTCCCGTTGTTGTTCAGATTGCAATCTGAAATAAATAAAATAAAATAAAATAAGTACAACTAAGTATAATTAAAAGAAAATTAAGTAAAAATAAGTAAACATTCGACAAGCTAAGATAATTGCACATTATATTGATGCACAAGGGTGCAGTAAAGTGGCTAAGCATTGTAGTCCAGTAATGAGCGGATTAACTGTTCATCAGGCGTACTGCCTGTGGGTAGAAACTGTTCTTGTACCGGTTTGTGTTAGTTCGTATGCTGCAGTACCGGTGACCGGATCACAGGGGGAGAACAGCTGGTGTCCTGAGTGGTTGTGGTCCTGGACGATGGAGATGGCTTTTTTCCGACAACTGGACTCATGGATCTCCTCGATGGACGGCAGTGAACACTCAATATTTTCCACCGTCCTCACGACCCTCTGGATGGCTTTTTTATCCTGAGTGGTGGTGTTGCCATACCACACAGTGATACAGCTCGTCAGTACGCTCTCTACGGTGCCTGGGTAGAAGTTCACAAGCCATTGCATGCTTATGCCACACTTCCTGAGGCACCGCAGGGGGTAGAGGCGTTGGTGGGGCTTCTTGAGTATGACCTCTGTGTTGTCCACCTTAGGTCATCGGAGATCTGGAGTCCTAGGAACCGGAAGCAGTTGACTACCTCCACTGGTATCACATCCAGGCTGATAGCATGGTTGCTCTGATGTCTCCTGAAGTCCACGATGAGCTCATTAGTCTTGCTGGCATTCAGTGCAAGGTGTCTTTGCACCAACACGTCAGCTGGACCAGCTCATCTCTGTACTCTGTCTCATCATATATCAGTCCGATGACTGTAGTGTCATCTGCAAACTTGAATTCTGTTGCTGTTGTGTGTGGCTGTACAGTCATATGTGAACAGAGAGTACAGCCGATGGCTAAGGCAGCAGCCTTGGGGTGCACCGTGTTGAGGATCAGAGTGGATGAGAGGTTGTCACCAATCCTCACCACCTGTGGCCTGCCCGTTAAAAAGTCCATAATCCAGTTGCAGGTGGGGGTGTCCAGGCCTAGGTCCTTCAGCTTCAGGACCGGTTTGGCAGGCACGATGGTGTTAACGCAGAGCTGTAGTCAATAAACAGTAGTCTGACGTAGGTGTCTCCCTTGTCCAGGTGTTCCAGGGCAGTGTGTAGTGCCAGGGAGATGGCGTCGTCTACAGCAGTGGTTCTCGACCTTTTTACACCAAGTACCACCTGAGAATGTAGCTGGCTCTCCAAGTACCACCATATGACCGACGTTAAAATACAGTCTATTCAGCTATGCACAGTTCACGCAGGAGGCAAATGTATTCCTAATACCATTATTTATTGTTAACTTTTGTCAGACACAGCCACAATGTACAAAGGGGTAGCACTAGAACTAGCAAACTCTTCCACACAACTCATACAATGCAAGGGGCATTGAGAACATAATAACTAACATTCTCACATAGCAAGTGAGAAAATTAACCCATTCTCTGCCACCACTTTGATCATCCTAAACCATCCTCTGCCAGCGCTATTTGTCTATGGAGATGTTCACCTTCTTTGCAGGGCTATAACTTTTTAAATTGTATTGCTAAATTGACATTACTATGGCCCATTCAACATCAATTATCTATCGTTCAGGATGTAGGAACGTTTTACTTTTTCATTCACACATTCATACAAAAATACCGTCAGAGTATAAATATGTTTTTATCGTTTTCTGCAGTATTTCATAGAACGTGAGATATAGGCATAAATGCATATATTAGATTATCAAATGCAGTTTGATACCGATCCATGCTATATTAAAAATTTCAACTGTACATGGTCCTAAACGTCATGACTGATCATCTGCGGGTGAACGGAGGGGGGGGGGGGGGTCGTTTATAATTCTATGACCGACGTTAAATGATTTATGTAGTATGGGTGATATATTGATCAGAGCAGTTTGAATCGAAAATGATAAAGACAAACGCTGAAACTCATGTCAGTCTCCTCGTAGCGTTGGACGATGAGAGTGGAGCAAACAGATCCCAATTATGGGATGTTGATCGATGCGATCCATTTCCGGTTTGTATATTACTAATACACGTCCAAATCATGTTGATTATTGAGTTATGGCAAAGATCCATATCCACGGTGTCTGTATTGAGCCCCGGGACGATAAACGAGTGGCCGGACGAAAATAGGGGACGGGCCGAGCTCCAATGGGCACTTCCGGTTTGGCAACTCGCCGATCGGCCACCAAGTTTCAAGTTTCAAGTTTCTTTAATAGTTGTCATACAGAAGTACAGAATACTTTTATACAAAATGCTTCTTACTGTTACGCTCCAGAGACTGTGCTAGACAAGATAAGTATGAAATAAAATAGTATAGCATGTAAAATAGAAGTAAAAATAGAGGTCACAGTGTTCAGTATAGACATATGTACAATGTTCGATGCAGAATAGAAGTAACTGAGTTACCATACAATATACAATATACTATGCAATGTACTAATATACAATACTATATAGTGCAGAGCAGAAATGGGATGAGGTACAATTTAGGTACAATTTACAGTAAGGTGGCGGTATTGAAGCGTTGCAGAGTTCTGATGGCTCAGACAGCATCAGCCAAGACTCCGTGGGTGAAATATGAATACCATGACGAAAATATGAAATATTGATCTCAAACACGCCTTACGGTGTGATTGGCAGACAACGAATGGCGGAGAAACCATGTTGTTGTCCATTGACAACTCACATAAGCAGGGCCGGACTGGGGAAATAATTCAGGCTGGGAAATATAGTGTGAAATATAGCCCCAGTCAGGCCACTTTCTAAGTGGGGGTCCCCCACCAGGAATTATTTTGTTACAAAGACTTAATTTCCTGCATTCTGGTGCAGGAATTTTTTAATGTTTACCCTTTAAATGCCAGCGTTTGTGATGGGCATCACAAATTATTGTAAAAAAAACAACAACAAAAAACATATTCAATACATTTTCAAATTGTAACCCTTTAAATGCCAGTTTGTGTGATGGCATCACAAATTATTGTTAAAAAAAACACACAAAAAGTTAAATATTTGCAAAGTAAATCTTTCTGGGGGGGATTATTACAGGCTAGGCATGTGTCAATGATTAGCAACAACACAGATTTTGATGGATTTTTTGTTTTTTGTAATGTCAGATTTAACAACAACTCTTTTCAGAAAAGTGGGAGTATTTCATTTTGTATCTGACGTTACAAAAAAATCTAAAAATAAAAATGGTTATGATCAGGGCTGAAGTTGAATAAAAGATTTATGACTGTTAATCTCTGTCACAGTGATCTCCTGGTTGTTCCCCACTTAGGTTATCTAACTACCACACCGCCGCAACTAGAAACACTGGCCTGCTTCTAAGTTCAGTGGCCTGACTGCAGAAAAAAATTCAATAAAAATTAGAATAAAAAAATATATATATATTTAAGGACCACCAGCAGTACCACCAAGTACCACTAACTGCAATGGGTCTAGGGAGTCTTGGATGATGCTGTTTATGTGAGTTATGACCAGCTTCTCCATGCACTTCATGGCTATGGGTGTTAGGGCCACCGGACGAATACATACCCAAGTAAATGGAAGATTGCTCCACTTCTATAAGGTCCATTGCACGTTATTGGTATCTAGCTACATCTATGGACCTCAGGGAATGTATTCCTAGTGTCAGAAATATTATGTCTGTTACTATGTTTGAGTAAATTGTAATGAACCAGGACAATATAAATGATTATTATTATTAGTTTTTTTCCCCATTTTCATAATTCTATGAATAACACCATGCTAACATTGACCAAAAGTGGAAAAAAGAGCCACTGAGCTCATTCAGCACCTTCTTGAGATCAAGTGTACTAAATATCTAAGCAAATGAACAAAGGGCAGATTATTTACAGTTTTTTTTTGTAGATACAGTACTGAATTTTGCCATCCGGACATATGCAATAATGTCGAGGTTTGTTTGACCCGTGAGATATAAACACGATTTTCACGCCAATATTTATTTTTCAAATCTAGCAGCTGCGGCTTTGTCTGGGGCTGGTGTGAGCTGGGTAGTGTAGTTTTATGACGTTTAGACGTCCATCGAAAGCCCTGGGTCTCCTCTTTCTTAGCTCTACAACGATTTCATGATGGCATCATTTCCTCACATCTAAATCATCCGATGCAATGCACTGAGATTTGTACAAGCTCATATTTAGCTAATAACACTTAAATCATTGCTTAACAAACGAAGTGTTGAAAATATACACTTTGACTGCTGTTTTGATAGTGTTAGGGTCTTTACTCTTGGCTACATTTGAAAAAGAAACACAACATCACTCAATACGGACTGTATTGATCTATTTGTGACGTGTAATAAATCGTACACTTCCTCATTAAATATGCACACATTTGCATATATCGCCAAGTCTCGCATCACCAACATGGATAATGCCAGATTAAAAAACTTGGTTTAATTTTGTTGATACATTCAAAAATAAACTTTTCACAGAAGGGATTGTCTTATCAGCCCATACATCAGGAAATACTGTCTACTGTCATAAAAAAATATATAAATATATAATATAAATATAAAATGTACTATAAACCTGGCTATGAATGATATATCAACAAACCCTTTTGTAATTAGAAGCAGGATCTGGATAGGAAGAAATATGGAAAGTTTGGTGTGTGTAGGTACTAGGGAAATGGAGTTCCAAGACTCAAATAACTAAATAATTGTTGCAGCCCTAATCATGACTATGATAATAAGCGGTATAAGCTTATATCACGACTATGACAATAACCGGTATAATCTCCTAAATTGATTGTGACGATGCTAGGATTAGACAAGCTAGGATTGTGAGGATGGCAGTGTCAGTTTGTTTTATAGTATGCACTCATTGTAGACAGACACACATAAGCGAATGCAGTGAAAGAGACTGACGTGCATATATCAACTCATCTGAGCCTCAGCCAGGGAAGCACTGTAGAAATTAACTATCATCAAAGTCCTTGATCTTGAAATCAAATCAAATCAAATCAAATGTATTTGTAAGGCCTGACAACACACGTTAATGTCCCCATGGTCCGGACACGTCTTCTTTAAAAAAGTCAAAAGAAATTAAAATAAATGCAACACTGCCAGACATACCCCACGCGAAGGTAAGGAAAATCTCACTAAAACCTAGCAATAGGAAAAAAATGCACCACAGGCAATGTAGAGTAGAGAAACCTTAGAAGGGCCGTTCAAGGGGGGATCTCCCTTCTTAGATGTCGGTGATAGTAGTGTTGCAATAAAACAGGCAAAACAGTTAGTAAGCATGCACTCATAAGTGTAATGAAACACAGATAAGTGCATGCAATAGCAACTGAACATTTTGAAAGATTAAAAATAGAGCTGATGGCGGATCTATTTGAGGCAAGGGGGCGGCGCAGAGAGGGTCGCATCCTCCCGGTTATCATCACAGGACGTCCAACACTCCGGTCATCACTCCGAGACAGCCGAGACAGGGGGACAGGCGTTAGACAGTTTGCGTGATTGTGATAGGCGGACATAGCATTAGATACAAGTGGTAAGCATATATGTGAATAGAATAGATATATGTAGTAAGCATATTATGTGAATAGAATAGAAGTACTTAACCCAGCAATGAACTCTAAACCACGTTGACAGACCACGGACAGAAGACGGTAAGAAGCTGATCCATGGCCTCGTGGTGCACGTAGAACAGTCACTGCAATCTTGGCCAAGACCCTGAGACATCCACCACCTTGGTCAACACTACGAGACAACAACTCAGAGAGATGGGGGGGGGGGGGTTAGAGAGTTCCCATGTTTGTAGTGGGCGGAGATGGAGCAATAAATACATGAAGTGAGCATATGCATATGTAGCAGCCTGAATATATTGTTTATTATTCAGAGCTGCTGACTTGCCTTTTTGCCTCCCCTTTCTGCACCAAGACATTTTAATTAGTTTCACTGAGGTTCGCACGAACAATGACACAAGCGACTCCTTCGCTCTCGCTGGAATATGGATTATAACTATTGGATTATATTCACCATCCTTCCCTTGTGTGACTGGCAGGCGGGACCAGCAGGGGGCAGTAGCAGACAGAGAGAGATGCGAGGAGATATATGGAAGAGAGAGCCGGAAGGAGAGCCTCTGCTGCTTGGATCGTTGTTGTGAACAGTCGCAGCTAAAACGGGAGGTGCCGTGGGAGCCCCGTGAAGGAACCATCAGAGAGTCCCACCGGAGCAACGGTGGGTTAGCATAGGAGTACTCGAGTTATAATAGTTACAGTGAGTGGTATAGGTAGCGTGCGGCTAATAATATATCTGAGTTCACATTAGTCGGGTTATAGCAGTTACTGTGCCGGTATAGTGTGCGAGCCAGATACGGGCGTGGACCTACAAACAGTCTGCTCCGGCCGTCAGCAGCTGTCTTCCCCGGCGTCCTGCATCAGCTCTGCACCTGGCTGCCTGCAGCACGGGAGTGCGCGCCGACCAGCAGAGGTCGGCATCGCCCAGCACACGCTCTCAGCCAACACTGCCTCCCTGCTCCAGCCCCGCCTGCTAGCACCTGCAACGAGAGCGTTCGTCGCCATCTTGCCACCCGGACGGTGGTGGAGCGGCGCGGCCGCCATTTTGGTAGAGTAACATTAGGGCTTCGGTGCCCAGGATCTATTGCACGTTACACAGTGTGGTGCGGCCTGCGGGCGAAGTTAACGGTGCTAACTACAGACCCCAAACATTACATGCCGGCATTAGCATAGGGCTTTTGTTTTGGTAATTGTGGGCTCACATTTTGTTTCTTTCCTTTCCTTTGAGCGTGATAACATGTGTGCCTAATAGTATTTTCCCATTCAGTGAACCCTTTTATTCCTCCCCTATGTTCTCCCTTCTTTCCCCATATTACGGAGTACTAGAGCAGTATATGTAAACCCTTAGGGAAGGTATTGATACGGTGTCTAGCCCAGACGTGGGCAGTCTGGGTAGAACGAGAGCACTTGGTGCCTAGGGCGTAATTACATAATTATCAGACTGTAATTATTGTGTAACAATAACCATGGTGCAATAATCACCAGACGTAGCTATTGTGTAACTAGGCCAATGATACAATAATAATCATACTGAATGGGAGCACGGTGTGTGTGTCTTTTATTGAGCCTATCTTAACCCTTTTGGTGTGGGTAATGTTAATATAATTAACCCTTTCCTATTCCACCTTTCCCTCTTCATTGTAAGGTTTCTAGGGTCATTGAGGGAGGGTACTGCTTGCGGGGGGAACTCAGAGTATTTGATTACAATTCAGTCACGAGGTGTGGGAGGGTCTAAGGAGCAACTGGGAGGAGTGGGAGCGTGTTGGGGAGTACTGCTGACCGCCCTGCGGCAGGGAAGGAAGACCAGAGTACCAGACCAGGTTGGTAAATCCCGGGTCCCATCCACTCACACTACCAGCCTCCAGTCGACGCCCCAGGCCCAAAGACGAGGGTGCAGTCAGACAGAGTTCTACTGTGTCCAGCTACCTCCTGACTGCCAGCAACCGTTCCCACGAAGCAGGGATAATCTACCCTGCTACACATACATGGTGACAGTAGAATCAAAGTATATAAGAAAATTGTGAAATTGAGTAATAGATAGAACTACTGCAAGCGTATGTATACAGGATGAGATACAGGACAATAGCTCAAGGCCGTATTACCCCGGGGGGCAGGAGAAACCACTCAGAATTGGTCAGGGCAGAGCAGGTAAGGTTCAGCACTGCAGGCCAGAAGGCGGAATGAAAGCGTTACCAGAGCATGGGTATGTCTAATGTAGGCTTACTCTTAGTCTATGCCATATTCGGATGGATGGAAGGAAGAAAGAACAGCCACGCTGTTTTCTTCTTTCTTTTTTAATGAATGTGATCTCTCTGAAAAGTAAGAGCCTCTTATGCTGAGGCATGTCGTATGTAGGGATGCACCGATCCGATATTGGTATTGGTATCGGCTGGCGATATCAGTAAAATAGCTGGATCGGGTTAAAAAGAAAATTATCTGATATTTTTTTATTTTATTATTAATAAATAAATAAGAAATAACCATCCAGTACATTTATATCTATGTGTTAATTTGTTACATTTAGTTTCACTAAGTTAGGAAAGTAATGTTTTACGTCAAGCCTGACGTTGCCTTGCACAACAGAATGATCCCAGTCTCTTCCACACAGTGACAGTGAGGCATACAGTTTATTAATTGAATGAATGAAGTTTATTTTCTGTCTTTGTTTACAACAAATCAAAAACACACTTGTGGTCCTTTACGATTCTTAAAAACTAAATATATTTTAATATAAAAAAAAACATGGATAAATCTTTTTTTTTTACTTTTTTGGAGATAGAAAAATTGGACAATAGGTATCGGATCGGTATCGGTATTGGCCCCAAACCCAGGTATCGGTATCGGGACTGAAAAAGTCGGATCGGTGCATCCCTAATCGTATGGCTTGTGTTTGGCAACAAATCCCCAATCGGTGTGGTTATTCCCAGACGTGGGGCTAGAGTTGACATGGTTCAGGGCTATGCTCAGACCATCTGTTCAGGATGCAGTTTCTTTTAGGTGGTCCCTGCTGTTCATGTAATACGATATCTCAATTATTAATCCAGTCTTCTGGATAAATAAAAATATATTCTTTATAATAAAGTGATCGTTTTGAAATTAGGTGTATTTTCTCCACTCTCAGTGATTGAATCTGACACAACATACCAGATAAAAAAATACACAAAAACAGGATACAAATATTTAAAATATTATTAAAGCTTTGGATGTGTGTGAGATTATGTGCAAAATAAATCACCATTGTTTTTTGATGAAGTGCCCCTTTAAGGTTTTAATATGCCAATTGTATATCATTGAAGCTACAGATGAAGTGGGTTAGGGTGTTTTTTGGTGTGTCAGTCAAAGGGATGCATGTTATGGTTCAGCACCTTGGAGAGCTCATTTTATGTTCTAAAAATTATAAAAAAAAATATTTCTGGAGCTCCAAACAGGAAAACTAAGCTTCCCTATAAATATCAGTTTTTTCAGCCACTCTACAAGCCTGAGATACGTGAACACACAGATCCTGGAGGACAGCCAGGCTGGTGTGAGCTGCAGTGAGGCAGCCGTTCTGCTGGTCGTGTGTCCTTGGTGTCAGTCTCTCCACACACAGGCAGCAGCACAATCCAACACAGCTGGGATATGCAGCGTGTAGAGTAGAGGGTGGTTGCAAATGAAAGGTCCCGTGTCTTGCTATTCCTTTCACTATTTGGGCAATGTTACACAATTCCTGTGAGTCTATGGAACACATCTGTACGTTTTTTTTTCAAAAGAATTCATTGTTTTGTATTTCTAATCAAGTACTCTAGTCTAAAGCAGCATTTTTCCACTTCAAGATTTCAAGCTGTTTTGGGCTGCCCATAAGCGCTTTGAGTGACAGTCACCCACAGTCTGCACTGGCAGAGAGAGACATAGAGAGATAGAGGAGGGGGATACTAATTAATTTCGCCATGGGGGGGGGGGGGGGGGGGGGCATAATCCCACGGGACAATGCATCTGTAACTTGTTTCAAATGACAATATATACCACTGTGAATATTATTGCACGGATCGGAATACAGGCGCACACGTGGGAACGTGCGCACTGCGCAATGATATTTTGCAGCAGGTTGACAGTGATATGCGAGTGCTCCCGACTGTGTGTGTTTCCCCGAGAGAAGCTCCTGCCCCGCGCACGCGTGTGAGTGTGTGTGTGTGGGGTGCTCCTGTCCCTCTCTCTCTTATCTACTAATTATTACTCTTTAACATTTTGAAATGGCATTACATGTGAAGAATGCATTAGAACCTGTTTAGGACTCAAAACCAAAAGTTTCAGACTTTGGAATTGCCAGTGTTGACTTGACTTGATTTGGGAATTGCCCGTCTTGACTTGGGACTTGAGTATGAAGACTTGAGACTTACTTGGGACTTGCAAAACAACGACTTGGTCCCACCTCTGGCTAATAGTCTGGATATAACACAGGGCAGTTGGAACAGGTGTTTACATAAGCCAGTAGAAATAGATTTTACATCTGTACTACCAAGGGACCAGGGACGTGCACAGGACTTTAGAGGGGCAGGTGCTCAAAGGCTGAAAAGGGCACTACACCTGTGTGTATATATTAACCGAGCGCGCGTAGCGCGCGAGCACAATTTTTAAGGGCCCTTTTCGGGCGGGGGCCCCCTTTTTATGCTTTTTGAGGGGTTTTGGTGATCAAATATTGAATATTAATAATAATCAGTGCAGGAGCTCACTTATCCTTGAAAGACACTTTTATCACTGACTTAAAAGGCCCATACATCTCCATAAATGTTCAGGGGGGAGGGAATAAGTGCTTACCCTACAGACCCCAAGAAGTGCTGTATATTCTGTATTGTTTAATATAAATGCATTTTTTATTCCAATTCCGATTTGTATTTGAGATTCCCAAATCCCATCGGACTTGACTTCTTCGTGTCCCTCAATGAGTGTAATACCAGCATTCAACAGCAGTTTCTATCATCATCATCATCATCATCACCACCCACGCTATGCATAAAATATATAGGTCCGCGGAGAGGCACGCTGAGGAGGCCGTGCAAACTGCAATGGAATATGGGGCATCTCTCTCTCTTTACCTAATATTTTGATTCTATCCTGACATTTTTCAGTTGGAAGGGCAGTCTATATGCTTAATAGTAAAAAAAAAAAAAAAAAAAAAAAAAAAAATCCAAAAAGGGCACTTTTTTGATGAGGCTCAAAAAGGCAGGTGCTCAGGCACCCCTTGGCCTCTATGTGTGCACGTGCCTGCAAGGGACCCTTGGCAGCTGTGATATTGTATGGCTCCTCAGATCAAATGTATGTGCATCATACGCTTTTTATGGCAGTTACAGTATATTGGCAAAGAGTTTATATATCATAAATATAATCTATATATTACAGTTTATTGTAGTTGGAGATGGAGGGGATGTTGAGCAGTGATCTGTCTTTATTTTTGGAGGTCTTTAAATGTTATAGAGGTAGGTCGAAAACCGTAAACAGAAAAGGCTCCTGTTCACTCTTTATTTCTGCATCAAGGACTAGTGACGTTTTGAGCAGAGTGCTCTTTTTCAGACACATTGACACCAATCTTAAATAATACCCATGATACTCTAGTACAACTGGGATCTTAAAAAGAAATGTGAGATCTTATAAACAAGTGAGTCTAAACACAACATCAAAATGCAAGGATTTATACATTATTATCATTTAGAATATTGAAATATCTATAAAAACATTTAACATCACGATAGAAGTGTAAACGAGTCATTGGACCTCCACTATCCCTATGGTGGACAGGTAAGCATTGTGATTGATCTGCATCTCTCTTGCTGACAAATTGAGCTCATTGAAGATCACTGATTTGATTTCCAACAGAGAAACATGGACATGTAGGATGTCTGGTTTAAATCAGAGCTCTGAGTCTGGTGACATGTACTGTTGTTTTCCCCCAATGGCACTCAATGGAAAGGGACAACCAGGCTTGGGGAGTTACTGATTACTGTGTAACTGGATTACAGTAATTAATTTACAAACGTTTGGTTACTATAATCACAATACAATCAAAATCCAGATGCTTTTGAAAAACTAGGGATTACTTGTTGGATTACTCAGAAGCATGTTTGAAGGTGGAAAAAGGCATTTTGATGGCGAGATTAAGGACACAAGCGGCATTATACACTACGTGAAACAATGAAACAACTATTGCACGCAATAGTAATAAACGTTATTCAAATTATTTCTGTGAAATGGAATAAATAATGGATTTATTGTCCATTTTACCCTACAATTCTTTATATTTAAGGTAAAGTAATCGTAAAGTATTTAGTCATCTGGATACGGTAATATGTAATCCAATCAATTACGTTACTAATTACAATTGTAAGCAGGTAATCAGTCACCTGTAATGGGATACATTTTGAAAAACAAATCTGGTGACAACCAATTCGCTCACATCAGTGCCTCGGTTTCCCTATGTAACTCTCACAGTGGGGGGTGTCTGTCCTCTCGTCTTACTAGGGGGGGTCTCTGTCTTCTCGTCCTGCAGGCGTCTGCTCGCTGTTTGGAAACAGCATGTTGCTGTACGTCTCCTACAAGAATAAACACCTGCTGAAGCCTGCAGAGTTCTTCATCATCAACCTGGCCATCAGCGACATGGGGCTGACCCTCTCACTCTACCCCATGGCAATAACCTCCAGTATCTACCACAGGTACTGCCCCTGTAGCACCCAGCAGCAACGACGACAACAGGTATAAAAGAGAAAACATGTCTCTAGTTCAGCGGTTCTCAACTGGCCTGCTGGAGGCTGTTCACACTTGTGTGCCTTGAAGGCAGTTCAGGGACGCCTTCAGATTTAGCTGAAGTGTCTGACAAACATTTGACATACTTGATTCATAATACCATGTTGCCATGTTGTTGCTCTGCTCCTCCATCACTCTGCTGTATGACAGAGTATTCTTGCCTTCCTCCGTCTCTCTCACACCCCTCCTCGCCCTCCTACACACAGGTGGCTCTATGGGAGAACGACGTGCTACATGTATGCTTTCTGTGGCGTGTTGTTCGGCATCTGCAGTCTGACCACCCTGACCTTAATGAGCGTGGTGTGTTTCATCAAAGTATGTTATCCGCACTACGGTAAGAGACTTTCTATTGTCCTTCCTGCTCAAATGACAGCGGTCGATTGTTGATGCGTAGAAAATGAAACGATAACCCTTCAGCGGGTCATTGCACACTGGCCGTCCTTCGATGACGGACAGGTTCAGAAGCCTGCACTCAATAAAAGTTGCTAGTGATGTCGGCTAATGCGGTGCAATGAAGCTCGCCATTTGCATTTTCGCACAGATTGACTAATACAGTGCTCTCACTTGGATGTTGTGGCCGGAGGCTCGCTCAGCCAACTTATCTGAAATTAGTTATTCATGAACCACTAATTTTCTCATTGCTGAGCTGTTCCTTTGAAATGTGTCCTTGCAAACAGTAGTGTCACCCTTCATTTAATATACCTTGTATTACCCAAGCGCTGCTCGTGAATGTACAAAACGTCGAATATTCGAATAATGTATTTCTTCCCATTCTTATAATTGCTTATTAACCTCCACCCCCCAGGAAACAAGTTTAACTCTGCCCATGGCTGTCTGCTCATTGGCTGCGCGTGGGCCTACGCTCTGCTGTTTGCCTGCTCCCCATTGGCTCACTGGGGGGAATATGGACCGGAACCTTATGGCACTGCCTGCTGCATCAACTGGCAACTGTCCAACAGGCACACCAAGGCACGCTCCTACACCATGGCCCTCTTTGTCTTCTGTTACATCCTGCCGTGCTGCGTGATCGTGGTGTCCTACACAGGCATCCTGGTCACAGTGCGTGCCTCGCGCAAGGCCATGGAACAGCACGCGTCCAGGCAGACGCACATGAGCAACATCCACACCATCATTGTTAAGGTGAGAACAAGGCCCCTGTGAATAATAAGCAGATTAATTCCTTTGTGTGATACGCTCACTGCATTTAGATTTGTATGTATGTTCTTTCCTCTGTAGTCGTAATTGGATTCAGGTCCATCAATAGGAAGGGTTCCGGGGGGGGGATTCCGAGGGAATATGAAAAAGCATTAGTATCACAATTATTAACTGCCTCTGTACCTTCCAGTTACTATACTGAATGTAAATAGACCTGGGCCCTCATTTATCAATAATGTGTAGAAAGTGTTCTATTTTCGTTCCTAAGCACGGAATTTAGAATGTCTCTACGCACAGACAAATCTAGATTTATCAACCGTGCGTGCACAGGTCGTACGAACACTCCGTGTTGATAAATACCAATGTTCTTACGTCTATGCTCGTGCATGATTGTAAGCATTTGCATACTGAACCGCCCCTATTTAACCATATATGGTAATGAAACACCCACATGGAATGTAGAATAATGGACTAAGCGGACTTGAAACGTCAAGTCCTCCTCGTGATCAATCTAGCTCTTAGTGAAGTTTCAACAGAGGTCATCTATTCTAACCAACAAATTGAAGCTAGAAAGCATTTCGTTGTGACCAATCTTATTTGGAAACATGACATGTGGGGGACCCTGATGTAAACAAGACGAAAGACTTTCTCTGGTCTGCATCCCCTTAACAATTGTGTGTATTGAGCCGTACTGTATTGTACCCATTCTGCAATCTGTTAATAAAATGTTCAATCAATCAAACACACAAAATAATAGTATTTAGCTTTTTATTTTAAACAATATTTAATCGCGTTTGGAGGTGGGTGTTCTGCGTCTGCCCCCCTGTGCCAAACAAGCAGGCCAACTGCGCTCTAAAGGGCTCTTGTTCGTGCGTAAGCCCTTTATAATTGCACTCCTGTTGAGTCGTTCGTTGGGTTGGTCAGAGTCATTAACATACGGTTATTCTATAACCATAGTTATATGAGTATAGCGAGCGCTCTGCTCTCTTGGAACTATCCCTTTATCAAATCTAATAATGAATAATTTTTCTCCACATGCACACACCCATCCGCCTGGCCACACCCACATCCGCTCCTCTACATAAGCGGGGTCGTGGCCACACCAACAGCTCCTTCCCAAGTCTTTCACCACGAAGGCGAATACTACGGGGTCCTCAGTGAGTCAGAGCAGAGCACTCGCTATACTCATATAACTATGGTTATAGAATAACCGTATGTTATATTATCGTATAGCTTACGCTCTGCTCTCTTGGAACACAGGAGCTGAGCAGAGCGGAATGCTCGACAGATGTACCCACTGAGGCCCCCCACAACCATCAGAACCGGGGAGGACCCGAGCCCCCGATGTGCGAAGAGGGTTTAGCACCTCAAATGCACAGGGTGAGCAGATCGTGGGACTTACCTTCACACAGAAGGACCCGCGACCACTCAGGCACGCATCCCACATGCCACCAGGGAACGGACGGGAAGCAAAACACCCCCGTCACAGCCCCCAACATCACGGGGTCAAAGGTCAAGAAACCAACCCTGTGGCAAGGCCGTAGCAGCGGAGCGCGGAGGAGGACCCAGCCCCAGGAACAACCTGAGGGCCAGGACCCCCCGAAAAAGGGGGCCCGGTGAGGTCAACGATGCCGTAGCATCGGGACCCCACCAGACGGTCACTGATGACACCAGCCCCCACATCGCCAGCGTATCGGACAGGGCCTAAATCAAGAGTAGGCCCTTCCCCCCTTTGGCACGCCGCCCTGAAGCACTCTAGCTTACTGCACCTGGTATTCCCAAAGGGGGTTGATCCCTCAATCCAGGCAACAGGCCAGAACTCGACCTGTGCCTGGAGCACTGCGGACTAGACAGGCGCCTAAGGGGTCTACTGTAAGAACAGTACCCGGCGGAAGGGGTGTTCGGTATGCTGTGCACCATGTCATGACCTCAACAAACCCGACCCCTCCAGCGGGGTCGAGGTTCAAAGGAGAGGCAGACACAATTGGCAGACGTCATGAAAGATGCAGGGGCACTCTCGGGCAGACGGGGTCAAGCCCGGCCTCAACCCGAGAGTCGACTCTGCTACCAACACACCGGAGAACCAACCACCTCCCTATGTTTAGTTTAACAGGAGGCGGTTGTTCCCTTAACCCACCAAGAAAACTTAGAAACATAACTGCGCGTATACACAGGCTATACAAGCAGTACAAGTGTTTCAGTTTTCAAAGGGTTAACCCAGGCCAACAGGTCGACGAGAACGAGTCCGGACCTGGGCCTGGCGGACCGGGACCTACACAGGGACGCCTAGAGGGGTTGACAGCAACCACCTCGACAGCCCCCTCCCATCCCTGCCCAGCAGGGGGAGGGAGGAGTGAAACAAATGGAGAAGGACCAGGCCCCCTAACACAGCGCAAAGCACAACACAGTATGGACCAAGCACGTCACTGTTATGGGCAAGTCGTAGTGGCATACATATGACACACACATCCACGACATCAATCCCCACGAAGCCCGGACCGACCCGGCATTTTCCCCCCGGAAAAGCACAAAGTCCTTCGGGGTACCAGAACAGCAGATCTGCGCCCCGGTGGACAACGGGTTAACTGACCTGGTCCGGTGTGACCAGAACCACGGATCCGGAACCTAGTCACGCGGCCATCCCGAGTCCTAAGAGGGGGGTAGGTACGCGTGTCGATCTAAAACATCACAGAGGGCGCCACCAAAATGGACAGAACGTGAATGCGCTGCTCCTGGCGGCCCACCTCATGGGCGTGAGACATCGAGTCTAACCTAGTGCACTGGCGCTCGTTAGAGTTAAAAAATCTCCTTCCTAGTCGCCTGCATAAAAAACGCCGTTTCTATGAATTGGACAACCAAGGCGCGCCGGCCCATAACGTGGTTCCACACGTGGACGCTATATGCACGTCAAGAACCCGAAACACATCAATGGTGAATTCTAATAAGAAACACCAGATAACGTTCCCTCCATGCTGTCTGGGACGAGCAGCAGGAAGCCGGTCAATAAGACACCGACACAGGGCCTTATATGACGCGACTGAGGGCAACCCGTCAATTCTGCTCCTCACATAAGAGGGGAAGACAGAAGTTCCCCCAGAGAGACCTCTACGTGAGTACAATTGAAAAAGATACATGCAATAATAATTGGGCCAAGTGACCAACGGCCCAATACACACTGTAATAGAGAGCAGAGCAGAAAACGAACAGTTTTCGAATGCATCGCATCATCCAACTTTGACAAAGACAGCGGTCTGCAGCACAGAGCCTGTAACCTCACGGATGTCTCCTGGCCAATAGGAAACGTGCCCAGTGACGTATCCCATGGCCGGGGGGAAATCCCGTAACCCACCCATCCTAACATGTAGTGGAACCAGGGAACCCCCCCTTCCCCCTCTCTGTGACGCGCTGCCCCTCAGCCGACAGGGAAAACTGACAGGCAGGAGGTCCCACCTCCCGGCCAATCAGTAAAGAGGGGGGAAGGATTTATCAGCCCACCCTCTTATGACCCCTCACCCCTGATACGATGCAACGACAAAGCAGAGCCATGACACCAGTCATAGCGTGCTACATGAAAGCGCATTATACCTGTTAGGGTAATAGCTTCACATTCTGCACGCCAGCCACAGACGATAACCTTGTCTGTGCAAAAACTGGTTTTATACATGGCTTCAGGCTCATGTGCGAACTTGCCACCTGAATTGTTTACACCTTTACCCTAAAGTAAGAAAAACACAGACCAAGAGAGGGGCCAAGGGCCTTGGTACAAGAGCTACACATGTAACTTCTGTAGGCCAACACCTAACCCAGTTGTGGATTCAATGCCACGTTTACTTAAACGTGAACACGATAGGCTACACACAACCCTCTATCGCAATAAAAAAGGGCAAAAGTTCACTCTCACTACTGCAAGAGGAACGCCGTTTTTTATGATGAGAGAAGACATAAGTCCTCGATCAAGTGCGGGTCACAGGCCTTGCTAAGTCTACATAACAGCGACCAACCAATTTTCAGAGAAATTGCCTCTCTCTAAGCAAGAGCACAACCCCAGCAGAAGCTGAGGGATTTACACCGTATCCCCAAAAATATAGTGAATCAACACACATTTTGTAAACAAAATCATATTTGAGGGGAGGGGGGGGGCAGGGGCAAACCGGGGAATAATTTCACCCACCCCTCACCACCTCACCCCTGATACGACACCAAATGTGTAGAGTAAAAGCTTTACATCATGCACGCCAGCCACAGCCGAAAACCTTGTTTGAAAACAGGTTTCCCACAGCTCTGCTAATGTGTGAAAAAAAAACTTGCCACTTGTTATTTTCATCATTACCCTCAAGTAAAGAATAACAAGCTAAGAGAGGGACTCAGCCCTCGATCATATGCCACTATGCACAGCATTGTAGGGTAACACCCAGCCAGTTGTGGGCTCAGCCACGTTGTCTAAGCCGTATATTTATGTCTTTCTGCTATTACCCTGCCCATACCTATACCTCCCCTCCCCCATGCTGCTATGACACCCACATTTACCCAAGAGGATCAATAAAGGAATATTTCATCTGATTGTATCGTATCGCATCGTATCTCATCTCATCTTATCTTATATTATCTTAGTTTTGAGTCTTCAGTGCTTTGTTAACTTAATGTTACAATGGGAATGAGGTGATGATGTCAGACCGCAGAACTAAAACTTTACTTCAATAAACTGCCAACCTGTGTGACCATGTGACTTTATCCAGGTCATCCACTCACTCACTCACACACACACACACACAGCCGGTCTGCCACAATATATAGACTATTAATTATATATCCTGGGGATCACCACGATTGATTGCGTAGTAGGGGGTACTTTAGGTTGGCTTGAAATGCTTTGGGGGTACAGTACTCAAAAAAGGTTGGGAACCACTGCGTTACATGAACACACACAACTTCTCATCATACCACAAAAACCCAGTTAATTTTTACTCACATAAAAACAACGCTGTTCTTAGGTAGAGAGAAGACATAAGAAAAGGATCCTAGCCTGGAGCCGACCTTCGTAAGCTGTGCAGTTGACCCCCCACAACTGACACACCTGGCGCCCGCGTCGCAAAAAACATCACCCGCCCAGAGAGGCCGTCAGCCCCCACACAGCCGACCGCCTCCCAAGCATAGTGTCCAGCTGCAGAGCCGGAGGAGGTCAGAATGATCATCATCTTCTAGACACTCCGGTGGCGAAGACATTATCGCTGTATTTCCTCGAAAAATAGTGAGAGAGAAAACAAAGATATAATGTCAACGCAGCTCCTTTTCTCCAATAACGTAGCTCCTTTCCAATAACTATTTCGGCACTAAACTAAAGTGGTGTATACAGGCACTTTACGGTGGTGAAAATAGGGAAGGAGCTGTTGGTGTGGCCACGACCCCGCTTATGTAGAGGAGCGGATGTGGGTGTGGCCAGGCGGATGGGTGTGTGCATGTGGAGAAAAATTATTCATTATTAGATTGGATAAAGGGATAGTTCCAAGAGAGCAGAGCGTAAGCTATACAATAATATAACTATGGCTTCAGTGGATAACCCCGATCACCTGCATTTAAGTGATATTTTAATTACAGATACCCCAGTAATAACATTACAATTTAATTCAATACAATGCGTGCCTTCCTCCCGGTCACCAGCAACGACATGTATCAGCCAAATGCTCATTGCAACATTGACTGAGTGGAATATCCCTTTCTATTCACATAACTGAATTTGTGATGGAGCTTTGACAGCTGCATGGGTGGTACAGTAACAGTCTATTGCTCAATCCATCTCCAATATATCATGATGGACCGTGCCAGTGGCCAAAGACCCGAGGGTGGAGAGGACTTGAATGTGCATGGGGATGGCATTTGTGCGTTTTTTGTTCCACGCTCCAATTTGGGTCCCAAATTGCGGTACAAATCAAGGAGAAATTCTCATTCTCCAAGGACTTATGACAAAAAGGGCTTTCTCTTAGGGCCATTTGAGACCTTTTCAGGCCGATTTTGGGATTCACCAACCGTCCCAATAAAACATATATAATTAATATTATATTATAATATATTGTCTATATTCATTTCTTGCCTGAAAAGGTCTCAAATGGCCCTAAGAGAAAGCCCTTTTTGTCGTAAGTCCATTGGAGAATGAGACCCAGAGGGTAGCGTACTCTAGTTAATATTATGTTCTCTCTGCAAATAGACTGCCCTATCTCTTAAAACAGCTCCCTGCAGAGCGCAGTCAGCGCACCCCGTAGTATTCCGATAACGCTATATAGATAAACCATGCTTCATTAATTCGGAAAGAAAGACCTATTCCAAATGCTATTTATAGGGTTTGACAATAATTACACTACTGTCGCTATTTTACAATGAACTATAATGAATTACGGGTCATACAGAACACGTCAGTGTTGAAACTAATGCATGAAAGTCCGTCTCATGTTGCAGTCTTCATATTCTACCGCTTGGTGACATGTACGCGCGGTCTGAGCTGTGCGTTTATATGCACAATCTCAAGCACACGTTCATGTTAATAAATCCCACACTTTACTTAGAAATGATCGTACGCATGGTTTACGCACATATCTATGCATACGCAGCATTGCTAAATGGGGGCCCTGGGAAGTAGGGGTGTAACTGTACGTGTATTCGTTGTGCGAATTTACAGTACGTGTGTCACAGTGCGGTACGTGCAGCCATACGAAGAATACGTCTCATACCACTAGGTGAAACTAGGGTTGCACATTTTACAAATCTATGCTCAATATCTTTACTTTACTTTACACTGGCTTACATTGATGGTTTAACCTTGAATATTAAGCTTGTATTGCCAAATTTAGATGATGAATAAAACATTGAAGCTTGAAAACGCACGCACGATGACAAGCGGACAGAACTCATTAACAACGCGCACTGACCCTCTGCACTGCAGGCTGTTTCTCCCCTCCTCTTACTACAGGTGTCGGGTGTCCCTAAAACCAAATCATGAATGTATCATGTTTGTAACACAGCAGGGTCATTACAATTTTAGTTTTCTTTCGTTTTCTTGTTCGCCCAATAATGTTAACCAATGGAAAGACACACACACAGACACACACCAAGTTGGTGTGTCACCAACACACACGCCAACTATCTCCAGCGGACATTCTCTCACAGCTGATCGAAAGGGGAATACAATACATACTTTTCCGGACTGATCATCTGAGCTCCTCTCCAGTTGAACTGCTATTGTCTTTAAATCCAAAATATTGATAAATCCTCTGCCATTGTTGTGTAATATGTTCTCTAGTCTTCAGTCTCGGTTATCCGACGCTGCGATCATTACAAAAGCATGTTTTATGATGGGGTTCGATAAAATAGACGTAAAATAGATGTTACCTTTGTCAGAAACGAGATAAAAAAAATTTGGCGCTCAAGCGTTGGCTCTCAGAAACGAGATATCTCATTTTTGGCGCGCAATGAGTTAAGGAGACAATTAACAGATTCAGTGCCAAAAACGACATATTACGCTTTTTTTATTTTTTTTTTATTGATCTTTTTCCCCCCTCCTTTTTCCTCCGATTTTCTCCCATCCCAATGTTAGTCGTTATGCCAATTCCCAATCCCCTTCCTGGTCGCTGCGCACTTACCCCCCACAGTCGGTCTGGGAGAGTGGAGGCTATCACGTGCTTCCTCCGACACACGTCTAGCCAATCAACCGCTTCTTTTCACCTGGCAGCGCGGACTCTCACTGAGAGCGTGTAACGTGTGGAAGGATCACACTACCGCCCTTAGATCCTATCCGCGCTTAGCAGGCGCCCCGACCGAACTGTCGGAGTCGCTGTTTACAACGACCCGGACCTACCCCGCCAGCTTCTCCCACCCTCTAATACTGCCAATTGTATTAGTGTGAACGGCCAGCCAAGCTGGTGACAACCCCGGAGCTGTGAGCTGGATTCTAACAGGCGAATCCAGCGTCTCCGGGGTTGGTGACGAACGCAATCTCCGCTACGCCACCTGACCGGCCTGACATATTACGCTTTTGCTCGACAAGCGTTGAGTGCCAGAAACGACATATTACGTTTTTGGATCGTTTGATCTTTTTACTTTGATTCCCGCTCTACAGACTTGCCGGGAGCGATCTGCATTATTTTGGCACATCCCCACACATTTGTATTTGTATTTGTATTTATTGGTTTAAAATACAGAGACAGTGCATATTAAGGAACATTTGACTGTAAATATGCCAGTTTAGCCAGGTTGGCTAATTTTCAACTGTAGTCTCTGGGGCAGGTGACATGAGCACTACAATAATTAAGACATAGTACAATAATTAAAACACAGTAGTAATCAGTATAGGTTACAATACACTAAAATACATACAAATAAATACATTAAAATACATTACAATACATCACAACCCCTCAGTTAAAATGGTCGCACACTTGACCATCTCTCAACCATGATTTTAAGTTAGTTTTAAATTAAATGTAACTTTGTAACGTACCCCAGTAAGGAGACGCAACACAAGCCCACAGACAGGGTAGGTGAGGGTGCAGTGACACAAAACCATGAAACAATTTGCTAAATAGTATTTATTTTTATAAACACAAAAACTCAGCAACACAGAGAGCAAGGACGACTACCTAGTGGCACCAAATGAAATATCAAAAGGAAATGAAAACCCACCCCCCCTTACAGGCGCGGACGCCCAAAAGTACAGGTGGCGGTGCTCACTTCTAAGGTTGGTGTCTTTAACATCAGGTCACCTACGTGATGCAAAAATGTAGACCCCAGGGTATCTTCCTGTCCTCAATGTCCCTGTGTGCGAAACAAAAGATTAATACAAGAGAAAAAAGGAATCACCATAGGCTGGGTGACAAGGGAATAACAAAATACACGGGTTAGGGTTTAACCTGTTAATCTGTAGACCGTTTTCGCCTAAAGGTACATGCCTAAGTAAATGGAAGATTGCTCCACTTCTGCAAGGTCAATTTGCATGTTCTTGGTATCTAGGAACATCTAGGGACCTGGGGGTATGTATTTCCAGTGTCAGAAATATTGTTGAATATTTATTAATATTGAATGAATTAATTATGATTCATTATGATTTATGATTTCTGCATCTTTGATCATGTTAAATCTGTTGGGCACGAGAAAATGCTTACTGAGCTCATTCACCACCTTATTGAGATCATGTGTACAAAAAATCTAAGCAAATGAACCGCGGGAAGATGATTAAACAGAAGGATTTATAGATACAGTAATTAATGATAATCGACTTTAATTATAAATTCATATTTGACCTTGAACTTGACCTTGACCTTATTATGGCCAAATCATACATCTATGGATAGGGGAAATGCTCCTCTTTGGCAGGGTTGAATCTGGATTTAGTCATTTCTTGCGTTTTTTACGATAAATAGCATTTTCAGATACATTTTTATTTCCGATAAAACATATAAAACATTGGTAAAAAAAATATACACTCTGACTACTGTTTTTGATATGGTTATGGTCTTTACTCTTGGCTACAAAAAAATATTTAAAAACATTGACCTCTTAACATCCAAGGGCCCACATGTGGACGATTCTTTGCCGACCTCTAGTGGCTCGGGTGTGCATTTTCTTTTAATACAATATATAGATAGAATTAAAGCCCTATGATGGACTTCCGGTATGGTGAGCAGGGAGTAGGATGCGTTTTTCCCTCTCTCCCTCATGTGTTTTTAAATTCTACGTTTTAAGACTCCAAACCCTCACAATTCTTGTTTATATGCTAGTATCGATATAGCTAACTAAGTATTTATCTTCGCAAAGATGACATCCAAGACTCCAAGACCAAAACGGGACGATGTTCAGAAACGCTTTTAGCAAGGCCTGGCTGGCCACCCTACTTGAAAGCCACAAATAGGCTATGACCACGAGTTCAGAAAACCCATTACCACTCTGGAAAATAAACTTGACCAAATGAAAACGGACGTGGCCGACAACGGACGGCGGGTCAAGTCCCTGGAGGAGAATGCGGAATCTGTAAGCGAAAGAATTGCGTCGCTAGAGGCTACATGTGCGGATCCGAGGGCTAGCCATGCTATGCTAAAGGCTAAGGCGGAGGACCTCGAGGCTCGAGGGCGACGTAACAACCTTCGGATCATTGGACTACCAGAACAGATTGAGGGCCCGAGACCAACATCCTTCTTCGCCACCCTTTTATCCCAAATTCTTGGGGCAGAGACCCTCCCTAACCCTCCAGAATTGGACCGCGCACACAGGTCTCTGGCAGCTAAACCGAAGCAGGGTGAAAAGCCTAGGCCTGTTATCATCAGGTTCCATAACTATCAAACCAAAGAACGGGTGATCCGGGAGGCCAGAAAGAGAAGAGCGGAGATGCAGTACGACGGTCAACAAATTGCTTTCTACGAGGATTATACCCCGGCTGTGTTGGAACAGCGAGCACCGTACCGCAATGTGATGGCACTACTTTACCAGCGGGGGCTGAAGCCTAGTCTTCACTACCCGGCTAAACTGATGATTACGGAAGAGAGCGGGGACAGACTACGCTTCATGTCTGTTGGAGATGCCGAAGCGTACCTCAAGGCCAAGCTAGCCTAGCGTGGACGGCTACCCAACGAGTACCCAGTGGTAAGCTAACCTGACGCCGGGAGCAATGAACAATGAATGTAGAATGCGAGACTGAATTTATAGACATTGGTTGGGCTAAACTGGTCGACTGCGTTAGACCTGACACCTAGACCTCATGGGGAGATGCTATTGACATTAAGCGGACTGGCTTCTGAAACTGAACTTTATGCTTCCCAAATAGCCGATGCGGATTATATTTGCCTGTATTTCTAACTCCTTTTTGTTTTTTTTATTATTATTTAATAGCCCTTATTTTACATGTGTCTCTCTCTCATTCAAACTGTAGACATTCCCTCTGTTTAGAGGCTGCTAGATAAATAGAATGGACCGGTTTGACAGGAAAATAAAGGTTCTATTTGTATGCTTTAGGAGTACTCAATGCGCAGAGACTGGGCCTGAATTTACTAGGCCATTTACCTAGGTCTAACGGACACCTCGGGGCCAGCTGAAACCAACACCAACAGCAATAGACATGATTACGACATATTGAGTGTTCCGCTGAACTTGTGGACCTTGGTTATATTATAGTGCCCAGTCACTATAGATTGGCCACCTATGCCTCAGAAGGGGAATATTGTTATTTCAATCGGAGTGACTCCTTCAAAAGGAACCCTATGCCAACCAGGTTGCTATAGCCATGACCTTGTGAATGATTACATGCCGTTTTCTTCGGCTCCTTATTTTGTATTTTTTGTTTTTGCTTTTTTTTTTTTTTTTTTTTTTTAACTTAATTTGTCTTTTATTTTGTATGGATTTATATACATATGACTCTCTATGCAGGGTGAGCATATTCAGGGTGCACATGCTCCTCTTAATATTTGAGGGTCTCAATACAAACAAACTGGATAGTATCTATTGGGTAGTGGGGGTTTTGTATGCATGTTTCAGGAAGCACTCAAGGTACTGACTGAACCAATTCAATTTGCACACGCTTCTTTTTACTGTCTTAAGGTACAGGTCTCTAACACTGCCGAATGTAACTAACCACATTACCTCTCTATACATATTTTATGTACATTGTGAGGTCCCTGCATCGTGTAACCCCTGTAACTGCATATACCTCATGTTTATTACTATGTTACTCTTTAAATGTATGTATATAATTTTTTTTTAAATAGGCAGAAGGAGAAAGGGGGGAAAAAGAATAGAAGAGAGTGGCACCTCTGTTTCAACTCTGTTTTGGTTTTGCAATCTTTATATCCCTAGTGGGCTTGGTAGCAGGGGCTAAATACACTCTCCCCAAGCTGTTATAGGCTGGAGGCGGGCTTTGCCCAGGTCCACTGAATTATAGGTTGACCTACACACACTGGAACGCCTCGGTTTACTTGTTCACTCTCAACTTTCTATGGGTCGCACTCCTTATTGGTAGTCATTGGTAGCGCTTTTATGTCTATGCTCTAATGGATGAGCCCCGAGTTGTGTTGCAAATATCTTTCATTTCTATCCCAATCTTTAATTTTTGAATTTAAGCATCCCTTTTTTTGTTTTGGTTTTTATTTCTTATTTCTTTGGTTGTTCGAATGTTCTTTTAACACAAATTTTAAAGTTTATCCATAACCATATTGGAAGCTGTTCGAAATTGACGGGAGAGAGGGGGAAAAGGGGAGTGAGGATGAAGTCTCCACCGGAAGGAATGTATCCAGAGAGGTACAGAGGCTGTTGCTGTTCCCTTAGGGACCAAGGGATGTACCCCCGGGTGAGTATGTTTGTGTATGGTTGTGTGGGTGTATGTGTGTGCGTCAACCCCCCCCCCCCCTTTTCTCTATCCCCCTCTACCTTTCTCCTCTCTTCCAATGTTTTATCTTTTCAACTCAGGTATGTATATACTTAACAGAACATGGCAGTGACGGGCAGGAACATCCGTTTCGTCTCATGGAATGTCAAAGGGATGAATAACTCTATCAAGGCTAACAAGGTACTTAACCATCTACAGCACCTCAAGGGTGACCTTTGTTTTTTACAAGAGACACACATCTGCACCTCGGATATCCCCCGCATTAAGAGAGCATGGATGGGACACGTTTTTCATTCTAAATTCTCAGCAAAAGCCAGGGGAGCTGCAATTATTATACATAGGGATGTACCCTTCGAGCCTGCCACCATTTTAACTGATCTTGACGGACGATATGTTATTGTGTCGGGCAGACTGCAGAACATTCCGGTGGTTTTGACCTCAATATATGCACCAAATTGGGACAGTGATAAATTTGTATCTGATTTATTTTCCTCGATACCTAACCTTAATGATCATCACATAATTATCGGAGGAGACTTTAACCAGGTCCAACCATCCCCAAAGTGGCGAGCATCCTAAAATTTCATATGGAACAGCTTGGGCTTATAGACCCTTGGAGAGCAAAATTTCCTACCGATAAACTTTTCTCCTTCTTCTCCCATGTCCACCACACGTATTCGAGGATAGACTTCTTTTTACTAGATGAAAAACTACTACATAATGTAGTCTCTACTAAGTACCATAGTATAGTCATTTCCGATCATGCCCCGACATCCGTTGAAATTAACTTCCCCCAGGGTAGAACACCCTCAAAATTCTGGAGATTCAATTCCCACTTATTATCTGAACCTGAATTTAAGGATTTTATTCATGCACAAATAAAAATCTTCTTTGAGATAAACGACACACCTGAAGTTAGCAGTGACATGCTCTGGGAGGCCTTTAAGGCATATCTCCGTGGAAAGGCCATCTCCTTTACCTCTCATTTTGGGAAGCAGGAACAATCCAAATTAACGGGTATATCAAATGAGATTAAACGATTGGACATCCAGTATTCATCTAAACCAACTCCTGCTCTATACAAGAAACGACTCCAGCTCCAATCACAATATGATTTGCTCTCAACTAGTAAGATCGAGAGGCTACTCCTGCACACCAAGCAACGTTTTTTCGAGCAGGGGGATAAGGCCGGAAAATTACTTGCGTACCAAGCACGAGTGGTGAGTGCCTCTAGACTGATTCCCAGGATAAAATCCCAATTAGGTGTCATTACAACAGACCCTACGGAAATTTCTGAAATTTTCTCTGACTACTATTCCAAACTTTACACGTCGGAGTCCTCCCAGCAGGACTGGGATCGCCCAAACCCCCTCAAGTCTCTCAAGTACCCTCAGGCGAATAAAGCGGAAGCTGAAGAGTTAGGCACGCCTATAACCATCTCTGAAGTGACTGAGGCAATCAAATCTTTACAAAGTGGCAAATCACCCGGGCCAGATGGCTATACTACAGAATTTTATAAAACCTTGGTTGCTCCTTTTCTACTGAGAGTATATAATGACTCCCTTCTAAAGGGCCAAATGCCACCCACGCTATCAGAGGCGTCACTGTCCCTGCTGCTCAAAAAAGGTAAAGACCCTCTCCTTTGTAGCAGTTACAGACCAATGTCCCTCCTTAATGTGGATTGTAAAATATTGGCTAAGGTCCTCTCATGCCGTCTTCAGAAGGTGGTCCCGTTCCTGATAGACCCGGATCAGACGGGTTTCATCATAGATAGACAATCCTTCTTTAACACCAGGAGGCTGTTAAATATCCTTTTCACAACCACGACTGGCGCGCCGGAAATGGTACTTTCCCTGGATGCTGAGAAAGCGTTTGACAGAGTGGAATGGAGGTACCTGTTCCATACACTTGAGAAATTTGGTTTGGGACCGGGATTTATTTCATGGATAAAACTCCTATACTCGTCCCCGGTAGCCTCGGTTAATGTGAATGGTACCAAGTCGGGCCAGTTTGCGCTTTATCGCGGCACTCGTCAAGGATGCCTGCTTTCTCCCTTGCTCTACGTGCTCGCCGCAGAACCTTTAGCCATATGGCTTCGCAGTGAGGACAGATTTGAGGGGATTGAGAGGTTCGGCCTGGTTCATAAACTCTCATTGTATGCCGACGATCTCCTACTTTATGTCTCCAATCCGTCATCGTCCCTGTTATCCTGGATATTCTAGAACAACATAGGCAGCTCTCTGGATACAAACTTAATCTCCAGAAAAGTGAATATTTACCTGTTAATTTATCTGTGGAACGGCTTCCTTAATCGCTTTTCCCCTTTAAAAGGGCCACGGAAGGATTCACATATCTAGGGATTTTTATGGCCAAATCACCGACAGAGCTCTTCGCAAAAAATTTCCGTCCTCTGCTGGATCGCTTTAAGCTAGATCTGACGAGATGGTCCTCTCTCCCCCTCTCGCTTCTGGGAAGGGTTAACCTGATAAAGATGGTGGTCTTACCCCGATTTCTATACACTTTTCAGCATATACCAATATTTATTAATAAAGCCTTTTTCACTTCAATTGATAAACTTATAGGTTCATTCCTGTGGGGTAACAAAAGAGCACGTATTAAGAGGACGATCATGCAACTTCCCAAATCGGAAGGGGGTTTGGCTTTGCCCAATCTTCGCTATTACTACTGGGCATGTAATATAAACAAACTCCTTTACTGGAGGACTGGGAGGGAGGAAGAAGACCAACCCCAATGGGCTCGGATGGAAGTCTCCTCTTCAAAGTACTCACTCTGGTCTGTGGCAACATCCCAACTACCCATTTCGATCCCTATTAAACAGGTGGCTCGGAACCAAATTGTGACGGATACTTTGAAAATCTGGAATCAGTTTAGGAAACAATTTGGCCTACACGCTCCGTCTGGGCTAGCTCCAATCTCTCGTAATAACCTATTCTTACCGTCCTGTTCTGATCCTGTATTCAGAAGCTGGGCGAACAAAGGTTTGCTAACCATTAATGACCTCTACACCGGAGGTGTTTTATCGTCGTTTGCAAAACTATCAAAAAAATGTGGTCTCCCAAATTCCCACCTTTTCCGTTTTTTTCAGATCAGACATTTTGTTCAGAACCAATTCCCACAATTCCCTGGCCGTCCTCCAGACTCTAGGACTGACCCTCTCCTATCGCTCGGTACCGGGCGGAAAGGGCTCGTCTCAATTTTATGATAAAATATTTTGGATGAACCCAACTTGCTTAGACTCCCTAAAAGCCAAATGGGACGAAGATCTGGGAATTATCATTACAGATGAACAATGGGATCATATATTAGACCTTGTACACACTTCCTCTATATGTGCAAGACACAGTTTGCTGCAGTGTAGGATCCTGCATAGGGTTCACTACACCAATGCGAGGTTAGCAAAGATATACCCGGATAGAACGGATGCGTGTAATAGATGTAAACAATCTCCAGCCGATTATATGCACATGTTTTGGACGTGCCCCAAACTCACAGAGTTTTGGACTGCAATATTTGATACACTGAGTAGGGTCTTGGGTGTGACGTTAGACCCTGATCCACTCACTGCCTTTTTCAGTATCCCGAATACCCCTTCGATCGCATCTAGGGCTGCAAAACGAGTTGTGGCGTTCACTACCCTCCTCGCTAGGAGACTTATTCTCTTTAAATGGATACACCCTTCCCCACCCACTCACAACAGATGGATACATGAGATACTACATTGCGTTAAGCTTGAGCGAATCAGATTCTCCCTAAAGGGCTCCCTTGAAACATTCCATGTGACCTGGCAACCATTTCTGCAACACATCGATACCAGGGGCGGAGCTAGGGGGTGGCTACCTGGGATCAAGCCCCGGATGTATTCTGAAAAGCCCCGAATCTATTTAATTTTTTTTTTTTTTTTTTTTTTTTTTTTTTTTTACAATTCATCATTGTTACATGAAAATATGTTTGCACCAGATTTAGCAGAAGCTAATTTCCATCTGTGGTCTATCCAGCTGCTAACTGTATTTGAGTGAGTTAAGTCTTGGTGTTATGGTAGACTCAGACCCAAGCTTTAAATCACAATCAACAAGTTGACAAAAACTTAATTCTTCCACCTTAGAAACATAGCTAAAGTACGGCCATTTATAAATCAAAAGGACGCTGAAAACCAGATCCATGCCTTTATCTCAAGCCAACTCGACTACTGTAATGCACTCCTTACCGGCCTCCCGAAAAAATACGATGATAACTATTTTATTGCAATGCACTATTGCATTATTTTATTCTATTTTACTAACTATTTTATTGCACTGCACTATTTTACTTTGTATCAGTGAATCATAGACGCCTGGCCATAAGAGCATTCGGAGCATCTCTGCTCTCCCACTATTGAACTTGGGGAGCAAAGGTATGATCTTGCTCCACCACTTTTTGATTATATGAAAAATATGATATATCCCCCCCCAATATATAAATCTAACCATAACTACGTTATGGTTAACTGAGTTTTATAGTGAAAAGAGCAGCTTTATTGGTCAAGATTGAAGGCTCTATATTGCAGGAAATTGCACGTACAGGTTCATTAAATTAAAAAAAAAAAATGTCGTGGAGGGGGTCGTGCAAAAGTGACCCCCTCCAAACCACCCCTTGCCTGCCAAAAAAAAAAAAAAAAAAAAATCTAAAAAAAAAATCAAAAAAAAAAAAAAAAGGGGGGCCCATCTGGGCTAAGCCCCGGATCTCCTACAATCCTAAATCCGCCCCTGATCGATACCCTGACTATCAATGAAGAGACTTAGAAAGGATAGAGCTTTACACCTCTAACTGCACTTCCTTATCTTTTATTATTATTTTATTCCTATTTTCTAATTCCCCCCCCCCCCCCCTCCCCCCCTTCCCTGTCCTGGTATGTATGGGTGTGAATGAGACCCCCGGGGGCTGGGTGGGTAACAGGGGGAGGGAGAGGGGAATGGTAGACGCAGCTGCAGAAGGTCGAACTACTCAAGAATTATCACGATACTATAGACAGGGGTGGGGGAAACAGTGAAATAATCTCATTGATGACTTTCTTCCACAGCTACAGCCGTGCTAGAGAGTTTTCTTTCTGTACGCACATACAGTAATATAGCCCCGCTACCTAGTTCCCTCTCGTCCGTATTTCAGCCAGCAAGTCATACCACCAGCTCTGTATAAACTAGCCCCTTTCGTGACTGTGATGCAAGCCCTGGCTGCCCCTGTATTCAAGCATCACAGTCATGAAAGGGGCTATGTATAAACAAGCACACGCTACAGTTGTCCACGACTTATCCTCCAAGGCATCTGCTAATATAATAATCTTCAGATTTACTTAAGTGTTATTAGTAGGTTACAGCAGTAAGCATTAGTTTGCTCAGTAAATTATGGCCAATTCATTTTATATTGTTTAATACAGTTAAATAAATAGATAAATGAATTTGTACCGAAAATATTACCGAACCGTGACTTAAAAACCGAACGTACCGAACCGTGGATTTTGTGTACCGTTACACCCCTATTACGTACCCATTGTACTTTTTCTGATGAGAATGTGTAATACAGGCAGCCATGTCGGAACAAGCATTCTATGCAAGGCCTCTATTATTGACCAGGAAATTAAACGTTTCTGAGACGTTTTTTATGCCAAAGGATATGGCTTCCTATAATGACATTCCTCCTACAAGCTTCCATCCTTCTCTCCTTCATCAGCACTATGTCACTGTAATAATCACTCCTCCTCCCCAGAGGAGCATTATTAAAGGACTCAGTCTCTCCGCTGACTGTGTGTGCCATTAACAAAACCTGCCTTCAGCTCAGCTCAGCTCAGCTCAGCTCAGCCCAGGGGTGACGGCCCCTGCTCATACCTATAATAACTGGAGCAACTCTTATTACGGTACCACACATTCAGTCTATGTGTGACCCCCTCTACAACACAAAAAGTGACAGAGACATTGAGGGGGGATAATCTAATGGCCATGTAAATGAGTTTTGAATATCAAAGCTCCTCCTTGGACAGCAGTCCTCTGTAGAGAGTGCGCTCTGTCTCTCTCTCTCACACACACGTTTTCGATGAAACTGGATGTGACCCCAATAGATCCCCCTTAGTGATGGCGCCTCTAATTAGCTGGAATTGACTGGAACACATAATGATGGATGAAAAGCCTGGTGTTGATGTCGGCCCCACCGCTGCTAAGTGCTCCTCATCTTGCCCGTGAGAACTCCCCCGGTCCATATGAGATCGGCTCAGCGATACCTCTTCTCCATACACTTGTTTGACAACAGGCACAGGGCTGCGATATTGTGAGATAAATCATTTACGCTGCTAAGAAGTTTCCATCAACCTCACTCCTGTGGGGGGGGGGGGGGGGGGGGGTCTCGCTTTGGTGTTCATCCCTCCAGAGATGATTGCATCTGATCTGGTAATCAATACTGTAACTATTTTATAACACATAATTAATTACTATTCCTCTTCACCTGTCCTTGTGTTTTACTCTCCTCCAGCTCAGCGCCGCCGTCTGCGTTGGTTTCTTTGCGGCGTGGAGCCCCTACGCTGTGGTGTCTATGTGGGCGGCCTTTGGATACATCGAGAACATCCCTCCTCTGGCATTTGCCATGCCGGCGATGTTTGCCAAGTCCTCTACCATCTACAACCCCATCGTCTACCTCATGCTGAGACCCAACTTCCGCACGGTGATGTGCAGGGACCTGAGCACCCTGCGCCGGGCCTGTCTGAAGGGCTGCCTCTGCTCCCAGAGCCCGCGGAGGCATCGCTCCAAGTCCGTGATCCGGATACGTCTCCGCAGGCAAATCGACCAGTCCTGCTGCTCCGCCCACCCCGCTGTCGTGGGCTCAAACGGCAGCGGCGGTGAGAAGTGCAGCGACGCCTTTGCGTGCTTCAGACACTATCCCAGCGTGTGCCGTGTCGCCGGCCCCTCGCCGAATGTCGACGTGCCTCCGGATCGAGTCGCATCGGCTCTAGAGCTGCACGTGCAGAAGCAAAACGTGCAGGAGGCGTGTCACAGGAGGCCTCTGCAGGCCACCGTGTGCTGTGAAAGGACCCCAGAGATGGAAAACCTTCAGATCAACCAGGAGATGGTACCAGGCCATGCCAAAGTGGCTTGGCCCTGAAAACTCCCTCCTATTGTTTACAGTCCATCTCTGGATATGTTTTGCAGTCAATACTCTCTAAACTGTGCAATTAGTTTATTTACGTTATTTATTTTCAGGAATAGATCTTTGTTAATATTTTTTTTTAAAGCAGTCACACACTGCCTGAGCCAACTTAGTAAATGTTCTACCTCAGGGAATTATATGGGCTGGGAATACAGGACATACATTATTATGGGGTGTACTTGTATCGTCAGGGTCAGGCTGAAGTCAGGGAAACCTATTGGTTATTTATCATAGCAATATTACTGAATGATACCTGAGAGCCAACTCACTTCAACGGTTGCTTGCCTTCCTATACTATCTCAGTTCAGCTATTGTTTACACTTGATGAATGCAGGTCTACACTTTTACAGGGGTGCTTGACAAATTATTTGGATAAATTGTTGGTACATTATATGCTACCACACAGTATATATATATTAGGGCTGTCAGTTTATCGCGTTAATTATATTAATTAATTACACAGCAAATTATCTCGTTATGAAAATTAACTCAAAATTAATAAAAAATAATAATAATAAAAAGAAATATATATTTTTACTTAAATATTTTTTTAACTCATTAATTCCATAAGAACGTAGAATACACATTTACAGATTTTTTTTTTTAATATGGTCAATTTGCATGTTCTTGGTATCTGATTCTAGGGACATCTATTGATCTCAGGGAATGTATTCCCAGTGTCAGAAATACTGTGTCTGTTACTAGGCTTGAGTAAATTGTGATGAACCAAATGAGAATATCAATTACATTGACTGTGAATAACACCATGCTAAAATTTACCAGACCTGAAAAATCTAAGCAAATGAATAAATAGAAGATGATTAAACAGAAGGTTTTGTAGATACAGTACTGAATTCTGCCATCCAGGCACATGCAATTTGAAATATGATTATATCTAATGTGATTAGATTAATTAATTACAAATCCTGTAATTAATTAGATAAAAAAATGTAATCGCCTGACAGCACTAATATATATATAATAAAACTGCAGTCTTGATTGTTCGTTTGTATAGTGTGATGAGAATTACTAGTCATTCTCAAGCAGAATATCAACAATAACCTCTTTGCTCCCTATTAAATACAACGAAATATAGGGAGAGGATTAAGCAGAAACAGAAAAAGCAAATCGCTATAAACCAATTTACGCAGGTGTAGATAAATTAAATCTCTATTCATTTGTGTTGTCTGATATTGACCCTTTGTTATTGTGAGTGAAATCATGTGTAGAAAATATACATTGCACTCATTGACATGAAGTCATTATCCAACACAGAGTGCGAACACAAGTGACTAATTGCCTTGGCTAATAGAATTGCAATTAGTTGTTTTAGCATTAATTACTTTGTTTTATGTGTTGAGCTTTGATGGCGTAAAATGGATTATTTTCATTTTAATACTCCAAACAAATGTATCAGATTTTATTTAATATTTTGAGCCACTGGTGGCCCTTTTACAGGAATCCTTGAAATCGGATAGAACATGGACGTAATTATTGTAACGTAAACTCTTACTGTCGATTACACATTTGTTTTCCTGTATCTAATAAATCATTCATGGCATGCAGGGATGCAGTTGCAGTAATGTCCTTGTGTTTTACAAAGGGATTCATGAAACCGCAGAACAAAAATGGATAACAAGGTTGGATATTATCATCCCCTTATCTCTGATCCTTGCTATTCATGTTCAAATATTATTATTATTATTTTTAAGTCTGTTTAAGTCTTAAAGGTACACGCCAACATTTTGGGAAATTAGCTTACCGTCAAATGGAACTGGTATATCTTCTTGTCTCTCTGGAGAAGATGATAAGCTAATTTCCCAAAATGTTGGCATGTTCTTTTAAATGTTTTTTATAGAAACGGTCACAGGAAGGCAGAGATTTAGAAACGCCATTAGTTGAGGTAGATAAAAAGGACCAATGGTTCCACTAAATCTTCTATAGAGTGTGTTGCCCGAGTTGGTACCATCTTACCAAAGTAATTATACTCTATAATCTATTCTATATAGTCCGGGAGCCATGGGGTTGAACCTTGTTTTGTCGGTAGCATTTATTCTTTTTGCTGTTTCTTGGAGCTTGGGGGTACCTCTTCAAAATACAAGAGGGTGCTCGGTGATATATCTTGGCAGTAGCGGCTGCTGGTTCTCTCTCCACTAGGGGCGCTATACCAAAACATACAGTACCACGCAACCAACTCATGGCAAGACGTGAGCGATTCGACTCACGCTCACGGCAATGAATCGGCTCTTATGAACGAGTCGCTCAGCTGTTACTACAACAACACACAACCAGTCAAATAAAGTATAGTCTAATTCACAACTTGAAACACAATATATAAATAGAAAAGTTAGAAACAAAACTCGCTCCGTCTCCAAACACACGCATTTACATTTACATTTAGTAATTTAGCTGACGCTTTTATCCAAAGCGACTTACAAGTTCTGTACGACACGCAAATCTCTCCCTCTCTCCTTCTCTCTCTCACACACAGCGCGACGTGGAATCGATTCGTTACACTATCAGACCTATTATATACCAAGAATAACTTCAGTGTGAGTACAGGGCTGTACACATATTTTGCATATTGTTAAACGAGCCAAGGCTAGCTATTAAACTATCGATATGAATCGAAAATCTGGGACCCTGATGTAAACAAGACAAACATCTTTCTCTGGTCTGCATCCCCTTAACAATTGTGTGTATTGAGCCGTACTGTATTGTACCCATTCTGCAATCTGTTAATAAAGTTTTCATTCATTCAAACATAGACGATATTGAACAAGCCATAATCCACGTATTTTCAATCCAAAAGAAAGAGAGAGAGAGAGAGAGAGAGAGAGAGAGAGAGAGAGAGAGAGAGAGAGAGAGAGAGAGAGAGAGAGAGAGAGAGAGACTCACTGTTTAGTTGACACGTCCAGGGCAGGAGGGCTTGCCTTGATAAAGTGTATAATCCACTGTTGATGTATTCCAGACCACTGTCCACTGTGTCCAGACTGCATCCGCCATATAGCTTGTTAGCCAAGTGTTAGCGTGTTAGCTTGTTAGCAGTTAGCACGACACAACACAAGTACTTCACTCCATTTCCGCGTCGAACAGACTGCAAACTACCTGGCGTTCTATCGCCATGCTCTAAGACAAACTCTAACCTTAACCAACTTTGAAAGAGTGCCTAAGCTTAACAGTCTAAAGAACTTGCAGTCACGGCACGCTCCAAGACAAACAGCTGCATCTCACAACAACACAACTATCTCTACCACCAACGGACCAACCTAGGAATAAGCTAGAATTGGAACATTAGAAATTGGATTCGGCCAATCAGAGATCGTCTCTGTGAAATTCTGCTACGGAAAAAAATACTGGCGTCGGCCAATCAGAGAGCGTCTCCGCGAAATGCGGCTACAGAAATTCTTGACGCTACTGGCTAGACCGCTTCAAATCGCGCCCGGATTCCAACATAAATACATAATAGTCATATTTCAATGCACAACGCGTTACGCACTGATTGGCTGCGACGGATACAGCGATCAAACCGTGACGCGCACTCAGAGCGCTATCGCGTCTAGCCCGGGCCGAGAAATAAAAAATAATAATAAAAAAAAAGAAAAGTGAGTCACTTCCTGTTCAAGAAAACGAGTATTTTTTTTTTTATATAATAACGTTATATTGTGCATTGGAAACACAAACATACTTAAAATGAGTAAATATTATTAATTTTAAACATGTTTATATTATTTATAGGGCTATAAAACAAAAAACTAAAAACTTATTTTTCTTCTTCTCTCATATAACCAGGGTAGGGCCTGAGGGGGGGGCGGCGCCCGAGCGCCCCTAGTGGCGAGCCGCCACTGTATCTTGGGCATTTTCAGATATTAATACCTTCATGCCTGAAAATGCCAAAATCACACAAAAATTGAGATTTATGATATTGCATGCTGAATATAAATGAAATGCATCAAATTACTTTCTCTAATGTTTTTTCATACAAGGGGTGGTGTGAAATTAATATTAACATGTAACATTTTCAGATATTAACCCCTTCATCATGCTTCATGCCCAAAAATCACACACACATTTAGATGTATGATATTGCATGCTGAATATGAATTAAATGCATCAAATTAAATTCTCTAATGTTTTTTCATACAAGGGGTGATGTGAAATTAATATTAACCCTTTCAAGCCAGGCCTGTAAAACAACTTTTGTAGCAGTTATTAGCAGCGACGCACACACTTAAGTTGTGTTGGTCCATTTATTCATATGGTGAACAAAATAAATTGCAACAGGAAAAGGGGTGCAGCTCTTCCCCCCCACAAAATGTATCTAACTAAATCAAACAAGTGCACACTCACTGGTGTGAAGGACAAATCGTGCAGATGCGTTACATATTAGGGTCTTCGGTCTTAAACATCCTACCCTGAAACATGTACCGAACATTGTACATGGCAAACCATGCACTTTACAGCTGCACTTCTTAGAGGTACACAGGGCCTCACTCTTGCAGCACACCGGATCATCTTCAGGATCTAGTCTAGGACAGGTTTGACATCTTCTGGTAGGTGGATTGGGATCAGTGCCCTGTTACAGGTGTAATTATTCCATCCAAATTCCTCTGGGTTCATTGCAGGTGGCAGATTCTTAATGAGATCTCGCCAGAGGTACGCTTGGAAGTGGGCCCTCTTCACATTTTCAATGAACGCTTCTTCCTTTGTTGGAGGTAGAGCAGCTAGATTTGGTGAAGACATATCATGTACTTTCACATTTTTACCAGTAGCCTTGTGTGTGTCATGTCTGTGCTCTCTGTTATGCCATAACAGGCTGAGATGAAGGCAGTGGCCTGGTCAAGGACTTGCTGGAATGGTGCATCCACATTCCCAATGACTGATGTAACAAGCTTTCAGGGCTTTGATGACAAAGCCTTTTCCCAACCCATAGTACAACGCTACAGTGTCACATCCTGATATGGCATGGGCTGGTAAAAGGTGTAGTTGAGCAAGTGACTTCAAAGAGCAGACAGCCTTTGTGGCTCCATCTGGTGGCATTGGAGGCTGTTTGGGTCCCTGGTATCGGTGGATGTCGACGTCATCAATCCTGTCAATCTTTGGATTTGTTTGCTCCTCACCCTCTGGGGTGAATGAATTAATTAATGAATGAAAACTTTATTTAACAGATTGCAGAATGGGTACAATACAGTACCGCTCAATACACACAATTGTTAAGGGGATGCAGACCAGAGAAAGACGTTTGTCTTGTTTACATCAGGGTCCCCCATTTTCAATTCATATTGACATTTATGACATACACAACATACATGACATTTATGGCATAGGGACATACAGGTATTTAGTACTGATACATTTGACAGAGTATATACATATGATGGGGAGGGGACTGTACATTAGGAGGGGGTGGGTGGGTGGGAAAGAAATATACATACGGTGGGGAGGAGACTGTACATCTCACTGGGTCTGTGAGTACTGTGTTAGAAGGACACCCAGAGAATCTGTGGACTGCTTTGCATTCTGTGAGGATATATCAGCATCAAAGTTATCAACAATAGCCTGAACTACTAGACTGATTGATTGATTTTATTGTGGATTAGAGACATCATCCAAGGGATAAAAAACATGATAAAATGCAAGCACTTATTTCCATCATGGTCCCTGGTATTAAAAAACAGGACATACATCAACATAAAACAACATCATAAAACATAAGATACAATATGCATTGATGGATTATCCAATAGGGGGTCCGGGGTACGAGCTAGAGCATATGTGTGTATGGTATTAGATAGCAGGTATTAGGGGTATATCCTGTATAAGACATTTAACTACCGGTAAATGGTGATTTCATTGGATGTGCACTGTTAATTAATGCTTGTATATCTTATCGTGTGTTGTCATGTTTGTTTATATGTTTGTTTAACAAAAAATTAAAAAAATACAAAAAAGATACAATATGCATATACAGTTGCAGATAAAAGAATAATAAATAAATATGCTACCCTCTCTTTCCTATGCTGATAGCCATGATCGTACATGCTTTTTGAAGCATCTTCAGCATTACATATGCCAGATATAACTTCAGGACTGCAACTGCTGCCTGAGATGCAGATTTCTTGAACCTACGATACTCTGTATATGAACAGTAGACACCATAGGGGTACATACTATTGATGAGCTTATTGGACACCACCTTTCCTGCTAGGTCTATTTGCAAACAAGTTGCTTGAGACTTGTTGTGACAATTGAACTGATGAGAAGTCCAGGAAGGGTATTATATAGCCTGGGAGACACCTTTGCTAACAGCAAAAAGTCCCTCACTGACTCTTTGACCATGTCCGTATTAATGCTGATGTTATAGTGTCCATTGTCCATGTTAATGTTTTTCACATCCTGAATGATCCTGCTGGTGTTACAATGCTCTCCATGCAAGAATGGTTTATTCACATAATCACCAGGCATATAACAGTTATAATAAAATAGAACAAATCTTTGTATGATTTAGGCATTTTCTGGCATGAAGGGTTTAATATCTGAAAATATTAATGTTAATATTAATTTCACATCACCCATTGTATAAAAAACATTAGAGAATGTAATTTGATGCATTTAATTTATATTCAGCATGCAATATCATAAATCTCTTTTTGTGTGATTTTGGCATTTTCCAGGATGAACATTTACATTTAGGTGATTTAACTTTTATCCAAAGCGACTTACAATTTCTGTACGACAAGTATGAAGGGGTGTGTGAAAATGCCACAGGGATATCACCGAGCACCCTCTTGTATTTTGTACCACCAAGCTCCAAGAAACGGCAACTAAATTAATGGCTCTGGCTCCCGGACTAATAATAACACTGATAAAAAAAGATTTTATAATTTTTTTATACCTCAAAACATAAATTTATAGTTGCTTTTTTATATGGACTTTTGAGTTTTGTACAGTATCTGCAAAATGGGGTGTTATTTTGTGACTATCAATAATAAACAGATATACTGTATGTATGTAATTCCAACTCTTTATAAGGAAAAATAAAAAAGCTCTCTCTCGCGCCAAACTCTGCTCAGAGTCATATACAGAAACCTGCCATAACAAGCAAGCACATACATTCATCTCCGGCAACAAATAACAAATGTCTTCTTCTGCAAACAAAATATTCAACACCCTTGACTGCACCTTTCAAAATGTCAATGTTTATGATGTGACATGTTGCAGTTGTATGTCTCCCGGTCTCCATCTTGGTGGGGCGAGGATCGCTGATGGAACATCAGGGACCAAGATGGAAATAAGTCCTGGAGTTTGTCGTGTTATCCCTGGGAATGTCTTACATGCTTTTTTTACTACTGTATTTGAATTTTGTCCAATAAAAAAACCTGGGGTGGAGGACTGAAAAAAGCCAGTTTAGGATCCGCTTCCTTCATTGTCCTACTTGAACTAACGCAAATGTACGTGGAGATAAATATGACAAGTGCCTAAATACTAATGTAGCTACTAGTTAATTTCTATTAACTAATGTAGTAGCTACTACAGTTCATTTCTATTAACTAATGTAGTAGCTACTACAGTTCATTTCTATTAACTAATGTAGTAGCTACTACAGTTAATTTCTATTAAGTAGCTACTACAGTTCGTAGCGGTAATGGCACCACGCCTGAGGGGCAGTCATTTCAAAACGGGCAAACGTCTTACATTGGCTATGTCCAATCACGTTCACTCTGGAAAACAGCACAGAAGAACAAATTCTACCTGCAAAAGTCTGATATTTTGACTGGTCTAAAATGTGATGAATATAAAATATAAAGTTGAAACAGAAAATCTGCTGCCCCTTAATGGACAGAGGGATAATGGCATTAACGTTGGGCCTGGGTCTGTTGGAACACTGGAAAGGTTGTCGCTGTGTTCATTGACATGTGGATTTTGTAATAGTATTGTGGTGGGTGTTGGTACAGTAGGTGCACTGGCGTAGATGCAACTGGCAGTAACGCACCTACCTATACATCTCAGTAGAACACACAAACAAACACACACACAGAATATGGCTTAATATTCTGCTTGGAGAGGAACAATCACGTTAACCTCTGTTGATTGAGTAAGACACCATAGCTCAACGAGACCTTCTGATAGCAGGTGGTCATAAGACATTTTAAAAAAATGCTGTCAGTAAATTAGCATTGCAGTATTATTCATATATAATCTCAGCTATCACAGTTTGACATCAAGTCCAGATGGACATTTGATAAAAGGGACAGAGAAGCCACAAAATTAAGTTGGTAAACAGCCTTGCCCATTAGTTGAGACGTATGAGCTACAACACTAACAGGAACTGACATATTGTATCTAAAACACTAAAACCACATGTAGCCATATTGAGAGAATTTGATTGAATTAAAATGAGAGAGAAAATAAAAAGAGAAATAAAGCTAGTGAAAACAGGTCTGGTCTGAGACTGGGTTCAACATTAGGTGGAAGAGTTGGACTGGCAGACGTTCAGAAGTTTCTGGATGAGGTCTACTTTGATGTGGCCCTCCAGAGCCTTGCACAGTTTGCCCACGGTGCAGCCTACGCTGCCCTCCTTCATCCTCCAACGCTCCAGCATCTGGTGCACCATCTCAAACAGGCCATCGCTGTGGTAGTCGTGCTCGATGGTGTCCACCTCCACGTCGGTCAGACCCAGTCGACGGGCACAGCGCTTCCACTGTGACCCAATGTTGTCCCGCAACAGATCCAGGTGCTCCTCGGTCACTGTATGGTCCTCTGGATATAGTAAGACAGGCGTTAAGACTGTGTCTGGTAATTGTGAACCCTATGAGAGAACCGGTGTTACATATACTATACACTACATAGGTAGGCTACTATGCGTAGTTACACAATAGTAATGATGATGGAAGGCTAGAAAACAGGTATGCATCACCAACATGTTTTCACTGCCTATGGCAAGTGGTAAACCCAAGTATCGGCCGATCTGTACCGTGGTGGATTATGATTTATCAATTATATCGTAGACGGATCTTCTGATCAAAATAGGTTTAAAGGATAACTCCACTATTTTGGGAAATTAGCTTATTTAACATCTTCCCTGGAGTTAGACAAGAAGATGCATACCTTTTTTGTCTCTGTGCGTGCATTTTAGCTTTGGGAATAGATGCTCCGTTAGCATAGCTTAGCTTCATCACTGGAAGTGAGGCAGGACAGTAGCCTTACAGTGCCTTACAGTGTATTGCAAGGTCTGACATTGACCAAACTTGATATGCATGACCTTGGTGGGCTCTAGGTCAACTCCTGAAAAGGGGGTCAATGTCAGACCTTGCAATCAAAAGTTAGGGGCGCACTGAAATTATGGCAAGGGTTATTAGCCCCCTAACTTTTGATTGCAAAGTCTGACATTGACCCCCTTTTCAGGAGTTTACCTAGAGCCCACCAAGGTCATGCATATCAAGTTTGGTCAATGTCAGACCTTGCAATACACTGTAAGGCACTGTAAGGCTACTGTCCTGCCTCACTTCCAGTGATGAAGCTAAGCTATGCTAACGGAGCATCTATTCCCAAAGCTAAAATGCACGCACAGAGACAAAAAAGGTATGCATCTTCTTGTCTAACTCCAGGGAAGATGTTAAATAAGCTAATTTCCCAAAATAGTGGAGTTATCCTTTAATAGTAAAAACAATTAATACAAAGGAAACTGACATGTAGGTTACAATGAGCTTTGGCTAATAAGAGGAGTGCTCTCATCATGGCCAGCTAGGAGACACACTGAGGAAGATAAGGAGACAATGAGCTTAGGCCCTTGTTACACACACTGTTTTTGTGCTCGTTTGAATACGTTTTTGAATACGTTTGCTGTCCCTATTAGATAGAAATGCCGTTTTGGCAGGAAACGTTTTGGCCCTACTGAAAATGCTAAATTGTGTTTCCGTTTTGGAATAACGCCAAAAACTCACCGACAACGTGTCGTGTAATCTGCGCGGAGCCGTTGTTGCTCAACGCCCATGCACAGTAGATACCCACATCTGCATGCTCTCACCAATGTCCGGTGACAACAGAGCTATAGCTGCAGCTACCATGTGTTGTCAAGTTATTGTTACAAGGACCCCAGTCCAAGCTACAACAGTCTGCATTCCCTTAACAATTGTATTGAGCCGTATTGTATTGTACCCATTCTGCGATATGTTAAATAAAGTTTACATCGATTCATTCTGCTAGCATTACCGATTGCATGAGCAGCTGGCTAACGTGAGCTAGCGTTAGCTATCAGACCCTGTTAGCTCAAGCTCCTCTTTCAATCTTAACAAGCATTAAACAAAATGGCCCAGTCATCTATTCACTTTTGTTTAATACACGAGGCGTTGTCTCTAATGTTATCTAGCTACTGATAGCTCCCGATATCATCAGTTTGGTGCTGGCTGGTTAACGTGAGCTAAATGTTAGCTGCTAGCCACAATGCTATACTGTTATACTGGCATATTCCATTCATGTTAGCATGTAGCTAACAATGTAGCTAACAACATCGCCGATCTTTTTTGAGACTAAACTATCCGCTCTTGGTGGTCACTTGTGTTGATGTTAATTTTGTTTCATCAACAAATGAGAGGCAGAACACACAGTGAATGTATCCGTTTTGTTTATTGCACTTTTATTACACTTTTGCTGAAAAATAAGTGCTGCATTGGGTAAATAGGCATTTAACACTTTAGTTGCCAAAGGACGAGTTTAGGCGTCCTTCCCCGCCATGCTCAAGTTGCCGAAGACGCCGTAACTCGTCTTTGATATCAATATTTCACAAATCTGTGATCGGAATCATATTTCCTTTCCGGGGCCCTGAGACACAAGTGTGATCTCCTCTCAATCCTCTAGCGGTTCAAGACCGCCATCTGGTGGCCGATCGAAAAAACGGATGTTACCTTTAACCCGGCAGGACTCACTCCATATGTGGTCCGGGCACTCGCTAATGTTAGAGAGACTCAGTCTTCACACAGTGAACATCGATCGCTGCAAATAACTCGAAAAAACAACATGATTTGGACGTATATATTATTATACAACCTGGAAATGGACCGGGTATTTCAACATCCCATAATGGAAAACTGTCTACCCCACGCTGATCGCCCAACGGCCCGCGGAGACTGGGGTGAGTTTTAGCGTGTAATATTACCGTGTTCGACACTAACTGCTATGATGAACATTTGACCCACATTAGATGAATGGTAAAACGTTGCCCACGGAATTATAAACGATCCCCCGCCCATCCGGTCAATATCAGATGATACGTAGAAACTTCTAGAAGTACGTCCAATTGAAATTTTTGATCTCGCACAGATTCCTACCAAACTGTATTTCATCATCAATATAATGTATTTGGGGCTATAAATCACGTTCTGGAGAAAGCTGCAGAAAGAGATGAAAACATACTTATACTTTAGATCATATTTTAGTATGAATATGTGAATGAAAAAGTTTAACGTTGCTACACCATGAACAATACATATAGGACCTTGAATGGGCCCTAATAATGGCAATCTAGCAATAGAATTTAAAAAGTTATAGCCCTGCAAAGAAGGGGAACTTCTCCATGTTAAATAGAGCTGGCAACGGATGGTATATCATGAATTTAACCTTAGGCAATCAAAGTGTTAAAGATGGCGGCTTGTTGACATTTTCTTTGCAGGAAGTGTATTGGCACATTCAAGTTCTGATTGGTTGAAAATTGCCTTCATGTTCGCCACCTACTGCCACCTACTGCTTTGGCAGTGTACTACATCACTGTGCTCAGGTGACAAAACGAAAGTGTGACTCGCCTACCGCTACGTTACGACCTGGAAAAGCGAAACTCATCTGAAAACGAAACGAAAACATCAGTCAGTCTAACCGCGGCCTGGGGGCCGTAGCCCCTGGCCTCTCACTTAGGCGTGAACTAAGCTATTGTTTGGGGCAACAAAAAGGATTCCTCGACAGTACCAATCTCTTTTATTCAATAGCCTACAGAGTTAACTTTAGTGGTCATTAGACCAAGAATATTGCGATAGAATCCATTTTCTCTCCACTAGTGAGATCTAACATCCTTCTCTTTAACACTCAAAACAAGTGTGAAATATCTAGGAATCACTCTTGACCAGTCTGTCTCTGGAGAAGAAATTGCAGTGACAGTCTTATCCAAAGTATCAAAGAAAGTCAAATGTCTATATCGATGCACACGTGATCTAAACCTAAAAGGTTAAAAAAGTATTAGTTGCATTGCATCTCTAATCCAGTGTCATTTCGATTATGCTTGTTCTGCATGGTATATATAGTGGTCTTTCCCAAAAGCTCAAAAATAAACTGCAGGTTGCACAGAACAATGTGTACATGTTAAACACCACTCTCAGGACACATATAGGACCGATAGAAAGAGAAGAAGTAGGAATATTACCAGTAGATAAAAGAGTAAAACAACTAAAGCTAAACCACATGTATAACATTGTTAACGACAGGGCCCCTGAATATATGAAAGGTCATGTGGTTATGGTAAGAGAGCTACACGATCATAACACCAGAGCTAGCATTATGTCTTCCAGTGTTCCTAAAGCTAGGAGTAAGATAGCAAGAAGCTCCTTTTTCTACACATGTATTGTACTTTGGAATGAGCTACCTCTGCCTACCAAGCAAAGTAAAACTAAAAGCATTTTAAAAACAAAGGTAAAGGCTCAACTATGGGAAGAGAAAATGGCTCAGCAGCCATAGGGCAGGAAATCAGATTCCAGGGCTAGAGTAGACAGGGGTACTGAAACTCTAGTTCTTCCTAGTAGGCTATATGTGCTGTGTTCTTGTGTTTTTATGTCGAGGACCATGTTGGAAATACGTGTTTTAATTCATGCATTTAGGTGCTATCCTCAGGAATACACATTGGTCATGATAATAATAGTTTTTATGATGTGTTTGGAATTTCAAAACATTTTCTAATCAAATAAAATAAAATCTCTTGAGTGTAAAGGACAGAAAATGAAGTTGGCTTTCCCTTTCAATATCTGACATACCGGTATATCAAAGATACTCTCGGCTTGGTGTTTTAATGTTACTTACCATACTTGCGAATGGTCTCTTTGAGGAGAGAGTTAGCGGATCCGTTGGACAGGGACTTGTAGCTACGGATGGGCTCACTGATGCTCATCACATTGCCGTGCCCGATCTGGATCCCACTGGCCTTCTGGATGAAAACACCTCCTAGAAACGTTTTGTTCAAATCGTAAATCGGTGCTTAACCCTTTCACTACCACACTACCAAAGGGTTAACCCTTTCACTGAAACAATACAGAAGGTTAACCCTTTCACAACCACACTACAGAAGGTTAACCGTTTCACAACCACACTACAAAAGGTTAACCCTTTCACAACCACACTACAAAATGTTAACCCTTTCACTGCCACACAACAAAGGGTTAACCCTTTCACAACCACACTACAAAAGGTTAACCCTTTCACAACGGTTAACCGTCTGTAGTGTGGTCGTGAAAGGGTTAATGTGAGTAAAACCAGGTTTGTGCCGTTTACTAGAGCCAGACATGTTGACTTTAGTGGTTTTCTTCACCTCAATGTCAGCAAGACAAAGGATATAAAAATTGGTTAACCTTGGCAGCAAGCGGTGACAGAAAATTGGCTTCTTGTACGGTGATGTAATTTATAGTCATGCTGCCGCTTCCACTCTTAACACATTGTCTGCCACGCAGTCAGGGCCGTAGCCAGGGTTTAGAAATTAGGGAGGTCCATTTTTTTTTTTGGCCCAGACCGGCCCACTATAATCGGTCGGACACCACCCAGCCAGGGTTTAGAAATTAGGGAGGTCCATTTCTGGCTTGACTAGACATTAAGGAGAGAGAGAGATGATTACAATGAACTGGTACATTCAGGTCCAGAATTGTTGGAATTCCCTGACAAATATGTGCAAAAAGCTGTACAATTTAAACAATACCATACTGGTAATGAGCAAATAGTTGTTTATTCAATTAATGCATGGAGCTGTTCCATTTTATACTAACTTCATTCATTCATTCATTTGGTACTAACTACTCAGTTCATACAGATTTCAAGTATCCAAATATCAATGATGAATATTGCATAAGGTTTACACAGTTATCACCTGTTTGTTTTATATTCATGCTCAGAGAGGAGTAAGTTAGATCTTTGTATGCGAGTTATATGGCAATTAAATCAATGGTGTGCTTGTTTGTTACAGCCGGCCACTAGGGGGCAGCGGCTCATTAGAAGTGCTGATCAGCTTAGATGTGACGGTCACTGACAGTAACCTGGGCTTATTTTAGCCAACGCGATGCTCACCAAATAACGTTATAATTAATATTATTATCGACATCACCATGGCAGAGAGAGATGGCACACACAAACTACCTCATTGTTCCTCCAGCTCACCGTCCCTCCTCTGCCCTTCTGCCTGGCTGGCTACCTGAGGCTGTGTTGAACTTGTTGCTGCACCGGCTGCACTAGTATTATTGTGGATGACGACGTTGAAGCAGCAAACATGTCTGTTATTTTATTATATTTGTCAGCATCCACGACCACCTCTAGTTTTCAGATTTTTTCCGCCGGCAATTTCTCCATGTTCTGTTTCTCCATTTTTCCTGTTTCCGCATCTGTTCTTCTAACACGAGAAACAGGTGAGAGAGGGGGGGGGGCTTATTAAGAGATGTGATTGGGCCGCAGCACGCATAATGGACCGCTGTTCCCAGCCTATTGGGGGGGGGGGGGGGGGGGGGCTTATTAAGAGATGTGATTGGGCCGCAGCACGCATAATGGGCCGCTGTTCCGAGCCTAGTGGGGGAGGGGCTTAGTAAGAGATGTGATTATTGGGCCGGCCCCGGTCGTTGACCAAACGGCCCACGAGCAAATAGTTACCGAGGTCCGGACCTCGGTGACCTCATAGCTGGCTACGGCCATGCACGCAGTATGCCCATCCTTATGCCCAGTCTGCCAGTGCTGTAACCCTATGGAGATGTTTTCCTTCTTTGCAGGGCTATAACTTTTTAACTTTTTTATTATAGCTATATCAACATTACTATGGCCCATTCAACATCGGGTATCTATCGTTCCGGATGTGGGAACGTTATATTTTTTCATTCATACATTGTTGTGTTAATACCGTCGAGAATATAAGTATGTTTTTAAGGTTTTCTGCAGTAATTCCTAAAAGGCGAGTTATAGGCCCTGACGCATATGATAGATTATCGATTGGCGTTTCTTTCCTATACACGCTATATTAAAAAATTCAAATGTATATGATCGGTATACATTATGCTTCGTCATGCGTGAAGGAAAGGGGGGGGGGGGTCGTTCATAATTCCTTGATCGTCAGTAACGGCTTTATTTAGTATGGGTTGATATGTTGATCAGATGGATTGCCGTGAAATGAATAAACAATCGGGCTGAAAATAACGTTATATTCCTCTTACCGTTCGCCGATGAGAATGGAGGAAAGATATTCCAGTTATTTGACGTCGATCTGCTAGATCCATTTCCCGTTTGTATGACGCAATAAACGCCGAACTCATATTGATTATTGCGTTTCGAAAGCGATCCCATGCACTCGAGTGTGTATCTAGACCCACGTTACAAGATATTACTGCCGGAGGAATTTCCTCGATGCACCGAGCGCCACTTCCGGTTTGGCTTGGAGTGTAACTCGCCCGACATCCACCAGGCGGCGGTATTGAGGCGTTGCAATATCAGACAGGGTCCAGCTGCAGTCCCGGAGGGAGGCTGGATGAATTATGAATGCCATGGTGAAAAAATGAAATATTGATCCCAAAAACGAGTTAACTCGTTTCTGGCGCACAACGCATGGCGGGCAATAACGAGTATACTCGTTTTTGGCGTCCAATGTGTTAAACCACTTGACTTGTCTATCACTCAGATTTAAGGCTGAGACAATATGCCATTGGGAAGAATCGATAAATCGGGACCAAATTATCGATACATATCTATATTTTTATTAAATTAAAAGGGAATATTTATTTTTCATTTTTTGTATTATGATTTAGACCAATTTAACACTTTGGTTGCCTAAGGTTAAATTAATGATATACCATAGATTGCCAGCGCTATTTGTCTATGGAGAAAGTCCCCTTCTTTGCAGGGCTATAACTTTTTAAATTCTATTGCTACATTGCCATTATTAGGGCCCATTCAAAGTCCTATATGTATTGTTCATTGTGTAGCAACGTTAAACTTTTTCATTCACATATTCATAGTAAAGTATGGTCTAATGTATAAGTATGTTTTCATCTCTTTCTGCAGCTTTCTCCAGAACGTGATATATAGCCCCAAATGCATTATATTGATGATGAAATACAGTTTGATGGCAATCAGCGCGATATAAAAAATTCCAACTAGACGTACTTCTAGAAGTTACTACACGTCATCTGATGTTGACCGGATGGGCGAGGGGGCGTTTATAATTCCGTGGGCAGCGTTATACCAATCATCTAATGTGGGTCAAATGTTGATAATATCAGTTATTATCGAAGACGGTAACGTTACACGCTGAAACTCACCCCAGTCTCCGCGCGCCGTTGGGCGATCATCGTCGAGTAGAAATTTTATCATTATGGGATATATTATTACCCGGTCCATCTCCAGCTTGTATAATGGTATATACGTCCAAATCATGTTGTTTATCGAGTTATTGGCAATCGATCGCTATGTAGTGTGACGAGCTAGAGTGCCGGAACCTATCCCGAGTGGCCGGAAGCAATACGGACATCTAGCACAACCTCTACTGCGCTTCCTGTTAAGCGGTTGCGCGATCGGCCACCAGATGGCGCTCCTGAACCGCCAGAGAGCTCAGTGGGTCCTGCTGGTGTATCTCAGGCCAGCGGAGGGACATTATGAATCCGATCGCAGATTTTTGAAATATTGATATAAAGACGACGTACAGCGTCCCCCGGCAACTTTAGCATGGCCAGCAAAGACGTCTAAAGACGGCTCCCGGCAGTCAAAGTGTTAAATACAAATGTTGTTTTATTTTGCAGCAATTCTTTGTTGTTGCCGCCATCTTTAGTGTTACAGATTTCCCATTTCAAAACTACCACAGTGATCCTTCTCATTTTATAGTCGGTGGTCACTGGATGTGACGGAGGAGTGCACTGCATATCGAATGCACAGTGCAGAGTTGCAATTCAACAGAGTTTACATGAAATGGGGATGTTTTAACTAAAACATGCCACAAGACCTAGTATTTTAGTATAGTATAAAGTATTTAAAAAATATATATTGATATGTGACGCCACTTATCGATATCACGCAGTTCTCGATAATTATCGATATATCGATAACTGGTCTCATTCTTACTCAGATTCTTTACTGGTGATACTCACCATCGTCTCCTGTATGATAAGCTTGGTTGGTCTTCTCTTGCAGAGGTGCATTAATCATTGGTACAGTCTGTGTTTATATACAAAGACCTTATTGGTAGCTAGCTACCACCTTACATCACTACTGGAATGGAACTTTGGACCCTATCTGACTGTTCTGTTGATGCTCCTGACTCACGGAACATCTTTCAACACACTTTAAAGATCAATACTCTCCCAACCTCGGCACAGTTCAAAGCCATGATCACCGACTACTGTGTATCAGTCTGTAACTGTTTTAGCTGATTTTCTTTGTTTTTCATCTTGTATTTTAGGTAATTTCCTATTTGTATCTTGTTGTGTTACTACTTTTAATTTGGTCTTATTTATTTTAACTGGAAATGAGGGCAACCTCAATGGTTTTACGAATAATGAATAATGGTTTGATGATGAGAATAAAAACACAAACACACCCTGATGCAGCATACAGGCTTATGTACATATGATATGCATACAAAAGGGTGTTTAGTAACAAACACATACATTTAGCAATCTAGATTTGGGTTCTGCATAGGGAATTGCTTAACCAAAAAGACTTCATTAGTACCTTGATCCTGAAGAAGAGATCCCATCTTGTTAGGGGTCAAGCGATGCACGGCACTGGGGTCAGGGGCTGTCGTATCAGGCACTGGGAAAGTCGGCCATGACTGCTGGCGACCGTACAGGTATGGGTTTCGCTCTCCTAGAGATGGGGAGCTGATTGACGTTGACATGGGACTGACAGTGGGCCTGGGCACTGAAGAGGTCATAGACTCATACAAGCCATGAGTGGGGTGATAGTATGCGCCTTCCTGGCTGGCAGGTTGTACCGGGTCAGCTCGTGTCCAGGACTGGACAGAGGAGACTGGGGTGGTGGGCCAGTCCTGGACAGGTTGCCTGGCGGTGAGGTCCTGGGAGGTGAGGCGCTGGGGGGCAGCATAGGGGTAGCCGTGGTGGTAGAGGTGGCTAGGGTCAGGCTGCTCCACACTGTTATAGCTACCGTGCTTGTGGTACTGGAGCTCCATCTCCAGTTTGCGATCCACGGCTGAGGGGCCGCTGACCGCCTTCGCATCCGCCTGGATGGAAGACTCTGTGCGATGGTCAAAGGGGAGGAAGTGCAGGTCCTCGATGCTGGCTTCCACGGGGACCAGGATGGGTAGACTACCGTCTGAGCTCAGCAATGGAGCCGGACAATCTCCTGGGATGGAAGGGTATAGTGAAATTTTTTTTTTTAAACACACACTATTCCAATTTCATCCATTATTTGTCAAAGCTTTTAGAAAAGTAACACAGCACCAGTTAAAATATAATGGAAACGGATGAGGAGAATGTGAATGAAGGGAAGGCCAAGTGGGTGATGTGGGGCCATAGACAGCCACCTGTGCTGCTGCTTACCTGCTGCCAGACTGTCTGGGGCCATCGATAAGAACTTCATCTTCTCAACAAGATCCTCCGGACCCTCATACGAGTTCTGTATTGCCAAACGGAGTTCAAAGCAAGTCAAAGAATATTATGACTATTCATTTAGTTGATCAGAATTGTTTTCCTTTCAAAACACTACTACTACTACTACTACTACTACTACTACTACTACTACTACTACTACTACTACTACTACTACTACTACTACTACTACTACTACTACTACTACTACTACTACTACTACTACTACTACTACTACTACTACTACTACTACTACTACTACTACTACTACTACTACTACTACTACTACTACTACTACTACTACTACTACTACTACTACTACTACTACTACTACTACTACTACTACTACTACTACTACTACTACTACTACAGTATGCATTTGTTAAAAGGGGCACTTCGCCAAAAATCTATGCAGATCAGTTTTGCACACATTCATTTAGTTTGACAGTTATTGAGAGTTATTGAATCCTTGTGTTAATTACGGCTCAATGAAATTATAAGGTAGCAGTCCCTATAAGGCAAGGTATTGCTATTTTTCACCTACATCATTATGATTTCATGGAGCTATAATTAACACAACGCAAGGATTCAATGTCCCCGATGACATCACTGGTGGCCATATTTAAACTAATTTACTCTCAATAACTAAATGAACATGTGCAAAAGAGTACAGAGTTGTTGGATGTGTGTGAGATTATGTGCAAAAAAGCATTATTTCTTGGTGAAGAAATAATTATGGGAGATGCGCTTACTGTCTCCAGAGTCAGAAAGCTATGTGGCTAGCCTAGCTTAGCGCAAATGAATGGAAGCGGATACGGAACAGCATATACGGTTCAGTTCATTTGTGCTAAGCTGGGGTAGGGAATTGGTATCCATCTTTTTGTCTGGAGAAGACGTTGAGCACATTTCCCATAATGCTGGTGTCTTCCTTTAAGCAAGGTGAGACGATTAAATTCCAAAACAAAAATTGCACTTGCCATTAGACCAAGCGAGTCACTCTCTACATACGGTTCCAACTGATCCATATACACAGGCTGGAAGAACTTGTAGCCTTCTGGAGGGAGAAAGAAATGAAGAGCATGAAAACGAGGCATAATCAAAGGAGTTCTGTTCATGGCTCACTCTTGAGACAAATTACACAAGAGCCATTGTAAATCGTGTACACTACAGTGTCAGTTAGAGGAAGTGCACTGTGGAATAGCTTACCACTCTCAGTCAGGGAGTGTTCAAGCTTTCTTATTTTTAAGAATCAGAAGATGTGGCTAAGGACAAACCAGACTTGTGACCATCTATGATCATGTACAGACACCTGCATGCACACACACGCGATATTGCCTACTGTACATAACACACACATAGGTTTTTAAGAGCAGTCACCATACAGTGTTAATTGGTTTGTGTCAATTAGTCCTGTGTATTGTCATGTCAGAGTTTTGTTGTAATAAGGTTATGTACATTTGTTTATGTTTTTGTCCAGCATGTGGTCTTTGTACGGCATGATTATTTATGTACATTGTTTATTGTCTTTATTGTTCATTGTCTTTGTATTGCATGTTCTTTGCATGTTTTGTGTTCACATCAACCTGCAAAGGGACTACAGATGGAAATTAGCTTATAGCTACAATCTGGCATGTTTACATATAATTAATGTGCATTGTCCCTATCTCTAAATAAATAAATTGAATTGAAATGCAATGTTACAGGAAGTCTGAAAGCAATAGCAACCTTCAGCTGAGGACATGTATCAATATATAATAGAGGACAAGTATCAATATATTTAATAATAAGATAAAACGTTATGTTATTATATAAAACAGATGATGTATATATATTTTTATACAATGGCATGCACATTTCTTGATTCTGATTGGCTGAAACACTTCTTTCAGACGTTGTTATTTCTCATAACACCACGTGATCCCAGAACCCGCCCACAACCGAATAACTTTTTTTCCTAATCACTCCGCCGTTCGTGTTTTTATGAATGAAACCAAGATGGCGGACAATAATCTTTATGAATGGATGTATTGATATCGTCATAACAACTCATTCAAAAACGATAAAGTCACGTGGAATGTGTTAGTTGCTTACACAATGTTGGATTATGTAATTGGTTGGTCATGACTCATTGTGAAACAAAATATAAATCGCGGGAAGTGTGTTAGATGGCATTCGTTGTAGAACCTCCCTCTCCTTCAAAAGGACACTGTCATTTCACTGTTAATAAAATGTTCAATCAATCAATCCAATAACAACCGCTAACTTCACTGTTAGATGGCATGCTTTGTAGCAACCTATGTATAGATGTAGCACTGTCTATCTGTATGTCATATATGTTATGATGCATTGAAAATGGGGGACCCTGATGTAAACAAGACGAAAGTCTTTCTCTGGTCTGCAGCATCCCCTTAACAATTGTGTGTATTGAGCTGTACTGTATTGTACCCATTCTGCAATATGTTAATAAAATGTTCAATCAATCAATCAATCAATCAATCAATCAAATAACAACCGCTAATTTCACTGTTAGATGGCATGCTTTGTAGCAACCCATGTATAGATGTAGCACTGTCGTATGTCATATATGTTATGATGCATTGAAAATGGGGGACCCTGATGTAAACAAGATGAAAGTCTTTCTCTGGTCTGCATCCCCTTAACAATTGTGTGTATTGAGCTGTACTGTATTGTACCCATTCTGCAATCTGGTAATACAATTTTCAATCAATCAATCAATCAATAAATCAATCAATCAATCAATCAATCAAATAACAACCGGTAACTTCACTGTTAGATGGCATGCTTTGTAGCAACCTGCCTCTGCAAAAGGACACTGTCGCACGAAGCGATTTCACTGGATGTCCCGGACACAATGGAAGTATGGATATATATTCGTAACAAATAATTAAAAAGATATACCGTTAACTGGAATATGTTAGTTGTTTACACAATGTTGGATTATGTAATTGTTTTTTTTAGATGGCATGCTTTGAAGCACCGCACCTCCCAGCTGCTTCTAGACACGGAGGCAACTTATTTTCTTTTTTTTTACCTACTTTTTCTGCGGATGGTTGTGAATAAATCTCCATTATGCTTCAATTACTGTGTGTTTATTGTATAGCAATAAGGTTGGATGAATTCGGCCATTGTATAAAAGTATTACACCACTTGAAGTTGTGCGTTATAGAAATTAGATCACACCTGTGGGGGTCTAACGACCCTCGGCTGCGCCTCGGGCCTAACAACCACCCATAGGCGTGATCTAATTTCTATAACACACTCCGTCGCGTGATGTAATGCTTAATTATTGCAGATGTTGACAAAGTTTTCCATTGGGAACATAATTTGCAGTTGAAAAAAGATAAATCGGAATATATTGCAATATTGGGATATTACAATATCGTGACTAGTATCGTGGGGCCTCGTGATTCCCACCCCTACTGTAGATGTGGGTTAGAATTTAAGAAAAGGCTCAACTAGCAGTGCACCACTCTGGGACTTTCTGGAGTCAACTCTGGACTTTGACTCCTCCTCCCAGAATCAACTCTTTGACTTAAAAAATGAATCCAATGGGAGTATTTGACCACTAGAGTAGGAGAGATTCTGTGTGACATGTTCCTCCAGCACGAGGATCCACACGTAGGCCGTGAGCACTGGGAGTGACGTACTGTAGGACACAAAAAGAGTGCACTGAAGGAGTGGAAGCGCCACCCTTGTGCTTCAAATTGATTGGTCAATACAATCTTCCTCGAAAGCTACGAATCGTGTGAATCAAAAGGAGGAGGTCGGACTTGTTTACAACATCACCAAGCCGAAAGTGAAACATAACATAACAATGTTAAGCAAAGAAGGGTGAGTTCTTAATGAGGTAAGAAATTGTATTATTGAACAACAACAGATTATTTGGGTGTAAGCGTTGATTCTAGAACTTTGACTCTCAAGAGTTACTAACTCTTAGAGTCGACTCTCCATCAGGGCCGTAGCCAGGGTTTAGAAATTAGGGAGGTCCATTTTTTTTTTTGGCCCAGACCGGACCACTATAATCGGTCGGACACCACCCAGCCAGGGTTTAGAAATTAGGGAGGTCCATTTCTGGCTTGACTAGACATTAAGGAGATAGAGAGATGATTACAATGAACTGGTACATTCAGGTCCAGAATTGTTGGAATTCCCTGACAAATATGTGCAAAAAGCTGTACAATTTAAACAATACCATACTGGTAATGAGCAAATAGTTGTTTATTCAATTAATGCATGGAGCTGTTCCATTTTATACTAACTTCATTCATTCATTCATTTGGTACCAACTACTCAGTTCATACAGATTTCAAGTATCCAAATATCAATGATGAATATTGCATAAGGTTTACACAGTTATCACCTGTTTGTTTTATATTCATGCTCAGAGAGGAGTAAGTTAGATCTTTGTATGCGAGTTATATGGCAATTAAATCAATGGTGTGCTTGTTTGTTACAGCCGGCCACTAGGGGGCAGCGGCTCATTAGAAGTGCTGATCAGCTTAGATGTGACGGTCACTGACAGTAACCTGGGCTTATTTTAGCCAACGCGATGCTCACCAAATAACGTTATAATTAATATTATTATCGACATCACCATGGCAGAGAGAGATGGCACACACAAACTACCTCATTGTTCCTCCAGCTCACCGTCCCTCCTCTGCCCTTCTGCCTGGCTGGCTACCTGAGGCTGTGTTGAACTTGTTGCTGCACCGGCTGCACTAGTATTATTGTGGATGACGACGTTGAAGCAGCAAACATGTCTGTTATTTTATTATATTTGTCAGCATCCACGACCACCTCTAGTTTTCAGATTTTTTCCGCCGGCAATTTCTCCATGTTCTGTTTCTCCATTTTTCCTGTTTCCGCATCTGTTCTTCTAACACGAGAAACAGGTGAGAGAGGGGGGGGGGCTTATTAAGAGATGTGATTGGGCCGCAGCACGCATAATGGACCGCTGTTCCCAGCCTATTGGGGGGGGGGGGGGGCTTATTAAGAGATGTGATTGGGCCGCAGCACGCATAATGGGCCGCTGTTCCCAGCCTAGTGGGGGAGGGGCTTAGTAAGAGATGTGATTATTGGGCCGGCCCCGGTCGTTGACCAAACGGCCCACTAGCAAATAGTTACCGAGGTCCGGACCTCGGTGACCTCATAGCTGGCTACGGCCATGCTCTCCATCACTAGGTTCAACGTCTAAATCTCAGCAATGACAAGAGCACAATGGTGGCACTTGCTTGGTGAATAAAACGTGGGTGTGAAATAGATGTAATAGAATCTAAGCTTTGATTTAATTTAATTACGTGTAGTTGCATTTCCGGTATTTCTCCTATAACTCCTATTCTCTAATATAATAATCCTATTCTAATATTCTCCTGATAATATTATCAGCAGACCCAGTAATATAGTGTTTGAATATAAGTTGCCTGTTTAACACTATGCTCAGTTATTCCTTTTTACACTTGATATGACAACATACTAGGGCTGACCCCGATTAGTCAAATAATCGATCGGAAGGAGCCGTAGTCGACTGCCAACCTCTTAGTCGAATGCAAATACAAAAAATGTATCATTCTTTCCCAAAGCAAAGACGGCTATAAGCGTGGCTAGCGCTAATGGCGTGCATACCAGAGAGGCGAACTGCCTAAGAAAATGGGCACAGAGGCACTGAAAGAGGATTTCATCTGTCTAATGAACACACTAGACTAGACAAATATCAAGATGTATCCATCAGTGGACCAATTGCATCCTTTCGCAGAGGATAAGAAGCCTTTAGTCGACTCCTTGAAGACATTAAGCACCCCCACAGCCCAAATGGAATGATACAAAAAAATATATATATATATATTATTATTATAATTAATTTCTTTTTTTAATTATTATAGTCGACTATAGAGTTGGGCACCGAACAGAGTTAGGAATTAGAACCGGTTCCTAACTTCCGGTTCTGGATAGTTCCTAGTTACAGTACAGCAACCAAATTAAACTGTATCAAGTCAACTGACAATGTGAATAGTATGAAAAAAATGTAAGATTTAAAAAAAAAAAATTAAAAAAATCTCCTGCGAAATAAGCTGTGACCTGTTTTGACCGGCACCTCAAAGAATCAGAATCGAGAATCGTTTAGAACAGGAATCGAAATGGAGAATCGGAACCGGAATCGTTAAAATCCAAACGATGCCCAACCCTAGTCGATTACCGGTCGACTATCGGCAAATTTCGGCCAATCAAAGTCGACTATACAAATCCTTAGACAGGGACAGCCCTACAACATACTATATCCTTTCAAATGCTCTCACACGCTCTCACACACACACACACACACACACACACACACACACGCACGCACGTACACACGCACAGACACAGACACACACACACCGTCAAATGTTGGTCGTTGTTGTGGATCTTGGTGCCAGCACCTCTTCATTAGATCAATTATCTCTACAGGCGTGTTCTCTGGGATGAGGTTGTCTGCAGGACGGTCACCATTACGGACACATTGGCAAATATGGTCGTCACTCCTGGCATCTGGACATACAAAAGCGTTTATTAATAATAATAATAATAATAATAATAATAATAATAATAACTTTATTTGTATAGCACCTTTCATACAGGGGATTGTAGTTGAAAGTGCTTTACATCAGTAAAAAATAAGACATAAAATCAGTGTAAAACAAGCAGCAAGAGCAAAGCATAAAGTGGGATAAAATGCAGATATATTAATCAAATCATATCAGAACCTCATGTTCCAATAGGCTTCTTTAATTTCTGTAATCTGTTACAAAACATGATAAAGGTCATAGTATGCACCCAGCGGATAGTGGGGCGTAAAGATAAAAGTAAAAATAAGTAAAATAGCAAGGGTAAAATGAGCAGACATATAAAATCACAGTTTTTCACTTTAGGATCTAATGTTTATTGTAGTTATCTGCAAGAGATTAATCTCTTAGTCTTTTTGGTGGCAGTGACAATTATGACCCATAATTGGGTCATAATTCAACCCCTTACCGGCATACAGTCTTGTGTGTGTGAGATCCGAGCCGATCTCAAATACCGCTCCTTCCTTCCCTGATCCTCCAATCACAGCTGTTGCTTTCCTTGTCGTTTCACTCCCCCCCCCCCCCCCTCCGCCATCCACTCACGCTCATAGGGCTCTCGGCACGCGAGGATGACCCAAACCACGATGGCGAAGCTGTAGACGTCAGACTTCTCTGTGGAGTGGGTGTTGATGCTCTCCAGGTGCTCGGGAGCCATGTAGCTCAGCGTTCCCGCTCCTCGCATGCCGGCAGAGCCCCTCCTCCTCCGGGACTCCTCCTTGGTGAGTTTGCTCCACGTCTGACAGGTGGCCAGGCAGAGGTCGGCAATCTGGCACATGCACAGATCACGCATATATTTACATACATAAGACAAGGCACACACTGTACCATGTGGTACTGATATTAACAAAGGGGGTGGGAGCAAAGGAGCTTATGGTATGAGATACCTTGATGTGAAAATCCTTGTCCACCAATATGTTTTCTGGTTTTAAGTCCTTGTGCATGACATTGTTCTCCGTGAGGTACACCATCCCTTCCAGAATCTCCAGGATGATCCTGCCTTTAATGGATATCGCCACTGGAACCTGGGAAATGGTGAAACTTTTGCTTACGGTAGATATACAGTAGACATATACAAAAATAAAAAAAGGTTCTTCTTATGGACGCTAAGGAAGACAACAAGTATGTTTTTCATCTTTCTTCCATTTCACTTAATTTACACTGGCACACCTACTAAGCTAAGCTAAGCTAACGGTGCGGGTGTTCCCTAAGCCTAATGCATCCACAGAGAAGAAAATGGTATGCATCTGCTTGTCTAACTCCAGGGTAGATGGCAAATAAGCTAAAAGGTTGGCATGTTCCTTTAAGTAGTTTACACATACAAGGAATTTGATTTGGTCGTTTGGTGTGACATTAACAGACAATTAACCTGTTAAGCCCTAGCCCTATTTACTCGTCGTTATTCTGCTCTTTACAATACAACTACTCGGTTCGATTGGAGTCTCAAATTAATGTGTTAAAAAAAGAGATTAACTGCATTTTAAGACAACAATCAATTTCAAATACGTAGCACAAGACAACATTATTACTTTCATGGTTCTAAACCAAGTCACCTACTAGCTATGAAGATACGATCCAACGCAAAATTTGCAGATATCCCTACTATTAAGGACCAACAAGGACTTGTTACAGACCACAAACAAATTTACGAGACTTTCAGAGAGTTTTACTCCAACTTGTACAAATCAGAAATGGTTTTCGATCAAAATAAACTGGATACATTTCTTAATCAAATTAACCTACCTAAACTCTCAGTGGAAGACGCTAAACAGTTAGATACACCTATTACACTAGAGGAACTTAGGGAGGCTATATCTGAAATTGGTAAGGCTCCTGGATGGGATGGTATCCCACCAGAACTGTACCTCTCATGTTGGGATGTAATTGGATCCCTATTACTTGATATGATTTTATACTCAATCAAAGAGGGGAACTTCCCCAGGGACGTCAATATGGCACTCATATCTGTCCTCCTTAAAAAGGACAAAGAACCCACCGTGGTTAGTTATAGACCCTTAAGTCTCCTCGGAACCGATCTCAAGCTGTATGCTACGGTACTAGCCATCAGACTTCAAAAGCATATGACATCTTTAGTTCATCCTGATCAGACTGGCTTCATAAAAGGCTGCCTGATCACGGATAATATAAGACGGTTACTACATGTGTTAGACGCCAGCAAGGATGCCATTCCACCTACGGCTGTATTATCCTTGGATGCGATGAAAGCTTTTGATAGGTTGGAATGGTCTTATTTATGGGCAGTATTCGGAAGGATGGGGTTAGGAAACGGATTCATTAATATGATAAAAGTATTATACAAAGACCCATCGGCCATGATTATAACAGGTCAATTCACCTCCTCACTCTTTCCTGTGTCGCACTCGTCCAGACAGGGTTGCCCTCTTAGTCCCGGGCTATTTGCTCTACATTTACATTTACATTTAGTAATTTAGCTGACGCTTTTATCCAAAGCGACTTACATGTTCTGTACGACAAGCCATCAGGAAGGGCACAACTCTATCAGCTGAGCAACAATGTTCATCAAAGTGTTGAGTGCTACAGTGTAGGTTAGTTTATTAGGACAAGTGCATGAGAGTAAGGTTAGTTAGTTTTTTTTTTTTTTTTTTTTTAATTCAGATAATGGTTGAAGAAGTGCGTCTTTAGTCGACGGCGAAAGATTGGACGTGTTTCGGCTGTCCTAACTGGGGTGGGTAGTTCATTCCACCATTGTGGGGCAAGGACTGAGAATAGGCGACTTCTCTTCTTCTCTTAGAGCCTTTAGCACAGTATATAAGACAATCCCAATCCATAGAGCCAATCTCAATTAAGGGCACACAGCATCATATTAGTTTATATGCGGACGACATAATATTGTTCATGCAAAACCCTACCACCTCACTGCCTCATCTTCTCAAGCTGATTGATGATTTTGGCAATCTATCAGGATTTAGGATAAACTGGCCAAAGTCGGCCTTCCTCCCACTTAATGTCTCTGCGAAGGCTACAATCCTTCCAGGAAATATACCAATGGTAGAACACTTTAGATGTCTTGGAGTTGAAATATTCCCTACTATATGCCAAACGGTGAAGTATAATTATACAAGACTCCAAGATAGGATCACAAATTACTTTGACAGGTGGTCAAAACTTAAAAACTCAGTACAGGTATCAATAGTTAAGATGGATGTTTTACCTAGAATCAACTTATTTAGTTCAATGTTACCGTTACACCCCCCCCCCCCCCTCATATAAATTTATTTGGAACAACAAACCTCCATGAATAAAAAAAATCCACCGCACAGAGAAACAAAGCCGACCGAGGTTTAGCATTTCTAGACTTCTACCACTATTTTAAAGCGTTCTCTTTAAGACCACTGATCACCTGGTTTGATTCTCAAGCATCTGTATCCTGGAGAACATTAGAAGAAAACATAGTGGCACCACATAGACTGCAGGATATAGTATACACCAAATTATCAATTAAGCAATGCGACTTGAAATGTGTCCCTCTTATTACACATGTGATTCGATCGGATATGGCGTGACACTCAGAAAAAATTTACTAACCAACATAAATGGCATAGCCATTCTCCCCTATTCAATAACAATGCACTCCTTATTGCACAACGACCTATCAGATATCCCAAATGGGAAAAGCAGGGCATACATACATTGGGAGATATCTTCAACGAACAGGGTTTCTGTAGCTATCATGAAATTCATAACAAATTTAACCTCACCAGCTCCACTTATTATTTCTATATACAGTTATTAGCTACTTTGAAGGCTCATGGAGTCCCATTAAAGATACCACTTGAGCACCAGATATCACAAATTCTTCTATGAAAGGGAGACATCGAGAGGCTTCGTATCAGACTTTTATCATCACTTACTTACGTCTTCGTATGGAATCCTTCCCCTAGACTCAGTCTGGAGGAGGGATATACCAGACTTGGAAGTAGATTTTGATTGGCAAGAAGTCTGGGCAAACGTTCGACTAGTGTCACGCAACCCGGATCATCAACAGATTAATCTTAATTATATTCATAGGACTTACCTGACTCCTATAAGATTGAACCGAATGGGGCTTAAACAAGACTCTCTATGCTCCTTGTGTCTAAGGGGTGATATCGGTACATTTATACATATGTATTGGGAATGCCCCCCTGTTAAGATATTCTGGGAAGAAGTAACCACGCAATTATCAGAATTTTTATTTCTGACCATACCTGTACTGCCTTCTGTATTGTTGTTGAATGATGTTTCTCAGTTAGCAGCCTCTATACAGATAAAGAGACTTTTGTCCGGTCTTACGGCTGCTAAAAAGCTGATAGCATCACGCTGGATTCAACCGGATAAAATGTGCCGGAAGGTATGGGTTCTTACCTATCTCGATGTGATTTATCTAGAGATATCTACAGCAAGAATTTTAGGTGTCAATGAAGCCAGCATTGCAATCTGGTTAGAAGTGGTGGAGAGAATAAAGGTTAGCATATGAATTGTAATCCCTGGTTAGAAACGAAATAATGGATGGATTATCCAAGGGGGGTCCTGAGGGGGGGGGGGGGGGGAGAAGAGCGAGCAAGAGCATATGTATGTATTGTATTGTATTGCAAGTATTATCTATATATCTCGTAAACTACATTTATATTGATTCAAATACTGGAATGAATAGTCCTGTTATTTATTGTGGATATTTACTGTTAATGCTTGTGTGTCTAGTTTTATGTCATGTCAAAAAAATTATAAAAAAGAAAAATTTCACAAAAAAAAGCCCTAGCCCTATTTTCTGAAAATCCGCCTAAAATACATACCTAATGGGGATTGCTCACCTTCTACAAGGCCATTTGCATGTTCTTGATATCTAGGGACATCTATGGATCTCATGGAATGTATTTCCAGTGTCAGAAATATTGTGTCTGTTACTAGGCTTGAGTAAATTGTGATGAAACAAAGGCGAATATAAATTATGATTTTTTAATAACACCATGCTAAAAATGACCAGACATGAAAAATGAGCTTGTTCACCACCTTTTTGAGATCACGTGTACAAAAAATCTAAGCAAATGAATAAAGGGAAGATGATTAAACAGAATGTTTTGTAGATACAGTACTGAATTCTGCCATCCGGACAGATGCAATTTGAAATATTATTATATAATATTAACTCATTCTGCGCCATCGCTTAATGCGTGAGAGGGCGCTAGAACGCCACCGCTTTAATCAATGGGGGGACTGCGAGATTTGCGAGTGCTTAAAATATATCTTAAATTATAGCTATGGGTCTAATACACCCGTCGATTATCAGTGAGTTGCTTCCAGTCAACATGTTCCCTTTAGTGGAATCCACTTATCACGTTGTAATTCTTTGCCCGATTATCGAATCTTCCTGAAATCAACGCTAGATCATCATTATTATCCTTCCTCGTGCAAGAATGAAAAGAGCCCTGGACCGCGGACTCTTGGCTACATTTGAAAAATAAACGCAACATTATGTCATACAGTCTGGAGAGATTGATTTATGACGTGATGTCATTTTGGGTCCGGTACCGGACCCGTCGGGCTTAAGAGGTTGGTAGAATAAAATAAAATGGAATATAAACTAAATGAAAATAGTAGTACAATAGAATAGAATAGAATTATAACATAAAATAGGCCAGGGCTGTACAATTGTGCACAATGTGGTTGAGTATATACACTAATTAAGATGGCTCACCTGCTTTAGCATGGCCAGCAGGTTGCCTTTGGGGATGAGTTCCATGACCAGTGAATAGTCTCCATTCTCCAGGATCACCCCCAGCAGCTTGACCACCCGCTCGTGGTTCAGTTGGGTCATGAGACTCCCCTCCTCCAGCAGCGACCTCCTACTGCCCCTGGTGAGATAAAGGGATGCATTGTCTGGAAATATGTTCTACCTTTGAATGTAGGTTTTGAGATGACTGATGTTTTCAAAATTCCTAGCATCCGATTATCCTAGAGGTCACAATAGGTTAATTTATACAGTGAGCTCAAGTTAAAAAATTAAAATATGAAATGGCTACTATGGGGACTAGCATCATCACACATGAATACAAGTGGGCCCATTGGCTCCACAAGTCTCATCTTTATATTCATACCCAATGTATGCAATTCCAAGACTGTTTAAGGACCACAGTATGCAGAAATAAGCAAATACGCGATTTTTAAAGGGTAACTAAACCTCACAAATAGATTTATTAGACTGCCACCTAAAGGTTAAATGCATGATATTGCTACCTTGGTGGCAAGTGATGTAGGTACCTGTGTATTAACCCTATACTGGATTTAATATACCTACTTGTCTGCTCGCCCAGTACAGTCTTGCTTTCTTGTCATACACCCGAGGAATATCTTTTAGACGTTGGATTACAACAATCTGACAACGCTATCGGATTCTCCGGCTCTGGTTAACTTTTACCGGTACGCCATAGAAAGCATCCTCACCAACTGCATTACAGTCTGGTATGGCAACTGCACTGCAGAAGGTGGTGAAAACCGCCCAATGCATCACAGGTACATCACTCCCTGCAATTGAGTCTTATTCATCACAAACTATGTCTGAGGAAGACATTGTCAAGGACACCTCTCCTCCCAATCATGCACTGTTTACCCTCCTCCCCTCTGAAAGGCGCTACAGGAACTCCATTGCCTACACCCTAGACTTTGTTACCGATACAATACGAACTTTGAACTATGTTGCCTATACTCAATTTATACCTGCCTAGTACTGCTTTCACTGTCTACAACTGCCCTACATTGTAATCATAATAATCCTAACTACCTACCTGAACTATAATCTACCCATATAACTCTGTATGACAGCATGTTCAATAGTGTTGTATATAATCGTATACACATTTATATATTTATATTTACTGCATATATCTGTCTGAATATACCTGCATATAATCCTTCTATATACCTACTTATACACCTGCATATAACCCATTTATCTCTGTATGATAGCATGTACAATAATGCTGAATATACCATATATATGTAACGGTAGTCATATCGTCACCTTAAACTTTGATGCCCCGAGGGAGTTTCAAACCTGTGGTCTGCCGCACCACGGGGCGACAGCACAGACCGCTATACCAAGAAGTGAACTCACTGCTTTGCAACATGTCTATGTGTCTTTTAAGGGTGAGAGTGACTGCGCTTCGCGGTACCATCCGTTACACTCACCCTCCTTAAACTCACTCCACTCCACCCAAGGCACCCGGGTCATTCGGCACCAATGTAACGGTAGTGACATCGTCACTTTAAACGTCGATGCCCCGAGGGAGTTTCGAACCCGTGGTCTCCCACAACGCAGGTCGACAGCACAGACCACTATACCAAGAAGTGAATTCACTGCTTTGCAACATGTCTTTTAAGGGTGAGAGTGAGTTTAACCCATAGTACCGCTACTCACCCCAGTCACTTCACAAAATCTGAAGTTCATCGTGACTGCGCTTCGTGGTACCATCCGTTACATATATATACTGTATATAATATATATTTACTCTTACTGTATATTTATGCACATCGGTCTGTACATACCTGCATATGATTCTATTTACATATCTGTAGATACTATATATATATCTGTAAATATCCCTTATACTCTTACTAGTAGTCACGCTGCTGGCCAGTATGACTACTACCATAATGTTTTATACCTGTATCACTGTACTGTACATATTAATACTGCAACTCTGTACATACATCTGATTAGCACTATTACTCAGTAGTAGCAGTATTACTACTAATTTATATAACCAGTATAACCTGTACATTACTATTGTACTTTATCGTTACATTTGCCCATGGATGCCAAACTTCTCTTCGTTGTACTTTACTTGGCAGTATAATGACAAGACATTTTAATCGAATCGAATGTACCCATTATTAGGGACAGGATGGATTGAAACTAGAGCAGAACATCTGTTTTTTTCTATCTCTGTGTGACATCATGATCTGACACAGACTCCTTGCCAGCAACGTAAAGCTGTGTTTATCGAGGGTTGAAACACAGACGTATAAACAAACTGAGATTGTAGGGCCTAGGCCTACATTGATTGATTGATAACTTTATTAACAGATTGCAGAATGGGTACAGTACAGCTCAATACATACAATTGTTAAGGGGATGCAGACCAGAGAAAGACTTTAGTCTTGTTTACATCAGGGTCCATTTTCAATTCATCATAACATATATGACACACACGACATACAGACAGTACTGCTACATCTATACATTTATGACATACCAGATTTGCAAATACAGTACTGTTTGTGATACAAAAAGAGTCCAGAAAAGAGAGTATACATTTGACGTAGAAACTGTACATTGGAGGAGGTTGGGTAGGTGGGGTGGGGTTGGGTGGGGGGGGACTGTACATTGGAGGTGGTTGGGTGGGTGGGGTGTTGGTGGGGTGTTGGGTAGGGGGTGGTCACTGTACATTGGAATATTGACAAAGCCATACTTGGTCATTTACTGTACATTGGAGGGGGTTGGGTTAGGACATTTGCAGGGGCCAGTTTCGAATTGCAGTCTCCCGTAGGTGCTCTTTGAGAGTGGTTTTGAAAGTGGATAGTGATTCACATTCCTTTACAGCTGTGGGTAGGGTGTTCCACATTGATGTGGCATAATTGCGAAACGTGTTTAGTCCCTAGTTTAAGCCGAATCTGGGTTTAACATGATTTGTGGAGCTCCATCTAGTTTGTTTTGAGATGTTTGTAATTTTGTTTTTAGTGCCTTTGAGGTGCTTTGGTACATGAGGTGCAAGCATAGTCGTAGTACCCTTGAATGAGTGCTCCTGCCAGAGTCTTCAGGGTATTCTTGTTTACCAGAGAGGAGATCCGGTACAAGAATCGAGTTCGTTGGTTGACTTTTTTTATTACATTGGATGCCATTTTGTCACATCTGCATTTGACAGATTATTAGAGGAAGTGTTGGTAGCTGAGTTAGCATAATGCTCAAATTGGGCAACACACGTTTGCATTACAATGCAAAAATAGTAAAAACAAAGTGATTTTACAGTTCGTACCTTCTGTTAAAAAATCAATCAAGTACTGTACTGGCACTCCATAGCCATAAGCATTCTACTCAAAGAGCAGCACCAGCAATCAGAGGGGAATAGCGTTACTCAAAGAGCAGTGACCAGCAATCAGAGGGGAATAGCGTTACTCAAAGAGCAGTGACCAGCAATCGGAGGGGAATAGCGTTACTCAAAGAGCAGTGACCAGCAGGCAGAGGGGAATAGCGTTACTCAAAGAGCAGTGACCAGCAGGCAGAGGGGAATAGCGTTACTCAAAGAGCAGTGACCAGCAATCAGAGGGGAATAGCCTTACTCAAAGAGCAGTGGCAACCAATCAGGGGGAATCCCCGAAGTCCACCGCATTGAAAAGGCAAGACTCACTCATTGCGTAGAGACCCTGTATACACTTTCTTCAACACCACCTGGCCGAGGGTTTTATGGTAGCACAGGTACACGTCACCTGAACCGCCATAGTCCAGAGGTTCCTTTTTGATCAGGTCACTGGGACTCATATGGAAGGATCCTGACGACGCGGCCATCCCTCCTCCAGTGTCCCCCCTGAAGAGCTAAACAACACAGGCTACATTGTAACAAATCGGCCAACAGTCCAAACAAAAGTACACCAGGATTATGGTACATGTAACAAGCAAGCTGCTAAAATGAGTCGAAGTAGCAACGTGTGTGGCAGAACGTAGTAGTAGTCCTGAAGTTATCCATAAAAATGTTTTTAATGTTAAAGAAAGAAATCGAAAGAAAAAACATTACCGAAATCTGAAAACACCACTCTCGAGGACTCTAGCTACATTTCCGGGTTTGAGTTCTCTCGCGCGTGCTTACGAAACCAAGCCGCATTTCTCGGAGACGCTCTCTGATTGGCCACCGACGCGTTTGCCCAATTCTCGAAGTCAACTTCCTGTCTGTTATTGCTACGCAACTGCAGCGTGGGGGGAAACCAATAGTACCCAGCTGCAGCTCCGGAGACCAGCGCTTACAAGCCCCGCACATCCGGAGCTGCAGCTGGAAGCATCTCGCATGAGCCGAGACAAGCTCCTCTAGCCAGGAGTCGAAACTCCGTTAACTCCAGAGAGAGAGGCTGAACGCAATTTATACGCATGGAAGTATTGATTACGCCATAACGAATCATTAAAAAAATATACCGTTAACTGGAATATGTTGTGTGTGCCTTTACACATGTTGGATAGGATTATGTAATTGGTTTGTATAGCGTCGCGTATAACGTTATTTCGCGTGACTTCACGGTTTATTCACATTTCACAACACAGGCAGCGGTCAACTTGTTTACACTCCCCACTTACTGTACAATGTAACATTTAGATTAACCCAGTTGTCTATCTGTATGTCATATGTTACGATGAATTGAAAATGGGGGACCCTGATGTAAACAAGACGAAAGTCTTTCTCTGGGGTCTGCATTCCCTTAACAATTGTATGTATTGAGCTGTACTGTGTACTGTATACCCATTCTGCAATCTGTTAATAAAGTTTTCAATCAATTCAATCAATCAATAACTAGACAGTTACAATATAACATTTAGATTAATTAACCCAGTTAATGCCTTAAGAGAGAGAGGCTGGTGGTCAAGTCAAGAGTTATTTGTCACAAGTTGTTTATTAGCCTAGACATTTTCAATTCATCATCTTGTTTACATCAGGGTCCCCCATGTTCAATTCATGATAACATATATGACATACAGGTAGACAGATGGACAGTACTGCTACATTTAGACATTTATGACATACCAGATTTTGAACTTGTGGTAGGCCTAGACATTTTCAATTCATCGTCTTGTTTACATCAGGGTCCCCCATGTTCAATTCATGATAACATATATGACATACAGGTAGACAGATGGACAGTACTGCTACATCTAGACATTTATGACATACCAGATTTTGAACTTGTGGTAGGCCTAGACATTTTCAATTCATCGTCTTGTTTACATCAGGGTCCCCCATGTTCAATTCATGATAACATATATGACATATATGTATGGGCCACTCTCCAGGTGACCTGCATCGACCTTGCCCACACCAGGATCTCCTCCTCAGACTGGTGAGTCATTCGCACAGTGGCCTCAAAAGAGGTATGGTCAACGCAGGTCCAGGATGGGTTCACCGCACGTCTGTACGTGCAGACATGATATGTGTAACCCTTCGGTAAAAGTCCTTCAACACACAAGCAACAAGATGTTATTTTTTTGAAAGCCAGTAAATACTGACAAAAAAAAGCATAGACACTTAGAAGAAGCAATGTATAGTCCCCCCCACCCACCCAACCTCCTCCAATGTACAGTTTCTACGTCAAATGTATAGCCTTTCTTTTCTGGACTCTTTTTGTATCACAAACAGTACTGTATTTGTAAATCTGGTATGTCATAAATGTCTAGATGTAGCAGTACTGTCTATCTGTCTACCTGTATGTCATATATGTTATCATGAATTGAACATGGGGGACCCTGATGTAAACAAGACGATGAATTGAAAATGTCTAGGCCTACCACAAGTTCAAAATCTGGTATATCATAAATGTCTAGATGTAGCAGTACTGTCCATCTGTCTACCTGTATGTCATATATGTTATCATGAATTGAACATGGGGGACCCTGATGTAAACAAGACGATGAATTGTGAAATGTGAATAAACCGTGAAGTCACGCGAAATAACGTTATACGCGACGCTATACAAACCAATTACATAATCCTATCCAACATGTGTAAAGGCACACACAACATATTCCAGTTAACGGTATATATCTTTTAATGATTCGTTATGGCGTAATCAATACTTCCATGCGTATAAATTGCGTTCAGCCTCTCTCTCTGGAGTTAACGGAGTTTCGACTCCTGGCTAGAGGAGCCTGTCTCGGCTCATGCGGGGGGCCAATCAGAGAGGGGCTTCGCTCAACCAATCAGAGAGGGGTCTGCAGAAATGGGAGGGGTCTGCAAAAATGGAGTTCAACCAATCAGAGAGGGGTCTGCAGAAATGCGGCTACGAATTGTAGAGACGCGTACCAGGCGGGGCAGTTTCGAGATGCTTCCAGCTGCAGCTCCGGAGACCAGCGCTTACAAGCCCCGCACATACAAGCCCGCACATAGCAACCCCTCGCTTCCATTGGCTGATTTTGGTCACGTGATTTGGGTCCCACCCAATGGCTGAAGTTCTGCAGACGCCTCTCTGATTGGTTGGGCTCCATTTCTGCAGCCCCCTCTTTGATTGGTTGAGCGAAGCCCCTCTCTGATTGGTTTAGCTCGCCATGCGGTAAAATGCGGATGTTAATGTTATCATCTCAAGAAGATACAAATAAATATACTACCAGATTCGCGTTTATAACGTTATTTCGCGTGACTTCGCGGTTTATTCATAACGTTATGCACATTTCACAACACAGCCAGCTGTCAGAAACTGTACATTGTAACGTTATATGTTTATTCACGTAACGTTATTTCACGTGACGCGTTCAACTTGTTTACACTCCCCACTTACTGAAACTGTACCATGACGCACTCCCCACTTAACCCAGTTAATGCCTTAACTAGACAGTTAACAATATAACATTTAGATTAATTAACCCAGTTAATGCCTTAACTAGACAGTTAACAATATAACATTTAGATTAACACAGTTAATGCCTAACTAGACAGTTAACAATATAACATTTAGATAGAGAGGCTGGTGGTCAAGTCAAGAGTTTTATTTGTCACAAGTTGTTTATTTGCATACACGTTTATGGGACAGTTTTCTACACCTGACTGAACGGTCTGGGGACAAATGATTAAGGTGGGGTTACAATGATATCAAGGATGAATATGAAAAAGGGGATCTGATCTGATGGTACTTGTACTTTATAATGTGTTATATATGTATGTACATGGATTTTATGTCCGGATGGTATATCTATGGAATGGTCACTGTCTCTATCACACTCTCATATGTGCATGTTTAGCCGCATACAAGTATCTAGGATACACATATTCGTATGTGTACATAATAGGTTTACACACACTCATATGCACAAGGCTAAGTTATACATGTCAGGGGCACACATACATGCACATACTCACTTATAGGAAATAGGCATACACACACCTACATATACACATAGTTGAGGTATAGGCTCTCACTGACACATATGGGGGATATACATGTACATAGGAGACACACACATACGTAGCTGAGACGCACATATATATGCACACCTGAGATATACACTCACATAGGGGGCGGAGGCACACATGGATACGAGACACACACAAGAGATAGGAGTACAGTCGCATACCTGGAAGATGCACACACACACACATGTGAGGCATGTACACATGCTTACGTACACAGCCCTCACCCAACCCACCCAACCCCACCCCACCAACCTCCTCCAATGTACAGTTTCTACGCCAAATGTATATACACTCCTTTTCTGGACACTTTTGTATCACAAACAGTACTGTATTTGCAAATCTGATATGTCATAAATGTATAGATGTAGCAGTACTGTCTATCTGTATGTCATGTATGTCATATATGTTATGATGAATTGAAAATGGGGGACCCTGATGTAAACAAGATGAAAGTCTTTCTCTGGTCTGCATCCCCTTAACAATTGTATGTATTGAGATGTACTGTACTGTACCCATTCTGCAATCTGTTAATAAACTTTTCAATCAATCAATCAATTCAATCAATCAATCAATACACGTACCCACATACATATGTTGGAGACACACATGCATGCATGCTATCATGCACACCTACATGTGTCTGGGACGCTTTCTCTCACATGCAATATGGAGAAGGGTGGCATCCCGATAGAGGATGCAGCACATACCTGCTCGCAGGTAGATCGGTCTACATGCAAAGTATATATATCAGGGATGTATACGCACAATGTATAGTATAGTATTTTTCTTTTTTTCGTAAGTCTTTTTTATTTTCCATGTCAGTTGTACCCATTCTGCAATCTGTTAATAAACTTTTCAATCAATCAATCAATCAATTCAATCAATCAATCAATCAATACACGTACCCACATACATATGTTGGAGACACACATGCATGCATGCTATCATGCACACCTACATGTGTCTGGGACGCTTACCGAACACTGTGACCTCATTTTCTTCTTCTAAATTCATGCTATATTATGTTATTATGTTATTTGATACTATCTTGTCTAGCACAGTCTCTGGAGCGTAACAGTAAGAAGCATTTTGTATGAAAGTATTCTGTACTTCTGTATGACAACTATTAAAGAACTTGAACTTGAACTTGAGTTGTTAATGTATTTGTATGAGTCCTTTACATGTTTTGTATGTTCTTACAAAAAAGAAAAAGGCAAATCTTGGAAGTTGCATATGGTGATGTGGAAAGAGATGTTTTGAATATTGGAGAGATTTGTGCAAAAAATATCAAAAAAAAAAAAAAAAATTAAATGCGGGTGGTCGTGCCCGCAAAGATGTGCATAATACAATAGTAATAACATATAATAGAATCCAATAGAACGACATTGTGCAATAAAACAAGTAAACAGAGTAGGGCATATCGGTATATGTACATAAGTTATTTACAGAGCATGGTAGGACATGCTAGGTCCTGTGGTAGTGCAATATTAGCTACGGATGAGGCACTGGGTCTTTATGTACATGCTATATTGGTGGTCAATGTCACTTCGGATTGCTACGACACATCTCTACTGCTTGTGACAGGCTGTGGTGCGTTCCAGACTTTACTCCTGTTGGGAAACTATAGCGATGGTCTGTGCTCACCACACTTTTCTTCGGCCTCCCCGCAGCGAGCCGTCGTCGACCCCCGAGCTTCATTTTACGACGGGCAACAGAGGTGGGTTGAGCCGCTATACTTGGCCCAGCACGGTTAGCGACTCGCCTGAGTGCGTGTGCACGTTTTGATGCATGGCTGATACCAGAGCGGCCGAAGGTGTGTAGCGCTGACAGCAGCTTGGAGGGATTCCCCTTCAGCTGATTGAAGGTCTTTATCATGGCTTTATCATCACCACCCTCTGTAGAGCCTCTTGCTCTGCCTTTGTGCAGCTGGAGAACCACACAGACTTCACACAGACTGTCTGTACAATACTGCTGTAGGCCTATAATACTTATGTAAATAAGTAAGGCAATTGAAATATATCTGCAGTACAGCTCAATACACACAATTGTTAAGGGGATGCAGACCAGAGAAAGACTTCCGTCTTGTTTACATCAGGGTCCCCCATTTTCAATTCATCATAAATGTACAGTTCCCTCCCCCTTGTATATATTTACTGTATGTCACAAATGTAACAGTACTGCATGGTCTGCATCCCCTTAACAATTGTGTGTATTGAGCTGTACTGCATTCTGCAATCTGTTAATAAAGTTTTCAATCAATCAATCAATCAATCAATCAATCAATCAATCAATCAATCAATCGGTCACTGTACCCATTCTGCAATCTGTTAATAAAGTTTTCAATCAATCAATCAATCAATCAATCAATCAATCAATCGGTCAGGTCACGTGTACCCATTCTACAATCTGTTAATAAAGTTTTCAATCAATCAATCAGGGCCTGTGGTCACGTGTACCCATTCGGCAATCTGTTAATAAAGTTTTCAATCAATCAATCAATCTGTTAATAAAGTTTTCAATCAATCAATCAATGAATCAATCAATCAATGAATCAATCAATCAATCAATCCCGCAGTGCAACGTGACCCAAATCATACGGCAATCTGTTAATAAAGTTTTCAATCAATCAATCAATCAATCCCGCAGTGCAACGTGACCCAAAATCACGTGACCAAAATCAGCCAATGGAAGCGAGGGGTTGCTATGTGCGGGCTTGTATGTGCGGGGCTTGTAAGCGCTGGTCTCCGGAGCTGCAGCTGGGTACTATTGGAGAATGCGGGGGGGCAATCAGAGAGGGGCTTCGCTCAACCAATCAGAGAGGGGTCTGCAGAAATGGGAGGGGTCTGCAAAAATAGAGTTCAACCAATCAGAGAGGGGTCTGCAGAAATGCGGCTACGAATTGTAGAGACGCGCCTGGTACATTGTGTACACTATTTAGTGGAGAAACGGATAGTTAAAGCGGCAAATTAAAGACAATCAAGCAGACTTTTCTTCAGTCCTTCACAATGCCAAAGAGCTGCTGTGTTACGCGTTATACTAATGACAAAAACAGAAATCCAAATCGGAAGTTTTATACCATCACAGAGGAAAAAGTGGCTGGTGGCTAACGTTCGGCTAACTCGCTCTGATGTTGTGGTCGTGGTAATCAGGGGGAGTTTCTTTGACTCATATCTCGCCTTTAGAATCACCAGAAAGGCTTTCGAAATAGTGAAATGCCATGTTGGCCTCAATATTTTCAAAACAAATCGTATGAAAATGTTATGAAATGAACAAGAATGTGATAAAACATGTAATAAAAACGGAGCTCAATGCATGGATTTGATGGTAGAAATCCGTATGGTCCCCCTATACCAAGATGGCGGCGGTCTCGTGACATCAGTGTGTCTTCGAGAATCCGTGACGAGCTGTGTCTTTGCCCATTTCCACGCCAAACAGCCTGCAAACTACCTGGCGTTCTATCGCCACGCTCTAGTCGACAAACTCTAACCTAACCAACATCGAAGAGTGCCTAAGCTTAACCAGTGTAGAAACAGGCGTCGGCCAATCAGAGAGCGTCTCAGAGAAATGCGGCTTGGTTTCGTAATCACGCTTCTCTCACTGTGAAGTGAAGTGAAAGCAAGTCCTGAAAGTCAATTGCAGATCAAGGCGGATAGTCGATAGAGCAAATACCAGGCAAGAGTAAAATACTTTATTTGCCATTTGCTCAGGCATTTGAATTATTATGCGGATATCAAGTAGTACAAACATGATAAAAGACATAGTAAAAAATAAATTACTCATCAGTAATAAATAGTAGATTGATTGATTGAACATTTTATTAACAGATTGCAGAATGGGTACAATACAGTACAGCTCAATACATACAATTGTTAAGGATGCAGACCAGAGAAAGACTTTCGTCTTGTTTACATCAGGGTCCCCCATTTTCAATTCATCGTAACATATATGACATACATGACATACAGATAGACAGTACTGCTACATCTATACATTTATGACATACCAGATTTGCAAATACAGTACTGTTTGTGATACAAAAAGAGTCCAGAAAAAAGAGTATATACATTTGACGTAGAAACTGTACATTGGATTGGGGGGGTGGGGGGGGACTGTACATTGGAGGTGGTTGGGTGGGGGGGGGGGGGGGGTAGGAGTGGGGGGGGGGGGGAGGTTGGGTAGGAGGGGTGGGGGACACTGTACAACTGTACAAACAAAACTGTACATTGGAATATTGACAAGACCATACTTGGTAATTTACTGTACATTGAAGGGGGTTGTGTTCGGACATTTACAGGGGTCAGTTTCGAGTTGCAGTCTCCCTTAGGTGTTTTTTGAGAGTGTTTTTGAAAGTGGGTAGTGATTTACATTCCTTTACAGCTTTGGGTATAGGGTGTTCCACATTGATGTGGCATAATTGCGAAACGTGTTTAGTCCCTAGTTTAAGCCGAATCTGGGTTTAACATGATTTGTGGAGCTCCATCTGGTGTTGTGATCGTGGTATTCACTGACCTTTGGGAAGTATTTTGACATGTACATGGGTACCTTAGTCGTGTAGTGTATCTTGTAGACCAGGCCCATTGCAAGTTGCTGTACTCTGTCGTCTACTCTAAGCCATCCTAGGTTGTCAAAGTGGGCAGGGGTGAGGTGGGTTCTAGGGGTAAGGTCAAGCAGTAGTCTGACCAGTTTGTTTTGTGATGTTTGTAATTTTGTTTTTAGCGCCTTTGAGGTGCTTTGGTACCATGAGGTGCAAGCATAGTCGTAGTACCCTTGAATGAGTGCTCCTGCCAGAGTCTTCAGGGTATTCTTGTTTACCAGAGAGGAGATCCGGTACGAGAATCTAGTTTGTTGGTTGACTTTTTTTATTACATTGGATGCCATTTTGTCACATACTGATGTTATTGATTTATTACTGATACTATATATATATATATATATATATATATATATATATATATATATATATATATATATATATATATATATATATATATATATATATATATATATATATATATATATATGGGCGTTTATTTGATTTTGGGCACTTTTGGGAAAATCTATTTATCAAAAATAAAATTGCATAAAACCTTAAATGATCAATTAAGCTTTATAGTCATTTTGTCAGGAATCATAATATGAACATTGTTGTAAACATCACTTTATGGAATTTAATACATTTAACACTTTTCCTAGAATGTCAGAGAACATTGTCATTACCATCACGTTACCAAATAACTCTTTAAAATGTAAAAACAAAAAGTTAAAAATGTGTGCTTTTAAGGCATTTATGTAACATTATACCTTACTTCTGATGTATTAGTGGTTTGAAATATTTTACTTGAATTGAAACATGCTTTTGATCTTTAGATATGCAGCCTTTTAAATATATTGCTAGATCCTGTCAAGAAAGATACAATTACTACAACAACAGGTCCATGACTCTTGTTTTTCATACATAAAATGTTAAGGGAGGGCTTGTAATATAGGAAAACATGTAGGAAAATGTCAGATTTAAACTATTTGTTACAAATTTGTTAAGAAATATGTCATGTGTTGGTAATGAGGTACTGTTGTGGTAATGACGAAATGTGATGGGAATGACATTTAGATAGATTTATTGAATTCATTCATGGATACAGTAACACAACATCAGATTCAGAATCATAGGTATTATCAACAACTGTTACAACAGGATAGGAACATCTAAGAAACCATCTAAAAAAAACACTGACAACCTTTATGGTTTCAAACAACATACTTTAACAGTAAGAGGTTTGTTCTTTTAACATGCCTACATCTTCTTCTCCATGAAGGAGCATACTTGTTTCCAGACAGAGGCATTGAGCATCATATGTCTTTTAGTAATCGGTTGGGGCTCTGGGACAAGGCCCAGCACATTTTCCATTCTATACCATATTAGGGGAGAACGGGGGACGTTGTCACACTTTTTACTCTAGTGTGAATTGCTCATAATCATCTTTCAATAGTCATTCCTACATTAAATTGAAGCTTAAGATATTGGCTTGAAATGTGTATCCCTCTCATTTTCCAACGTATTGTAACAAAGAGTTAATCACCTATCAAAGACACTGACACATTGTGACAACCAACCCCATCATGGGGATGGTTGTCACACACTATGGGGTTGGTTGTCACCATGTGTTTTAAAACTTTTAATGGGAAAATCTTAAAAAGAAGACAAGATTTAGATTTCAGATAATGATTGAAGAAGTGCGTCTTTAGTCGACGGCGAAAGATTGGATGGGTTTCGGCTGTCCTAACTGGGGTGGGTAGTTCATTCCACCATTGTGGGGCAAGGACTGAGAATAAACAAGAAGGCAGAACTAAATTTGAAAGTTTAATTGCATTGACAAGTTGACAAATACATAACTTAATGCATCTTAATGAACATAAACAGGAAACACATCTTTAGGCCATCCTATATAACAAAATAAGAACACAATAAATCGGCCTAACAATAATAGCCTACACAACATGTCTAGTAAAGTACCTGCACAGCAGGATGTCTGACAACACCACATTAGAATAGTATACACAAATATACTAGTATAATATAATAGTATACCCAAAAAACCCAAATATTGGTTATCGAATATCGATAATATAACAACCAAATATCAGTTATTCGATAGTTGCCCTTTATCTGGCCCTATTTAAAAGTTTAACTGAGATCGGAATAAAGGAGTTTTTAAACCTATTTAGTCTAGAGCGTGGAACTCTAAACCTCCTCCCATAGGGCAGTAGCTCATACTCTGCATGTAAGACATGGGAGGGGTCCGAGACTATTCTATTGGCTTGCCTTGAGTAGCCTGTTAAAAAATAGACTGCAGGGATGGGTGACCTTTCACCCCTATGATCTTCCATGCAGTCTGCATCAGACGGACCAGTTTGGACTTTAATTGTACAGACAGGTTACCAAACCAAGCTGTAATACCGTATCTGATGAAAGTCTCTAATACAGATTGGTAGAAAAGTAACACACATTTTTTATCTACACCATGAACTCTAAGGCGACGTAGAAAGTGCAGTCGTTGTTGTAGTCTGCTACACAGGCTATCTACATGGGTGTTCCAGGTTAGTGTGTTATCGACAAAAATCACAAGATATTTATATGAAGAGACCGGCGAGATGGACTGTGTGTGGATGACCACAGGCCTGTGGTCCCCAACACCTCTGGGGTCAAACACCATCTCCTCAGTCTTAACTGATTGAAAATGTTATTAACAGATTGCAGAATGGGTACAATACAGTAAGGCTCAATACACACAATTGTTAAGGGGATGCAGACCAGAGAAATACTTTCGTCTTGTTTACACCAGGTCCCCCATTTTCTATTTATAATGAATTGTAAGTAGGGTGCAACTAGCACCGTGCAATCCATTCTTTGTGGATCTAGCCCTTAATGTTGCTAGTCTTTAGCACTTTGTGATGGAGCAGTTTGTCAGCCATCAGTTGAGTGTTTGCATGTGTTTTACACAAGCATGTGTCCCTATCACGGTTGGCCTCACTATCCAAAATGGGCAGGTTTTCCATAACTTACTATAGGAAATCTTGAGCTGTGGATGTTCATTCTTGAATTTCCGCCAAAGACTGTACGTTTCATTCAGAAAGCGCTTTTGCATTTTCACTTTCTTCCGCGTCAATGTGTCTCTCTTCCCTGTTGTTGCCCGTGAGTTATCATCACGTTCCAGAAACTCTTTGACTTTTGTCCTGGTAGAGAGAGGCAATGCATTTGCATGTTTCTTCTGAAGTCCAGTTCCTCTTCTGTATTTCCGCATCATCTTTGCAGAGAATCCAAGTTCCTTTTGAGCCAGATACACCAACTTGTACTTTTTCAGAATTCCCCCCCTTAGAATCTTTGAAATTACTTGCTTCTCTTTAGTGTTGGTGTCTCGCAGCTCTGACACTAGAGTATTGTGGAACAATATAGTGTCTTCCTGAGATCACATTTCTTTGACTTCATTTGATTTTGATTGTGGCGATTGTTGTGGTTTGAGCTTATTTGACAGTCTTTCATATCGTTTTTTATATTTCTCCATATTTCGTTTTGCTCTCTCCAACATCAGGTTGGCTTCACACAGATCTCTGTAGACTTTACTTCTGTTTCTGTTCACCTTTTTTCGTCCTCTTTGTTGTGGGGTTTCTTGTGGTGTAGGCTGATTGGGACTTTCACATCTGGCAATAGGGACAGGGACAGCATTGTGTTGCTCAGGTTGTTGTGTTGGTGACACTGGTGGCCTATTCACTGTTAGGTAGTCATCCATATTTCATATTTGCTTATCGTTTGTTCTTTTGTTTCTTTGATTGATTCGCCATTGATGCCTTTTATATCTTTGTGTGCATTTGGGCAGCTGAGATATGCATTGCAGCTTACCCGTCTCTTTTCTCTTTTTATACCGCTCTTTTTCTTTTTGAAAGTATCTTTGATATTGTTCTGGATCATCTTTAAGTCTGTCTCTGTATGATTTTGACCTTTGGCCTGTTGATTTAGGTGCCATGGTAAAGACAACAAATACAAAAACCAATAAATAAATAAATAACAATAAATATCAGTTATAAATGAGACACAACATATATTTACATATACATATACATACAAGTAATGTTATCCAAAAAAAAAAGCTATAAACAGATATCTTTGTCATTACCACCACACGTTGTCATTACCACCACACGTCATTGTGTGGTGGTAATGACAGTGATGGTAATGACATTTTCTTACTTTTAAGCTAACAGCTAGCATAACATCAAACTTGCTTATATTCAATTCTTAGCTAGCTAGCAATGTACTCAATGTACCTACAAATATGAAGAAGTTTGACTAAGATTCAAAAGCATTATCAAATTATAGTGTGTTTGGTAATGACACACAATAAACATATTCTGTAGTATGAGTAAGTAAATGTGAAAATATCTTACATTCCTGGTGATCAAAATGTCAGTCTTCCACTCTGACAGCCATGTGCTCCACTGTCACTACAGGTTGTAATGGGTACCAAAGCAAGGGGCGTAGCCAACACTTCATTGTATTGCAAATAGTTCAATGTGATGGTAATGACACAGATATTAAGGGACAAACCTATTTTGATATATTTTTTTTCACATATTGTACTTAAGTTAAATATTTGGCAGATAATCATTGATTCAAATGTAGTTATAGTAATATATACCTAAAAGTATTGTTTTTTAATAGTTTTTTCTAGAGAAATACAAGACCAAACGTTAAAACTCTGGATTGGGACAAGGTGAAAATGGTAAAATTCCAACATTAAACAACAAAAAATAAGATAAAAAATGTATGTTTTTTTAGGGCGGCTAGGTGGCGTAGTGGTCTAAGGCACTCGCCACCAGTGTGGAGACGCTAGGATTCGCGTGTTCGAATCCAGCTCTCCACATTGTTTTTCAGTTTGGCTGGTCGTCCGCAGTAATACACATTGGCCGTATTACGGGGAGGGAAAAACTGAAGGGTGGGGATCGAACGTTGTGAACAAGCGACTCCTACAAGTCGGTTGGTGCGCCTGCGCAGTAGAATCAGGAAGTGTCGGGGGCAGCGTGAGCCTCCCACGCGTTACTCCTCGACACTGAGAGGTCGAGCTGCGCAGGTGAAAAGATGCGACTGCTGTTACCTCAAGTACCGGAGGGGACTTGTGCTATGTATGACTTAGTCCTCACTGCAGCCGGCTTGTGGGAGGCAAGAAACAGCGTTCGTGACAGGGGAGGGTTGAATTGGATGATACGAAATTGGGATGGGAGAAAAATATAGAAAATGGAGAAAAAGTGGATCAAAAAAAAAAAAATGTATGTTTTAAATTGAATAATTAAGTCTAGGTAAGTAATTAATTATACTAATCAATGATAGCATAAAGAATCTGGAAATATTTTTTTTCTTTCAAATATATCCCAGGGACATGAAAATGCCCAAAATCAAATAATCACCCATATATATATATATATATATATATATATAATTATATTATTGATACTTACATAATACAAAAAATAAACGTTCCTAGTGTGTGTGCGTGCGCATGCATGTATGTATGTATTCCTAACTGCAACCATCAACTCCTCACTCAACTCGGGGGTGGTCCCCACCTCCCTAAAACAAGCCAGAGTCACGCCGCTCATAAAAAAACCAACCCTGAACCCTACTGTCATAGGCAACTACCGTCCTGTCTCTCTTCTCTCCTTCCTTTCTAAAACACTTGAACGTGCTGTATCCAACCAACTTACTACTTATCTCTTACAGAATGACCTCCTAGACCCTAATCAGTCAGGCTTCAGGACTGGTCACTCCACAGAGACAGCCCTCATTGCGGTCACAGAGGCACTTCACTTAGCAAAAGCGAAAGGCCTCTCCTCTGTCCTGATTCTCCTAGATCTATCTGCAGCCTTCGACACAGTCAACCACCAGATCCTCCTTGCGGCCCTCGCAGGAATGGGAGTGGCTGGCTCTGCGCTGACATGGCTGTCATCATACCTCAATGACCGCTCCTACCAAGTGTCATGGAGAGGGACCCTGTCGGCCACCCGCCCCCTGCGGACGGGTGTCCCCCAGGGCTCGGTTTTAGGACCCCTTCTCTTCTCCCTCTACACTAAATCACTGGGTAACATTATCACGTCTCATGGCTTCTCCTACCATTGTTATGCCGACGATACTCAACTCTTCCTCTCCTTCCCTCCCTCAGATATCCACGTCTCTGTGCGGATCTCGGCCTGTCTGTCCGACATCTCAGCCTGGATGACGTCCAACCACCTCAAACTGAACCTAAGCAAAACAGAATTGCTCCACCTGCCGGCCAAATCCTCCCCCCTAACCGACCTTTCAATCACAGTCGAGAATGCAGCTGTGACTGCGTCCCCGACCGCCAAGAACCTTGGTGTTGTCCTCGACGACCAGTTGAACTTCTCTGCTCACATCGCAGCGACGACCAGAACCTGCCGATTCCTCCTGAGCAACGTCAGAAGGATACGCCCCTTCCTGACAAAAGAAGCCACCCAACTCCTCGTCCAATCAACAGTCATCTCCCGCCTCGACTACTGCAATGCACTGCTCGCTGGCCTCCCGGCCACTGCCACTAAGCCTCTTCAACTCATTCAGAACGCAGCGGCCCGCCTGATCTCAAACCTACCGAAGTCGGCCCATGTCACCCCACTTCTTAGGGACCTGCACTGGCTCCCCATTGCTGCACGAATCCGCTTCAAGGCCCTCGACCTAGCATACCGTGCGGCAAAGGGAACCGCTCCCGCCTACCTCCGGTCAATGGTCTCTAACTACACACCCTCAAGACCCCTACGCTCTGCATCTTCTGGCCGCCTCAGACCTACTCCTATCCAAGCTCCGGGAGGGTCATCAAAGAGAAGTCGCCTATTCTCAGTCCTTGCCCCACAATGGTGGAATGAACTACCCACCCCAGTTAGGACAGCCGAATCACGTCCAATCTTTCGCCGTCGACTAAAGACGCACTTCTTCAACCATTATCTGAATTAAAAAAAAAAAAAAAAAAAAAATCTAACCCTAACTAACCGTACTGTCATGCACTTGTCCTAATAAACTAACCTACACTGTAGCACTCAACACTTTGATGAACATTGTTGCTCAGCTGATAGAGTTGTGCCCTTCCTGATGGCTTGTCGTACAGAACTTGTAAGTCGCTTTGGATAAAAGCGTCAGCTAAATGACTAAATGTAAATGTAAATGTATTTGTGTATGTGCACATGTGTGTGAAGAGGGGGGTGCTGTCAGTCTATTGTCACAGTGTCAGAGGTTGACTGGGTGGCACTACCTATCATGCTAATTAATATGTCTATAATATGCACTCAAGTAACACTCAAGTTCAACACTATTTGATGAACAATGCCATTTACCCTTAGCTGCCAGAGATGTACCCCTCCTGCTGCCTTGTTGTTCACAATTTGTAAGTCGCTTTGGATAAAAGCGTTAGCTAAATTACTGAATGTACATAATAAACCCCTGAAGAGCTATCCTCTCCCTAAGTGTGGTGTTTCCATGCCACACAGTGGTACCTCTGGTGAGTAAGCCTGGGTAAGAGGCCGACGACTCAGGCCGGATTTCTTCAGTGAAATAGAGCTGTTGCTGTGCCTTCTTGGCTGAGGTGTTTTCTGACCAGCCCAAATTGAATGTGCAGGCCCAGAAACCTGAAGCTGTCGACACGCTCCACCTCGCTGCCTTTAACCCACAGAGGTTGCAGAGGGAGGGCTTTCTTCCTGAAATCCAAGATCCTTGGTCTCATCAGTGTTGAGGACAATCAGAATCAGAAATGTCTTTATTGCCAAGTAAGCTTGCACATACAAGGAATGTGTCTTTGTCATTGGTGCATCAACATTAACAGACAATTAAAGTAAAATAAAATGGAATATATAAACTAAATCAGAATACAATTACAATATAATAGAATATAGGACAGGGCTGTACAATTGTGCAGGATTGTAGTAAAATGCATTGTTTCCATTTATGAGTCCTACTACAGTTGTGTCATCTGCACATTTGAAAATGTAGCTGCATTTATAGGTGGACAGGCATTAATGCATGTAGCCTATTATGGGAGAAGAGTAGGGCTAAGGCAGCAGTCACACCAATGACTTCCACTATCGGTCAGAGTACTGCCACCTTCAGAAATGTTCTGATGACTCTGCGATAGTGGGATGTACTATTAAGTACGGTGATGAGGAGGAATACCGGGCACTGGTGGTGGACTTTGTCACATGGCGCGAATAGAACCACCTTCAGCTAAATGTGACGAAGACCAGGGAACTGGTTGTGGATCTGGGGAGGAGGAGGAGTGCATCTGTGACCCCCGTTTCCATCAGGGGAGTCGATGTGGACACGGTTGAGGTGTACAAATACCTTGGTGTACACATTGACAATAAAATCAACGGGTCAAAACACGCAGAGGCACTCTACAAGAAGGGCCAGAGCCGACTCTACTTCCTCAGAAGGCTGAGATCCTTCAACGTATGTACAAGGATGATGTTGAGGATGTTCTATGAGTCAGTGGTGATGGGCGTCTTCTTGTACACTGTGACCTGCTGGGGCAGCGGACTGAGAGTGGGGGACACAAACAGGCTGGATAAGCTGGTCAGGAAGGCCAGTAATGTGGTAGGGTGGAGCTGGACTCTCTAGCGGTGGTGGCGGAGAGGAGGAGCCTTGCTAAGCTCCATGCCATCAGGGACAACCCCTCCCAGCCACTATACACAGGCTTGGATGACAGAAGGAGCACGTTCAGTACTAGACTAAGACTCCCAAGATGTAGCACTGAACGGCACAGGAAGTCCTTCATTCCGACAGCCATGAGACTTTACAATGCATCACTGAGCCTCACTGCATCACTGAGCACAGGGTGACAGTACCATCTTCCTGGACTTTCACTTTTACTTTTAAACCAACATTGTACAATTTTACACTTTACTGTACACTTAAATCAAATCAGATTTTTTTTTATTTGTCAGATTTATCCCGGACCGTATTTTATTCTTATTTTTATTTTTATTCTTATTCGTGACTTTGTTTTTGTCTACCTAAATGTTTACTGTTTACTGTCAGCGATTTGTAGTGCCAAATTTCCCTCGGGATGAATAAAGTATTGCTATTCTATTCTATTCTATTCTATTCTATTCTATTCTATTCTATTCTATTCTATTCTATGGGGAGTTCCAGTGTCCAGCACTGCCGATTCCCTATTCCCCACCCTCACCAATCATGTGGGAGTGGTCAGATCTGCCAGCTTTGCCACTAACTTAGTGAGCTGGACAGTATTAAAGGCTGAACTAGTCCAGGAAGAGCATGCAGATGTAGGTGTTGGGGTCTTCCAGATGTTCAAGGGCTGAGTGGAGAGCGAAGGCCACAGCATCATCCACTGATCTGTTTTCCCAGTAGGCTATGATCACAGGTAAGATTGAATCCATGAATCTCTCTAGGCACTTCATGGCGACTGATGTGAGCACCGCCGGACGATAAAGCAGGAATGTGATTGAATTGCAAATGATGATAATTCAGAAAAAAGGGCAAAGTTAATTGATTAGGAAGTAAAATGAGGAGCAGACAATATGTTTATAGGCTCTATAGGCTACTATTAGACAGATCCAGTAAAGACCACCTGTTCTGATTAGCCTGATCATTTGATATATTTTGCTTTGTAGGCTGCTACATTAGTAGCACACAGAGGGGTTCTGTAGAAAGAGAGCCATTGTGGAATCTAAGGCTAGATCATAAATGGAGTATTGTCTCCCCCTACTGGGGGCCAGTGGAATGAATGAATGAGAACTTTATTTAACAGATTGCAGAATGGGTACAATACGGTACGGCTCAATACACACACTCTGGAGACTGACTCGCATAGACAGCAGCGGGAATTTTTTTTACCAAATGAATGCAATACCTTCCATATCTGTCTCTCTCTCTCTCTCTCTTTCTCACCACACACACACACACACACACACACACACACACACACACACACACACACACACACACACACACACACACACACACACACACACACACACACACACACACACACACACAGCGTGTCAGCATCAATACATCATCTTTATTAACAGACACAGGGTCCACAGAGTAAAAAAACACAAACATAATCAACAAATTACATCACAATAAATAAAAACATAAGCCAACAGAGCACTGTACCAATACTTCCAGATACAGGACTGGTTGATTGATTGATTGATTGAAAACTTTATTAAATACATTCTCAGATACATTCACACCTAACTTGTGAATGAAATGTGTTACATTCCATTCGTAGAGGCAATTAGGCACTGTCTTTAGTCTGTGCTTAAGCGAGGGAACATTTATGCGCATGCGCGGGAGTGCGCGCATGCGCCGGGAGCGCGCGTGCATGTGGCGTCATTAGCGTGCGTGCAATCAGAGTTGATATGAGGAATGCACCTCTGACCCTAACCCTAACCTTAACCAACTAACCCTAACCCTAACCTTAACCTTAACCAACTAACCCTAACCCTAACCTTAACCAACTAACCCTAACCTTAAGAAACTTCGAAAGAGTCACCAAGCTTAACCAGTTTGTTAGGAGTAACGCGATTGGCGCTGAGAGAAACGTCAGTGGCCAATCAGATCGCACAAACCGAACGCGGAAGTGAAACTCTGTTTGGGAAAATATACTGTGCGTGCGTGTCTGCATTGTATTACTGAGGCCATTGTCTGGAGTTCATATAATAACTTTTATAGAAACAAACAAGTCTTTATACCACAGATCAGTACAATCCATAGTAAACAGCTAATATCTACAGAACAGGTGAAGGATGCTAATGAGACCGAGAACAGCATGAAGACCAGCCCTCCAACACGTAGTCTGTGGTAGTCAACGGTGAAGGGGTCATCTTCCTCTGCAAGTTAACAATATACTCGTTATCACCATACATAAAGATTTTCCGGGAGTAAATACTTGATACGTTAGTCATAAATAGTTGCAAGACGTTATAATGAAAAGGTCTCGTTATCTTGCATTGTTTCTATATAAGCAAGCACACGTTAATTTACATCTAACTGTGGTATCTTAAGATTGATACAAGACTCTTATATTGAAATGCTTTGACATTAGGGCCGTTCTTTCGCGGTGAAAATTTTTGGGTGCACCTAAATGAAAAAGTTAGGCGCACTGGTGCAACCAATGTAAAAAGTTAGTCTGGAGCCCTGCCTTACCCAGCAGACACCATCTTCAATTAAGATTCCTTACCCAGCGGACGTCTTGAATTACCCCAACGTCTTGAATTACTGTGCTTTTTACCTTGTATACGAACGAGTGGAGAAGCATGAATATTTTATTGTTAATTTTAATCAAAATCCCCAAATCATTCATTCATTCATTCACATTTTTAAACAAAAAAACGATATATTTTTTATTTCGATTAATTTCGATTATAATCGATTCTAACATATTCAAATCGATGCATCGATTCTAACACATTAGAATCGATGCATTTCGATTAATCGATGCATTGTTACACCCCTAACAATGACAACCCATCATCTACACTCACTGCAGTGCACACACATCCACATGTACACACTCACTTTAAACAAACACTCACCTTACCACTCACCTTACTCACTTTAGACACTTTAACACACTTTATATTTATCTATTATTAAAGAGATTTGCACTACATTCATACCTCATTTGCACCCTACCCTAAGCTTTGTACCTCATCTAATTTCTGCATTGTACCTCACTGTTACTAATTTTACTCTGTATTGTATATTATTGACTGAACATTCCTTTACTTACTTTTTACTTACTTCTTACTTACTTCTTTTTTTGTTTACTGTATGTAGCACATACTCAGGGGCTCATACAGAAACAAGCATTTCATCATAAAGTATTCTGTATTTTATTATGACAAATAATAAACAAACTTGAGACTTGAAACTTGATTGTAAGCAACCGAGCTTATGAAAGGTAGCCTGCTTAAACTTGACCCACAGGGGGGCAGTATAGAGAGGAGTGCAATATGCCCTAAACAGGTTAACTTTCACCCCAGCAGAGCAGAAATGGAACTTGATTGATTGATTGATTGATTGATTGATTGATTGATTGATTGATTGATTGATTGATTGATTGATTGAATTTATTTGACAATCAAAATTACATACAATACCGGTACACACATGTACAGCCATCACATATAATCTAAAATTGTCGAGGATTAAAACACAATAAAACCGTACCTTTATTTCCATTGTGGTCCTCACAATGGACAATGGACAAGATGACTAGTATCCACCATGCACACATAAGACATATAAATACAATACAAAATAAATGCAATAACACAAACAAAACACACAGTCTACAGCACCCCCCCATATATCATCATCCTACGTGACTAAGCCATTTCTTCATATCTTTTTTAAAAATCCTTTCTGAGACAATAATTTTTATGGACACTGGCAGTTTGTTCCACTCATAGGCTGCAGAGTACCGAAAGGTATTTTCCCCCATTGAGCTACTGAAAATGCACAGTTAAACTGCCCCTCGTTGCATAGGAGTGGGTGTCCCTAAAGCACATAAAATAATTTGAGAGATATGAGGGGACCCTATTATACATTATTTTATGGGTAAGGCCCAACTTGATTTGAATAACCCGTTTTTCCACTGGGAGCCAGTTAAGTTGATTAAATATGGCTATATCCAGGTGAGTGCGGGTAGGAAGCTTTAACACTAATCAATTTGTTTTGGGCAGTCTGAAATTTATCTTTAATTTTCTGGGGTGCACTACTGTGCCAGAAGGAGGCAGCGTAGTCAAAATGACTCTATATCAGGGCACCTGACAACATCCTAAGTGTTTTTCTATCCAACATCTCCGACTTACGTGCTAGGAATTTGGTCCTTTGGCTTATCCTAGCCAGGGTTTTCAAGGCCATAGCCTCCCCAGTGAGACATTCGTCCAAGGTGCATCCTAAATATATTACCGAATCATTACCAGCAATGACTCTCCTGCCTGGATCTTCAGCCCTGGGGACCTTCGCAGCTTTACTTTGGATCCAAAAAGTGTGGCCTCAGTTTTACCAAGGTGGAGAGACAGCTTATTGTCAGCCAGCCATGTTCCCACACTCTGAAGCTCCTTACTTCTCTACCTCTCCTAGGTCTTTGTGAGACACAAGAATGGCATAATCATCGGCGTATAAAAACAGGTCAGACATACAGGCAGATTTCATGTCATTACTAAATAATTAAAAAAAAATAGTGGCCCTAGCACACTCCCACGAGGCACCCCACAGCTAACATTCTTGGGGGAGGAAAAGGTACCATTTATATCGACCATTTGGGTCCTTCCCGAAAGTAGGAGTTTACCCATTCAATTGACAATCAATTGAAAACTTCTTCCTCAGCATGTTAGCTGCTTGAGCATACAGTACACGCCGCTGTCGGTACATACATGTCATCATCATCACTCATTTGATCAGTATTAATGTGACCCAAATATTTTGAACTACAGCAGACGGCCAGCACCAGCCAGACAGATAGAAAGAAGGAAAATAAATATCCTTATCGTTTTTAGTCCTGCAAATCAGAATGACACTCTTCTTAGCTCTTCTCTTTTTATATCTGTATATCTGTATGTGTGTATGTATGTCATAAATGGCATTATGAATTGAAAATGACATTGAAAATGACATTTTCGTTTTCTAAGCAGATATTTTCAAAAAACAACAGGGCTTTTGAGGTGATGAAATCCCTGCACCCAGGCAGCAGTGGTTCGGCACAAAAAAAAATCGGAGTATATATCTGCTTAGAAAACGAAAATGTCAAAAAGAAATTATAATAATTTCCACGTGGTAAATACACAGGTCACAACATGTTTACAGGAACATTTTGGAGTTGTATTTGGAGTGTATTGGGGTGACTGTTGGGAACTAGGCTACACTGGCACACCTACTTCCAGTGAATGACGCTAAGCTAGGCTAATGGAGCGGCTGTTCCCTAAGCCTAATGAATGCACAGAGAAGACAAAGACTGCTTGTCTAACTCCAGGGTAGATGGCAAATAAGCTAATTTCCCCAAAAAGTTGGCGTGTTCCTTTAACTATAAAAACTGATCTGTGTACATCCTTTAACCGGGGCATTTTACCCCGGTTTACCCCAACCTTTTCAGGCTTGGCTGGTGGTGGCTACCTCGATGCCCTCTCTACATCAAAGCTACAAGGCAAATTATTTGGAGCAAGAGTGGGACAATAGCAAATGTTTTTTTGTTTTAGGTATAACCGTTTCCATTTTTATATATATATATATATATATATATATATATATATATATATATATATATATATATATATATATATATATATATATATATATATATATATATATATATATATATATATATATATATATATATATATATATATATATATATATATATATATATATAAATAAAATAATAATAATACAAAAAACTAAAGACATAATTTGAGTCACATCTTTATGGGCAGGTGAAAGCACATCGTTTTATTTCCACTATGATGAAAGGGTGTTCTATAGAGATCACTGCACTTCCGCGTTACATGGAGCTCGTGAGGGGGCGGGGGGACGGGGGGAAGAGAGCGTGGGGGGATCAAACTAATGAATGTTGAGATAAACCGTAGCTACAAACAACCACTTCGTCATATCAAGGCTCTAATCAACATTATTCACGCCCCCCCCCCCCCCCCCCCGCTCTCTCCCATGAGCTCAAAATCCACCAACCAACTACAAATCCCAGCAAACACGTAACACCCGAAGCTTTGACACAGCGCTCCTCCGCCTCTGCACTCTGCAGCGCTGCAGTCTCAGCTTGTGCTTTGGGAGAACAGTCAGCTATTTATTTTCTAACACAGTGAAATTACAGCGTAGTTATCATTTCATTGTCTGCCGCTGGTTTTTCAGTCGACGTCGTTTATTATGGGCAATGGTCTGAACAAGGTATGCTTTGCATTGTTTTATGCATGCGCTCTAGAGTCGTTATAGCAGAAGTTCACGCGCGGATGGTCCTCGGTTATAAGGTTAGCCTAAAGCTTTTCAGAGTGATCTCAATTGAATTAATCAATAGCATACTGAATTCCTTGGATATAAAAGCCTACATACACATTGAACTTTATTAAAAAGCGTAGGACTGCCATCTACATTTTATTCATTTATTTATCCACCCAAGAACCGATAGTTTTAAGTTTCAACTGTTAAATTGTAAATGCATAATGCATCATCCAACCATAGACTGCATGGCAACAGCCTACCATTATGCCTACTTCATTTTGAGTAAAACAGATTTTTATCTGTTTCTCTCAACAGTCAACACACACACACACACACATGTGCACGCAAGTCACACACACATGTGCACACACACACACACACACACACACACACACCCTCCATTCTGATTTCCTATTATCATCTACTATTCTCTGCATACTCTGTGTCAGTTGTCAGAGCTCTTTCAGCTGTTGTGTGTGGTGTCCATGCTAAATATACCACCTCAGCACTACAACAAGGATGTGTCTCCATGTCACTGGGCTCACGTGTATCTTGCTGCTCTGTTCTTTCCTGCACCTTCCCATATAGGTCCTGCCTGACTTGTACTTGGGAAATTTCAAAGGTATGTCTTTGTTTTTGCCATTGTGATTTGTTTTATAGCTCTCGTGAATGGAGGTATTCAGTTTATTATCATTTTGTATTTGTATCCCAGATGCAAGGGACAGAGAGCAGTTAGCAAGAAACAACATCACCCACATCCTGTCTATCCACGACACTGCAGCTCCAATCCTCCAGGTAAGAAACTCTATGATATGATGACAAGATAATTATTTGAGACTGAATTAATTGATACCCAATTCACTATATAGCGGCCTATTCCTGAATTTCCCCAAAGGGGATCAATAAAGGAATATCTTAGGGGAATATCTTAGGGGACATGTACTGCTATTCCTAGCACTATTTGGGCAACTTTACACAATTCCTGTTAGTCTATTGAAGACATCTGTAAGTACTCAATCAAGTACTCAAAACCATCATTTTCCAGCTTCAAGATTTCAGGCTGTTATGGCCTGGCTCCGCCCACAAGCACTTTGAATGACAGTCAGCCCACACAGCGACTGGTAGACAGAGAGAGAGAGAGAGAGAGAGAGAGAGAGAGAGAGAGGGGGGGTGGGAGAGAGAGAGAGGGGGGTGGGAGAGAGAGAGAGAGAGAGGGGGGTGGGAGAGAGAGAGAGAGCTTCTTCCAGAGCGAAACCCGACACCTGCACACAGGGAGAGAGAGAGAGACAGAGAGAGAGGGAGGGGGGGGGACCCTTCCTCCCCTCTCCCGTGTGCCGCGCAGCAGGCCCCCCCCCCCCCCCAAGTGCTCTCTCTCTCTCCATCTCTCTCTCCCTCTCTCCCTCCAGAGCGCACGCAGAGGCGTCGGGCCCCACTCCGCCTCGCAGCATGAGGAAGTGGCTTCCACTCGTTGTCTAGTCTAGGTAGAATGGGGGCGGGCATTAGCTCCAACCACAGAGCCAATCGCATCACTGTGCGCTACCCAGCGTCCGAATGACGTGACTCAGTCGTTCAAATCAAAATGGCCTGATTTACTGGAGGAGGAAAGGGGCTGAGCTGAATCAGAGCAATCCGCCAATATGGTATTTAGACACTAAAACACATTGATACGAACTCCTATTACTATAATACAATGCTAGAGACTGAAAAATGACATTTATAGTACATGTCACCTTTAAGCTACTTGACAAACTCAGAACAAGCAACACAAGAGAGGTTAGTTCCACCCGATGGTCCCACATACCATCTCGTTAAGTTTTATAAACAGGCTGTTCATCTTGCCCCTCCTATACTGAAACTGTCACTATAGAAAGTCACGTGACCAGAGACCCCAATATCTCCCAACACACCCCCTCCAGCTGTTGATCCCATTGTGTGGCCTGTCTAACCTCCAGAATGAAAGTTTAAGAACATTTGTTCTGTGACCACCTCAGTATTCAACATTTTCATCTTATATGCACGTGAGATCCATTGCCCTCATAGAGATGGTTGAGGTGAGACCTAGATGAATCACAATACCAAGATTGATTGAAATCCCTTCCTCATAGTGTAAAGAGTCTGCCTGTACCTCTCTAGTCTCTGACCACAGCTGTTATCTCTGAAATCCAACTCTTTTATTGCCCTTCTCTTCATACACCTCCTTGATAAACATAGGTCACACACCCCCCACACACCCCCGTCTCCAAGTCACACATTTCTCCCTCACCCACAACTCTTTAAGTGTGTTATAAGAGTAGATTACCCCTAATCAAATATGGCTCAATATTATATAATTCTATGGTGAATTCTGTCACAGCAAGAAACACGTGATCTGTTGACAGTAGCCTAGGGGTTCGAGAAACCTGTGACCTGTTGACAGTAGCCTATAGGTTAGAGACACCTGTGACCTGTTGACAGTAGCCTAGGGGTTCGAGAAACCTGTGACCTGTTGACAGTAGCCTATAGGTTAGAGACACCTGTGACCTGTTGACAGTAGCCTAGAGGTTAGAGAAACCTGTGACCTGTTGACAATAGCCTAGAGGTAAGATAAACCTGTGACCTGTTGACAATAGCCTAGAGGTAAGATAAACCTGTGACCTGTTGACAGTAGCCTAGAGCAGTGGTTCCCAAAGTCGGGGTCGCGACCCAAAGGTGGGCCGCGAGCAGCCACGGGTGGGCCGCGAGATGATTTAAAAAAAATAAAAAAAAATATTTTTTTTATTTTTTATTTTGTTTATTTTTTATTTTTAAATTTTTTTTTGTCAGGCCACTGAACTTAGAAGCAGGCCAGGACAGTGTTTCTAGTTGTATTCTAAAATTCTATTCTATTGTATTCTAAAATGTGACTATATGGTTTTATATTAACTTAATAAATAAACAAAAACGAAAAATCTACTTATTTCAACGAACATGTCAAACTAAATAACAGATCTGATTATGCACATAAAACGCTGAAAACAACCGAAGCAACAATAGTATTTTAATGAGGCTATTATTATTATTATTATTATTATTTTGCAACAAGTTAGCCCTCTCATAAATAGCACATATAAATGAATAACTACCTTGAACTAACTTAATAGGATTGAAGTGATATTTGGCTTAAAAAATCGATCACATGAGAAAAAAAAAAAAAAAAAAAAGCCTGACGATGTCCATTGGGCCGCGGCTCTCTGATGCCTTATTTTCTGGGCCCTGGCCTGAAAAGTTTGGGAACCCCTGGCCTAGAGGTTAGAGAAACCTGTGACCTGTTGACAGTAGCCTTGGGGTTAGATAAACCTGTGACCTGTTGACAGTAGCTTAGGTGTTAGAGAAACCTGTGACTGGTTGACAGTAGCTTAGGGGTTAGAGAAACCTGTGACCTGTTGACAGTAGCTTAGGGGTTAGAGAAACCTGTGACTGGTTGACACTTGACAGTAGCCTAGAGCCTTGGGACAAGTTGGGGTTAGAGAAACCGGTGACCTGTTGACAGTAGCCTAGGGGTTAGAACAACATGCTTTCAACTGAAAGGATGTTGGTACGAATACCAAGACCAGCTGGAAAATCTGGGTTGGGGAAGTGAATGACTGAATGAATGAATGAATGAAAACTTTATTTAACAGATTGCAGAATGGGTACAACACAGTACGGCTCAATACACACAATTGTTAAGGGGATGCAGACCTGAGAAAGACGTTTGTCTTGTTTCCATCAGGGTCCCCCATTTTCAATTCATATAGACATTTATGACATACACAACATACATGACATTTATGGCATAGGGACATATAGGTATTTAGTACTGATACATTTGTGACATAAACGGTATTCAAATATACAGTACTGTTACCCCTAGATCCTGACAGAGTATATACATATGATGGGGAGGGGACTGTACATTAGGAGGGGGTGGGTGGGTGGGAGAGAAATATACATACGGCGGGGAGGGAATATATACATATATAATACATACATATACATGCGGTGGGGAGGAGACTGTCTATTAGGAGGTGGTGGAGGTTTTGGGCATTTACGGTGGCCAGTTTCGAATTGCAGCCTCCCGTAGGTGCTTTTTTTTTTTTTTTTAACTTTGACCAGTCACCTGGTTCTTTTAGCGTTTATCGCTTTTTCTTCGCATTCATACTTGGTCAAGTTCGACCGACAGAAGCAGGCTGAAAGGGTTCAGATGGGGGGGAAAGACACTCTGGGAAAGGCACGGCTGCCGTCCGGGATTCGAACGCGCTCAGCCCCAGATCCGCGCGAGCGCGGTTGTCCACGGCGCTGAAATAGCACTCGCGGTACGTGGTGAGCTACTGGAGCTCCCCCGTAGGTGCTCTTTAAGAGCGGTTTTGAATGTGGGTAGGGATTCACATTCTTTTACAGCTTTGGGTAGGGCGTTCCACATTGATGTGGCATAATTGCGAAACGTATTTAGTCCCTTGTTTGAGCCGAATCTGGGTTTAACATGATTTGTTGAGCTTCCTCTGGTGTAGTGGTTGTGGTATTCACTGACCTTTGGGAAGTATTTTGACATGTACATGGGTACCTTAGTCGTATAGTGTATTTTGTAGACCAGGCCCATTGCAAGTTGCTGTACTCTGTCGTCTACTCTAAGCCATCCTAGGTTGTCAAAGTGGGCAGGGGTGAGGTGGGTTCTGGGGGTAAGGTCAAGTAGTAGTCTGACCAGTTTGTTTTGTGATGTTTGTCATTTTGTTTTAAGCGCCTTTGAGGTGCTTTGGTACCATGAGGACGGTGCACGCATAGTCGTAGTACCCTTGAATGAGTGCTCCTGCCAGAGTCTTCAGGGTATTCTTGTTTACCAGAGAGGAGATCCGGTACAAAAATCTAGTTCGTTGGTTGACGTTTTTTATTACATTGGATGCCATTTTGTCACAGGAAAGATTTGCCTCTAGGATGGAACCCAGGTAGGTAATTTCGTCTTTCCTTGTGACAATATTGTCACCCACTGCAACTGAGAAGCCGTCGGTCTTGCTGAGTTTGTTATTTGAACCGAAGAGAATGGACTCTGTTTTGCCCATGTGTAATGATAGTTTGTTATCAGCGAGCCATATGCAGATTCTGCCTAGTTCCGAGCTGAGGGTTTTTTCAACCTGCAACTTGTTCTTGTCAGAGACCAGCAGGGCTGAATCGTCCGCAAACAGGAACAAGTTGCAGTCACAGGCTGACGACATGTCATTTGCATAAATTAGGAAGAGTAGCGGTCCTAGTATGCTTCCTTGTGGAACACCACAGCTCACTGTGAGGGGGGGGGATAGAGTACCGTTTACCTCTACCATCTGTTCTCTCCCCTCCAGGAAGGATTGCATCCAGCTCACTGATAAGCTATCAAAACCAATTGCTTTTAGCTTGTCAATCAGAATGGAGTGATTGACAGTGTCGAAGGCCTTTTGTAGGTCCAGCATGACCATGCCGCAGTATTTGCCCGCGTCCACCTCTTGTTTGATGTGGTCGTTCAAATAGAGGAGGCATGTGTCAGTGGAGTGGGACGTTCTGAAGCCAGATTGGAATTCGTAGATTCGATTTTTTCCGCCAGGTACTTTTCGACCTGTTCGAAGACTATTTTCTCCATGACTTTCGAGATGGAGGTAAGAATAGAAACAGGGCGGTAGTTGCCTGGGTCTAATTTGCTGCCCTTTTTGTGCAGAGGGGTCACTCTCGCAATTTTGAAGTCCTTGGGGACGTGTCCCTGTTTTATAGAGAGGTTTATCATGTGAGTGATGACTAGGGATGGGAATCGAAAACCGGTTCCCGTTGGGAACCGGTTCCTAATTGGCCGATGCCTGGAACCGTGTGGCTCCTGTGACTTTCGATTCCCTTAACGCTGCCAGGTTTTTCCTACAGTTGCGCGCGTTAGCATATAGCCATGGCAGACTGTATTTGATTCCTTAAGGGCTCGAAATTGCCTGGCTTTTGGTCATATGCTCCCGAAATGCTCCCGCTGTTTGGCTACTTCTATGTGCAGTGAAAACTACTTGAATGCTTTAGAACATAGTCATTGATTTAGTTTAGGTTGAGCTAAAATTAGCCGCGGAGCTATCGCTAGCTAACGTGAGCTAACGCTATTTAATCAAGCTCACAAAGAGAGATAAACAGCTGACAGCGGATAGTACAGGTACAAATACAATAAAACAGCGGGTGGGGACTGTTGTGTAAACATTGTACTCTTTAGTTCACATATAATAAGAGCCGGATTGTTTATTTACAAAGTCTCTACTCTGAGTCCGTCAGACAGGAAGTACCATGGTGCAACATACAAATGTGTCCGTGTAGCAACACAAGCCAATACCTACAGGACAGGGGCCCGGGGAGGGAGCTCTGTGTGTCTGTGTGTGTGTGTGTGTGTGTGAGACAGAAGTCAGAGGAATAACGACTGTTATTCAATAGATTAAATTAGTTTAAGAATAAAAAAATAAATACATTTTAAGAGAATCTCAAATACATTATTTTATTTAAGTGTAGGCTATAGTTAATGTTTTATTTTTTACAGTTTTTGTATTTTTCTGACATGGTAAATGGCTGCTTTTTTATATAGCGCTTTTATCCAAAGCGCTTTACAATTTGTTCCTTACATTTTACCCAATCACTCACACATTCACACAACGACGGCGGAGGCAACCATGCAAGGTGCCAACCTGCTCATCGGGAGCAGTTAGGGGTTAAGTGTCTTGCTCAAGGACACATCGACACGCTGCCCGGGAGGAGCGGGAATCGAACCGGGAACCTCCGGATTGCCAGAAGACTGCTCTACCTCCCGAGCCACTGTCGCCCCTGACATGGGGGCTCAACAATAAATGACAATCAGAAATGTCAAGTTGCATGTTGTTATTCTAACCAGCTTAGTTCTGTTGCATTTCCAATTTATTTATTTAAATTATAAATTGATCAGGTATCGATAAGAGAATCGATAAAGAATCGAATCGATAAGCAGAATCGATAATGGAATCGTATCGATAAAATCCTATCAATTCCCATCCCTAGTGATGACTGGGGTGATGGCGGCTGCTGCGTCTCTGAGGAATTTGGAGGGGATGTTGTCATGGCCAGTGGCCTTGACTGTCGCTCTGTGCGCTCAACAACTGCCATCAAGGTGCCCTTTAGCAAGGCACTGAACCCCCAAACTGTGGCACTTGGGCTACTCAGTTGTAGCCCAACATCCATTCTTCTGGCAGTTGCTGTAAATAACAATGTGTTGAATGTTATTGCTGGACCCGGAGGGCTGACCTACTAATAGCGAATGTTCCTAACTTTTACTGTCTGACTGACTCGCCATTGTTGAAACATGCATGTGTGTCGTCGCTGTGTCCTGCTTAACTAGGCTTGTTTACACAATTACACACGATTATTTTGTGAAAAAAACAAAGCAAAAATACAAACAAAGTGTTCTTAGTCAACTGGAAAAATATATATACCTACTAGCATCTAACTCACAGAGACAGTTGACAGTTTCTCATCAATCTGCATACAAACGGGACGACTCAAATCAACAGTATTCTGTTGTGATTGAGACCCTGTGCCAAAATAAACGATCCACCTCTCAGTATGGCGGAGTCTCGCATTTGCATGGCCAATGACGTCGGCTACCATGGGCTGTCCCGAACCGAGAAGAGGGCTGAGCGCACAGAGCCTACCGATCAATCAACACATTGTTCCCATTCCGCTTTCCCCAATCCTAGCTTGTAACACAAATAGGCAATAAGGAAAAATAATTGACGCAAGCACTTTTTCTTATTCCAACACCTTACACACTGTGACTGTGGCAGGGCAGCATCTGACAGATACGTGGCCTTGGAACAGTCTGTTAAGTAATTCAAGGAGACTATTCAAGGTGACTATTAGGGAACACTACACCCGGACGTTTTCCAAACAAACCATCTAAACACTTTGTTATTCCCGAGATAGGATACAGTAAGTGGAGGGATCGGGTTTCTTATCCTCGTGTTTGTCGAGCAGTGGTTTTCAAACTCTGGCTCGGGGACCTACCAGTGGGTCCCAGCAGGGGGCCAAGTGGGCCGTGGACTGACTGGCGATAGTGTAAAATGTGTGTTTTTATATAAACAGTCCTCTCCTCCCTTGTCCTCTACCACCTCTTCACTTTGCTTCTCATCTATTTTCTCCTCTTCTACGTGTGTGTGTGTGTGTGTGTGTGTGTGTGTGTGTGTGTGTGTGTGTGTGTGTGTGTGTGTGTGTGTGTGTGTGTGTGTGTGTGTGTGTGTGTGTGTGTGTGTGTGTGTGTGTGTGTGTGTGTGTGTGTGTGTGTGTGTGTGTGTGTGTGTGTGTGTGTGTGTGTGTGTGTGTGTGTGTGTGTGTGTGTGTGTGTGTGTGTGTGTGTGTGTGTGTGTGTGTGTGTGTGTGTGCGCGCGCGCGCGTGCGTGTGCAACTTGTTATGACTTCCTTCACTGCATGCTTCATTGCTTGCTGGGTCCGGTGTTTTTGTGTAGGCTGGTGAGTAGGCAGTGAGTAAGGAGAGAGTAGGCAGTAGCTTGGAGCTTGGTCTGTGTGGGCTGAGATGTGTTTTTGTAATTGATTGTTTCTGGTCAATCCGAGAGCTGTTTCCCCTCTCAAATTCCTAATCAATTTCAAGATGGAAACTAATAAAAGCTGACCCTAGATCACTCGTTAATGGCCATTGCTATTCTATATAGCATATTCTGTACACATACTTTGTTGGAGATGCATACTGTATTGCATGCAAATCAGACATATGGTGTGCCAATACAAAATAGTAGTAGTCCACTTGCATTATGCATTATGTAATAGCGGCATATTGATATCAATGAGTGTATAGCTGACTGTAGTGTGTTAGTGTATAATTGACTGCAGTGTGTTATTGTATAATACTGTAGTGTGTTAGTGTATACTTGACTGTAGTGTGTCAGTGTATAATTGACTGTAGTGTGTTAGTGTATAGCTGACTGTAGTGTGTTAGTGTATAATTGACTGTAGTGTGTTAGTGTATAATTGACTGTAGTGTGTTAGTGTATAGCTGACTGTAGTGTGTTAGTGTATAATTGACTGTAGTGTGATAGTGTATAGCTGACTGTAGTGTGTTAGTGTATAATTGACTGTAGTGTGTTAGTTTATAATTGACTGTAGTGTGTTAGTGTATAGTCAACTGTAGTGTGTTGGACTGGAGTGTGTTAGCAAGTAACTGTTGTGTTTGGTCCCACAGGAGATGACCTATCTCTGCATTTCAGCAGCCGATCTGCCCACACAAAACCTGTAAGTGCCCCAAATGTACCCCACAACAGAGCAGAGCTAAACAGAACGGAGCAGAGCAGAGCAGGATGGAACAGTGCAGGACAGAACAGAGCAGAACAGAGCAGAGCAGGATGGAACAGTGCAGGACAGAACAGAACAGAACAGAGCAGAGCAGAGCAGAGCAGAGCAGAGCAGGATGGAACAGTGCAGGACAGAACAGAGCAGAACAGAGCAGAGCAGAGCAGAGCAGGATGGAACAGTGCAGGACAGAACAGAACAGAACAGAACAGAACAGAACAGAACAGAACAGAACAGAACAGAACAGAACAGAGCAGAGCAGAGCAGAGCAGGATGGAACAGTGCAGGACAGAACAGAACAGAACAGAACAGAACAGAACAGAACAGAACAGAACAGAACAGAACAGAACAGAACAGAACAGAACAGAACAGAACAGAGCAGAGCAGAGCAGAGCAGGATGGAATAGAACAGAGCAGAGCAGAGCAGGATGGAACAGAACAGAGCAGAGCAGGATGGAACAGTGCAGGACAGAATAGAGCAGAGCAGAACAGGGCTGGGCTGAAACAGAGTGTACCAGATCCAGAAGAGAGGCTACACAGTGTGGGCGTCTGTAGTTCATTTTCTGCTAACGTGAAAAAGATATGCGTTCACAAACCTACCATTTGACTGTGAATCAAAGCTCTGAATAGATAAAATGGGGCAGGCTAGTATGCAGCCCTATGTGCAGGTTTGGTCTTCTAATAATGGAACCCAGTAATGTAAAATACACACCCATGAATACAGCACACACAAAATAACACTTTAACAAAGAATACGGGGGATCGAAGAAATTATAGTTTCTCCTAACTCTTCTACTAGTATCTGTTCCAGGGGGTAAAGGTTAAAATTATGCATCAAACTGCAACTGGAGCGCCGCTGGATGTGCCTTGATATGTGAGAACAGCATTGCTCTCGTGTGGTTTGAAAGATTAGCAAAGAAGGTCCGCCTTATATGTAGTGCTTGTAAACATTACAAAATGTCACAAAATGAATTGTGAGAGACAGCCCAGAACATTGGTTTAGACACCTCAGAGCACTTCACCATTACACTGTACACAATCATACGTGTAAAACTGACAAGATTGCAGCAGAGTAGATTTTCGAGTGACAGGTGAAACAACGAATTTAAACCATATCTGTTATTATTGCTTTCAGAGGCTCCTCCGTGCTAAATAAAACAATTATTACGCTCCTCTCGTTTGCCTCATGTCTCACATCATTTTCAGTTAAAGGGTCATTAGAAATAACTTATTTAAAAGCCATTCTAAACGAACGTTCCTCTCACTCGCCTCCCTGCCAAAATAAATCTCAGAAAGGCCGCACCCCCTGCCGATTTAAAGTTCCAATGTCCCTGAGAACAGATTACATATACGTGTTTTTTGGCTGTCCAAACGGCCGACAAAACACTGGTGACACTTGGTTGCAGAATTAGGAGTTCATTTGCAAAAACCAATTGGACTGTCGCAAGTTAATATTAAGGCAAAGCCCGTTCTGGACCCTGGCCGAATTTAGTCACAAAAGCTGTTATTGTCCATTGAAAATGCATTGCAAGTTCACGTTTTACACCAGTGCTGTTCTTTTATAGAGCCAGATCAATCTGTTCACAGAGAATCACTGCGGAATATTCAGGCCAGGTGACGCAATATGGATGCTGTGTTGTCTGAAGTGAATTGCAGAGTAACTTTGATTGTGTTATTTTTTTCACTAAATGTTAGTGTAACGTGAGTTCATGACCTTTAGGGCATAGCCAAGAAGAGGACATCTGTGATATAACATAGTGAAAATGTTGTGTAGAGTTATCTGCTTTTGCCAAAAAATGTACCTTTAATTTGAAATAAAAAACTAATTTTCAATCAAGTTTTATTTTGTAAGTTACCTGTATTTTGTTAAGTTATTTTACTTGATCAAAACAACCCAACTGCAGTTTAATTTATATTTAATTGGAATTCACAATACAACATTTATAAAAACATGATTTGTGAAAATGACCAGAAACAGATAATGAACTATTCTGTTCCAGGGATAACTCCTCTACTAATATGTATTGTCTATGGGATCCATTTGTGGTAATAAAGGGTGTGTGATGCCCTCTTAAATCCTACACACACACACACACACACACACACGCACGCACGCACGCACGCACGCACGCACGCACGCACGCACGCACGCACGCACGCACGCACACACACACACACACACACACACACACACACACACACACACACACACACACACACACACACACACACACACACACACACACACACACACACACACACACACACACACACACACACACACACACACACACACACACACACACACACAGCCTTTTGTTGCTGTGTGCACAGTGCAGGTCTGGTCTCTGTGCAGGAAGGAAGTCTCACAGCTCTGCAGTTCTACAGCGATGGTTGGTGCTGTGTCTCTATTTTTACAGACCACTGCCCCTCCCCTCCAAGCTGCACACATTGCTGACATGCCCCTGTCGCACCTATCGCTCCTATCGCCCCAGTCCCTCTAATGCGTCCTCACCTCAGTGTGTGTGTGTGTGTGTGTGTGTGTGTCAGTACACATACGCACGCATGCACATAAACACACCCCCATCTCCACTTCAGGACCGTATGGACACTTTTGAGTGTTTTGTTTCTTATCTCAATGATGACTAAATGGCCACAACCCAATATGGTCGCAATACAATTAATGTTTATTAGCTGTACTTTTATCACAATGTTTATAACCTTGTTATGATCTTATGATGGCGTTTTCTCCTCCACAGGACTCAGCACTTTAAACAAAGCATAATGTTCATGCATGAATCCAGACTGAAAGGAGAGGGCTGCCTGGTTCACTGGTGAGAGATCTTACACAGGAGGAGATCAACTGGAACTAATGATTTCATTAGGGCTGTACCGAATGCTTCGAAGCTTCGATCATAATGTTGACATTTGAATTCTAAATCAACATTCGAATTAAAAATGTTTACTAAATTATTATTATTATTAAAAAAAAATGTATCTTAAAAAAAAATTCAATCTGTTTAAACCAATGGGGGTTTTCTTCACAGTTGCAGTTAAAGATTAGGCTACTCTAATATTATAATATTATACTATAAGACGTCACCATCACTTTCATACCAACCGTGCCCTTATTGGATTATTTATGTTGACGAAACTGATGAGTTATATTTATTAAAGAAAGTTGATTTAATAAAAGAAAAAGACTAATTTAATCAGATTAATCACTTTATTCAAATTGAGGATTTAGTTTTATTTTTTATTTATTTTTTTATAAAAAAATCTTTTTTAATAGACATTCTGTTATGGTTTGTAACCGACCCCAATCGCACAACACAAGACAGGTATGAGAGTAAGCCAAAACAGGGCATTTATTTCTTACATAACAAAAAGCGGCACAGTCCCTTTAAGGGAAAACACAAAAACACTAGAGTCAAGGAAATATGGAAAAGCGGCACTGTGCCTTTAAGAGGCGAACAGGCTAAGGGACTAAGGCTAAGGGCCAGGGCTAAGGACCAGGGCTAAGTGTCAGGGCCAGGAACAGGGGCACTGGAGAGGGGGTCAGGGACAGAGGCCCGGAGAGGCGGGCTGGAGACAGGGACAGAGAACAGGGTCAAGGCCTTGGACAGGGCGAGGGCCAGAGCTGCTTACAGGGATGAGGACAGGGTTCCGACGGCGGAGGCCTGGCACGGGGACAGGGGCCCGACGGCGGAGGCCTGGCATGGGAACAGGGGCCCGACGGCGGAGGCCTGGCACGGGGACAGGGGCCCGACGGCGGGGGCCTGGCACGGGAACAGGGGCCCGACAGCGGGGCCTGGCACGGAGATCCTCCTCCTCCTCTTCGGATGCTGCAGACGGGCAGCGCAGAACAAAGGGGGTCCCAGGGGACCGGGATGGGAACACGCCGTCCTCCCGTGGAATACTAGGGAGCGACGACAAGCCTGGGTCCAAGGGGAACGGGATGGGCACACGCCGTCCTCCCGTGGAATACTAGGGAGCGACGACGAGCCTCACCCCCAGGAACGAGGATCACGAAGAGACGCCTTCCTCCCGTGGAATCGGGAGCGATGACGAGCCGGCTTGACGTCTGGAGTGGGAACACTGGAAAACCTCCCGTAGAGAATTAGAGAGCGAAGACGGTGTCCCACTCCAGGCAAACGGCGACAGGTGGTGATGGCTGGCACGTCGTCTCACGCCGGAGACGCGGCAGGTGATGGTAACGTACAGGATGGTAACATACAGAACTCCATGAACACAGAGTGTACACAGATACAGATACAGAACGAACACAGAGTCCAGAACACAGAATCCAGAACACAGAACGACCCGACCAGGACTGGAGGGGAGTCTGCAACCTATGTACTCTCCCGAGGTGATTGCAAACTCCCAACAGGTGCGTGAAGGTAGAGGATCAAGGATGTCCAAGGGTGGGGGCTGGTGAAGAGTAGAGGAGAGTAAATCATCGCAAGGGTGGGGGCTGATGAGGAGAGTAGACAGGGAAAACACAGGAAAAAGGTCCAGGGACAGGCGAATCCTCACACATTCGAAGCTTCGTTCGAATACTTCAATCGATGCTTCGAATGTTAAAAAATGACATTCGGTACAGCCTCACATTAATAAATAATGACAAAAAAAGGTTAACTAAAGGGAAGGCTCAGGATCCTATACTCAATCAATACGTATCTACTGCCTTCACTGCTTACAACTGCCTTAGTAATCATAACTACCTACAGTACCTCACTGTACTACCTACAGTACCTCACTGTACTCATAACTACCTACCTCAATCTATAGTTTATTCATATAACACTGTATTATAGCTATGTACAATGACACTGTATATAGCATATATACATGTATCTATCTGTATGAATATATGTGTATATATACCATATGCTTACCCATTATGTACACTGTACATGCTATTCACAACATACTTGATCAATTCCTGTATATATCCCATACCTACTCTTATTAGTTATACCACTGGCTAGTATGGCTTACTACCGTAGTGTATTTATACTTGTATCAGTGTACATAATAATGCTTTACATACATCGGATTAGCATTTACTCATAGCTTTGATATATACAGTTTATATTCCATATAATCACGTGTTACACTGTATATAGCTTTGCACTTTACCTTGCACTCTGGTTAGATGCCAACTTATTTTCGTTGTACTGTACTCGTGCTGTACGATGACAATACGTTTGAATCTAATCTAATGTAATAAATAAATAAATACAAATACATAATATCTATGAAAATCATTTAAATATTTAAAAGATTAAAAATGTACAAACATAATTTATTTCCACAACTAGAACACATAGAAGTAAATGGAAAGGCTTTCAATCGATGTTGAAAGAAATAGTTCTACACCCCATTGCCGTGCACTAGTATTGCCAGAAAATGCTAACAAGAAGCTTGTGCCAGCTTCTCACAAACAAATGGACAAACACCTTTTGAATATCCTGTGTGTGGGGGCTTTGTTAGCCATCATTAAGACAGACCTGAGAGCTGAAAAAAATTTGTTCCGCTGTGAGCACACAGAAGTCAACTCATGTGTGACTCTGCAACGCAGGAGATTCATAGATAAGCAAGAGGCTATTCTTGAACATCCTAGAACATAACAAACCTGATATGAATGCATTGTATTTGTGTAGCTGGTGGTGACCTGCTTTATGCTCCTTGGGGGGAGCATTACATATTTCACTGCACATAGATGGGATAGCAACAGGTGTACAGTATGTGGCCTATACCAGTCCCTACACAGACATGCAGTGAAGTTGAGGATGATAATAATAATAATAATAATAATAATAATAATAATAATACACTTTATTTGTATAGCACCTTTCATACAAGAATTGCAGCTCAAAGTGCTTCACAGCAGTAAAAGAAAGACATCAAATTTGCACAAAATTGGCAGATCAAGAGCAATGCATAAAGTGCAGACATAGAATTAGGCAATGAGCATACAATAGACAGCAGCAAAATAGACAAAGTCAAGATAAAGCATAGGACATTAAATCACACATAGTTTTTCACATAGGGATCTAACATCTTGTAATAGGCCTCTTTGTTTACGATTTGATTGTCACTGATACACATAAAATAGACATAAAATCATGAAATTGGCAGATATATCATATCATATCACATATCAACCTAGTATTTCAACACAGCAGTATTTTAGATGTTTAGTACTATTTAGTACTTTGTTTTTACTTTTTTTTGCATTGTTCCTTTATCTCTCTTTCTCTTCATCCCTGTCCTTCTCCCATAGCCTTGCAGGAGTGTCCCGGAGCGTCACCCTGGTGGTCGCCTACATCATGACGGTGACGGGGCTGGGCTGGCAGGAGGCTCTGGCCGCTGTGCGGGCGGCTCGCCCCTCTGCCGGACCCAATGTGGGCTTCCAGCGCCAACTCCAGGAGTTCCAGGCCACTCAGGCTGATCAGGTCAGTAGCCTATTCAGACGGGGAAGGAGATAAACATGGGAGGGTTTAACCCTTTCACTACCACACTACAGAAGGTTAACCCTTTTCACTACCACACTACAGACGGTTAACCTCCTCCTATTTTTCTTGTATTTTTCTCCAATCCCAATTTAGTCGTTATGCCAATTCCCCCCTCCCCTTCCTGGTTGTTGCGTGCATTTGCCCCCTACTTGCCTATCTAGGGAGCCCTGAAGTCTATCACATGCTTCCTCCGATACATAGGAGACAGCCAGCAGCCTCTTTTCACCTGGCAGCGAGGACTCTCATTGGGTGAGTGTAACGCGTGGGAGGGCACACTACCTCACCCAGATCCCTTCCTCGCTGTGCAGGCGCCCTGCCCGACCTGTAGGAGTCGCTGTTTACGACCAGATTACCACCCACCAGCTTCCCTCCCGCTGACACTGCCAATTGTGTCAGTATGACGACCGGCCAAGCCGGAGGCACCGCTGACAGCTGGATTCGATACCAGTGTCTCTGCGGTGGTAGACAGACGCTTAGTCCGCTGCGCTACCCTGCCGCCACCAGACGGTTAACCTTCTGTAGTGTGGTTGTGAAAGGGTTAACCCTTTGTTGTGTGGTAGTGAAAGGGTTAAGCGGTAAATGGATGGACCAAGACAAGAACCTAAAAACATAATGGGATAATATATTAGATTGGTCCTGACATGACATAGGATTTTGACCTGTTATTAATTGTATAATCTATTTATTGGTCTCATTCACCAAGCACTTACGACAAAAAGGGCTTTCTCTTAGGGCCATTTGAGACCCTTTCGGGCCGATTTTGGGATTCACCAACCGTCCCAATAAAACATATGTAATTAATATTATATTATAATATATTGTCTATATTCATGTCTTGCCCGAAAAGGTCTCAAATGGCCCTAAGAGAAAGCCCTTTTTGTCATAAGTCCGTTGGAGAATGAGACCTAATTTGTAGAAATGAACTTCAAGGAACTTGAACTTAGAGATTCAAGAGATTCAAGATTCAAGAGTTGTATTTGTCACATACAGTACATACACAAGACATGCAGTGAAATGTAGGTGGCCTTGCCCGCTTGGATTGTGCAAAAATACAAACAATAAAAAAATAAAATAGACATGATAAAAAAGTAGGGGAGAACGGGGGACGTTGTCACACTTTTTACTCTAGTGTGAATTGCTCATCATCAAAACATCTTTCAATAGTCATTCCTACATTAAATTTAAGCTTAAGATGTTGGCTTGAAATGTGTATCCCTCTCATTTTCCAACGTATTGTAACAAAGAGTTAATCACCTATCAAAGACACTCTGACACATTGTGACAACCAACCCCATCATGGGGATGGTTGTCACAGACTATGGGGTTGGTTGTCACAATGTGTCAGAGTGTCTTTGATAGGTGATTAACTCTTTGTTACAATACTGTTAGATTCTGATCAATCTGGCCAGTATCACGTCTTCTTGTGTTATCCTCTCTCCATCCACTCCTCTGCGCTGTGTACTTTTAATAATCCCGACGTCTCATATACTGGCTGATACAATCCTTATCTCTCCCCGTTAGTGCGATCCGCAAACCATAATAATTCTCCACCTTCGTAAGAATTCGACACTTTGACACAGTGTAATACCTTACAAGGAGAAGCAGTGTTTATTTACATAAACAGAGACCTCATAATCAGATGGGAACCAATTCGTATTGTCCTTGTAAAATCTATTCTAATGATCTTTCGGTGTGTTCAGTCTATCGTCCTTCTGCTATTCAGTCCAATGGTGGTCAGGCCTGGTCGTAGCCAGAACCCTTCTCCCGTTAGCCGAAGCTAATGATGATGTGTCATTCCTCCTCCTCCCCCCCCCTCTCCGTGATGAGAGGAGAGAGTCTCTCAGTCCTAGTCAGATTGTAGTCTGCCCTTAGCCGCTCTTGGTCTGGCTTACACCCGGAAACACTGTTAGATTTATAGGACCTTCGCCATAGCAACGACGGCCCGCCCCTCTTCTGGTTGTCATGCGCTGTCATGACAACTGCTAATAACCTTTCACACATTTCAAAACGTTTCATTAATGTCAAAACCTCCATCGCGCTCTGCCTCTGTGCCCTGCCACGGTATCAGCTTGTGTCTTAGATCGGAATTCAAAACATTCTGCTGCCTGCTAAACATTCTGTTGGCTATGCCTCTGAACCGCTTCTTCCACAACCCTCTTCTAAGGCAAACCATGCACATTTCGATCTCTCTGACCCGGCACCGTTAGATGTGGGCATCTCCCCCCAATCTATACATCACATACATTGAAAAACCACCGATTTCCCTCAATATGTTGGAAAATGAGAGGGATACACATTTCAAGCCAACATCTTAAGCTTCAATTTAATGTAGGAATGACTATTGAAAGATGTTTTGATGATGAGCAATTCACACTAGAGTCAAAAGTGTGACAAAAAAATCTTAAAAAGAAGACAAGAAGGCAGAACTAAATTTGAAAGTTTAATTGCGTGACTGTGTGTGTGTGTGTGTCATCTCAGCAGTCCAGTTGATCTGGGTCATCTTCCCAGCAGTAGATATGGTGTGTGTGAAAATTCTGCCATCGTCAGGAATCCATGGACCACATATACGTTCTTTAGTCTGAGAGAGGGATAGAGAATCACAGAGATATATATATATATATATATATATATATATATATATATATATATATATATATATATATATATTAGGGATGTCCGATATTATCGGCCGACCGATATTATCGGCCGATATCGGCAGTAAAATGTGATATCGGAAAATATCGGTATCGGTAAAAAAAAATTATTTAACCTTTATTTACCCAGGCAAGCAAGTAAGAACCAATTCTTATTTTATTTATTGTCAAAAGTATGCATGTTGGTTTAATTCAACAACAAGAGATATGTAATGTTAATTCTTACTTTTTTAATGATCATATTTTGCACAGATAACGCTTACATTTAGAAAGCCTTTTGAATGCATCCAGTGAAATTATTGTGAGAGAGAGAGAGAGAGAGAGAGTGTGTGTGTATGTGTGTGTCTGTGTATGAGGGGGGGTGTGTGTGTGTGTGTGTGTGAGAGGGTGTGTGTGTGTGTGTGTACGGGGGTGAGTGTGTGTGTGTGTGTGTGTGTGTGTGTGTGTGTGTGTGTGTGTGTGTGTGTGTGTGTGTGTGTGCTTGTGTGCTTGTGTGTGGAGAGATCAGTGTTGAGTGTTCTGATGGCCTGGGGGAAGAAGCTGAGTCTCCAGTCTCTCGGTTTTTGCTGCATGGATGCGGAGGCAACTTAGAGGATTTAGCTGTCACAGTTTGTCTTACCTTGAAAAGTCAAGAACGTTTTTTGGGGAAAAGTGCTATGTTTAGACTGCACATAAAGGCCAGGCATGCACGTGATTAAACAACTACAGCTACACGTTTAAATGTTTCCACAACTAATAGTCATCAACAAAAACTAGCAATAGCCAACTACCACTTACAGTATAACACTAATCTTGGGAATATATGCAGCCGTGCAACACTTGCATTGGAAAACCATGATACTACAGAAGGAAAGCATCTCAGACGTCTTGGATGATATGTGAGTTTGTGGAAATGACTGACAATTTAAATAGCACCAGTGGCGACCCACATTCCATCGGTTTGTCCAAGCAGAATAGTGAGTGCAGCTGAAACTGTCAAAATGGCAATTAGGTGGACAAGACAACAAGCTACGTTCACCACAGAATATTCTCCAGCATCGTTTGAGTCTTCTGTTTGGGAGCATTATGGATGTAGTTTAGTCTGTGACAGTGATGGATAAGAGCAAATATAAGGTGCATAAGAGCTATGCTCTTATGTTAATTATTTCAGTGCATAAGAGCTATATGCAGCCCAGTGCTCTTATGTTCATTATTTCAGTGCATAAGAGCTATATGCAGCACAGTGCTCTTATGTTCATTATTTCAGTGCATAAGAGCTATATGCAGCCCAATGCTCTTATGTTCATTATTTCAGTGCATAAGAGCTATATGCAGCCCAATGCTCTTATGTTCATTATTTCAGTGCATAAGAGCTATATGCAGCCCAATGCTCTTATGTTCATTATTTCAGTGCATAAGAGCTTGAGCCACGGTGATCATATTCCCTCTAGTCACCTCAGCAGCAACAAGGTAATTCCCGTCTCGAACAGACATGAGGCAGAATTGTCAAATAATTGTCCAACACACCCACTATAGGCCTCGAGAGCAAAGTTAGAGAAAACAAGCAGGAAAACCACGGCACTACCTGCACATGCGTCAAGAAAAAAAACGTCCCTGCCCGATTGAATTGGCATAACGGCTAAATTAGGGGATGGGAGAAAAGGCAAAAAAAGGCACACAAAAAAAAGCAGGCATTGCTAAAAAAATAAATAAAAGATAAATAAAAAAGAGCAGGTGTTCTCAGTCAACCCTCCAATACATACGCTAAATAAGGCTAAATAAAGGTAAAAAATTAGGGATGCTCGATATTGGCTTTTTTACCGATACCGGTATACCGATATTGTCCAACTCTTAATTTCCGATACCGATATCAAACGATACCGATATATGCAGGGTTCCTCCCCCAAAAAAACGGAATAATTTCAGGTAATTAACATTACATATCTCTTGTCGTGTAATTAACACAACATTATGCATACTTTGACAATAAATAAAATAATAATTTGTTCTTACTTGCTTGCCTGGGTAAATAAAGGTTAAATAAATGTAAAGAAAAAGAAAAAAATATTGAAAACCGATACCGATATTTTCCGATATCACATTTGTATGCCAATATCGGCCAATAATATCGGCCATCCCTATTAAAAATATTGAACTCCTTTATGCTGGCATCAAAAGATACACAACTCTTTTTTGTCTTTATAGTACAGAGAGTGGCTCAGGGAAGAGTATGAAGACAATCCCTTCAATGACGAGATTGACATCCGCATCTTGTTGGACAAAAGCACCAAAGCCAGCGGGGAGGAACCGGTGGAGGTGCAGGCATCCCCCCTGCTTGGAGGTACTTGGAACTCTCCATAGCTCCGCCTGGGGGTCTGGAGGTATACCTGGATGATACTATGTTGATGCTATGGGGGAGTCTCTCCGTCTCTCTCTCTGTTCTGAACAATGGATGTGAACACTGTGAGAGGGAATACATTCACACTGGTCTCTTTTATCGATGCTTTGTGGTAAACATTTCTGGTGCTATTCATCCCTAATTTATGAATGTCATATACACTGCTGCCATTTTCTACTGTATGTTATCATGATTGCTCTTTGTGTAATAATAAAATACGTAAAGTTACTGTTTTATAAAGTTGTCTGTGTATTGCTTATCATATTCAGTGTGATGCGAGAAGCATTCTCTACCCTGTTTCCTGGTTCACTTCCTGTTTGTCTGCTGTGAAGGGGGGGGGTCTTGCATGACAGCATCAAAAACAGTTGCATTATCGCTTGTTGTCAGTGCTCTTATAGCCTATTTATTGTCCTGAGGCCATACAGTTAACCAAAATGAAGTCCCTTGTGTGAGATGTTAGGTTAAATAAAATAAAAAATGTATTCTGAAAACTAAAGGACAATTGAGGTCACCCTCATTTTCAATGTCAGACTTACAGACATTTCAATGCATACATACGTAACATAGGTTACTGGGCACATAGCTATTTTGAGAAAGTTGGTATATTCATTGATAGCCACTGGAGGGCAGCCATACTACCAAACTAAATATGGTTTGAATGAAATTCTCTCTGATCAGAGTTCAGATTAACAATTTAATTGCAGACAAGGTACGCATTTTGGGTGCTATATATATAGGTGGAAACGCCTCAGGGGGACAGAACCTGTGAAGTATGTCACAATGTTTTGGATGGAGCCGAACTAAAGATGCAATGTCCCTTTATGCACTCCATTTGTATAATTTAAACTCTTAAATTATTAATTTGATTATTAATCTAAAGTTAATTTATACTTTTTGCAGTAAATATTTAATTTGACCCTTTATTTAAGAATTCTCTTTTTAGATAAATGTTTTAATTCTAATGCTTCATATCTGAATACTTATATATATATAAGTATATATATATATATATATATATATATATATATATATATATATATATATATATATATATATATATATATATATATATATATATATATATATATATATATATAATCTGTGTAATTTAAATGTATACAACGAAAATATTTGCAAATGACACTCCATGTAACAGGGTTGATGGGGCAAAATGATGGTCACTAAAATACTTGAACACTATTATTGATTTAACAGCTTATTGCCGTTTAAAAAAAAATTAACAGGCCTATTTTGTATTATATATTAAAAAAAATTGTAGACTAGAAGGGCAGGTGTAGAAATGCCCGAATAACAGCGGAATATGTGATGGAAGGAAACACATTTTCACGCACAGGTAATTGTTCCATTTGCACCACACCTTGTAGACATAATAGTCATATGAGAGGGATTCCCCACCGCGAGGCTTCACAGAAATCATTACCCCTTGAAGTTACAGATTCCTCAGAAGCTCCTCCTATAATCGTAACTAATCAAGATGCGACGCCGACAACATTAAAGGTTAGAAAGACACCGAAAGGTTACAGCAAGGTTTCACCAGCGCAACTCGCATGGTCAAAGGTAAGTTATTAAGTTAATACAATGCTGCTGTGGATAACATATATAATAGACAATGCACTGGTCTTTCTATCCAGTCAGCCCAGCAGAACAGGATTTATCTTTATTGTTATTTGTATTATTATAATTTTTTTGTACTATTATTATTATTATTATTATTATAATTATTATTATTATTATTATAATTATTATTATTATTATTATTATTATTATTATTATTATTATTATTATTATTATTATTATTATTATTATTATTATTATTATTATTATTATTATTATTATTATTATTATTATTATTATTATTATTATTTTAGTAGACTCCTTCCTATATTTAAATGTAATGACAATCATAGTTCTAGCAGGTTACTTTTATGAAACAGACCTCCATCTAAACCGTGGCTGATGTAGGCTATGGCCCCTCCGCGCCGCATCCCTGTCCCCATGCCTTGCCCAGCCTCTCTCTCTCAATCTGTTGCATGCGCTTTCGACAGAGATGAACTCGGAGGAGGACAGCGGCTTGTCAGTCAGTTGCGGCAACGGGAAACTTAGACAGTGGCTGATCGATCAGATTGACAGCAGGAGCTACCTGGGACTGGTTTGGGAAAATGACGAGAAAACTATTTTCCGGATTCCGTGGAAACACGCGGGCAAGCAGGACTACAACAGAGAGGAGGATGCAGCGCTCTTCAAGGTGAGACCTAACCCCACCTTCAGTGCTGGGAACTTGCATAGTAAATAACACAATCATTCCTAAAAATTCTGAATGAATAATACTGTTCCTAATTGTACTTCAATGTGTCAATGGTCAATATTAAATAGTCTTTTTAGTCTATTTATTTAAAATGTGTTGACGAGTTGATGGGGTGGTGGGAGTCTACAGCATGAAACACATAGTCAACTGATGGATGCTTATTGTTGGAATTAATTCTAATTCATAATTCAGGTCGACGTGAATAATAAGGAAGTGTAAATTGATCGATTAATGTGCTGTTACTTGTCGCAGGCGTGGGCACTGTTCAAGGGGAAACACAAGGAAGGTGTGGACAAGCCTGATCCACCCACGTGGAAAACACGATTGCGGTGTGCCCTCAATAAAAGCAATGACTTCGATGAACTAGTGGGGAGAAGCCAACTGGACATCTCAGAACCTTACAAAGTGTACAAAATCATCCCCGAGGCAGCAAAGAGAGGCAAGTCAAATCATTGTCGAACATTATTTCTGATGATGGCATTTTAAGCAACAATAGGCTATAGAGGGTTGTTTTCATTCAGGTTATTATCCTTATTTGGTGGTAAATAAACACTACTGGTTTAACAGTCAAATTGAGTGCTAGTTTAATTTGAACCCTTTCACTATCCACACTACCAATAACCCTTTCACTGCAACAATACAGAAGGTTAACCCTTTCATTTCCACACGACAAAGGGTTAACCGTTTCACAACCACACTACAGAAGGTTAACCCTTTCACTACCACACTACAGACGGTTAACCCTAGCCCTATTTTTATTATTTTTTGTCCTGATTGTGAAGCGACCTTGGGTTCTAGAAAGGCGCTATATAAATTTGATCTATTATTATTATTATTATTATTATTATTAGACTGTAACATGGCGACCCACATTGTACTGTACTAAATTAGACAAGTGAACCCCTGAGCCCACATTTGACTTCTCTTGACTCTGGTGAGGCAGGAAGCACAAAGGAAGCCAAAGCATGTACCAAAAAGGCCTGAGCGCTTTTTTATTTAGAGCGCTTCGGTTACCAAATGCAGAATGCACACAACACTGCACATTCAGCCCCTACAGCCTTGCATAACCAAAACCCCATCATCACCACGCGACCCCCTTTGTCACACTAGGCACAGCACTTTCAGTTTGGAGCCACACGCAGAGAATCATTCTGGAAACCTTCTGCAATGAGCTTCAGAGTCAAACAGCGTCATCCTCAACTCAGATCCATCCCCCTGTGACTTGGATTAAAATACCACAACATATTTGTGCACATAACTTCCTCACAGTTTGAACCTGTCAAAATCAAGACACAAGCTTCTTTGAATGAAACGCCCTTGGTAGGCCTACGTTACGTTTATTTCCTGTACTATTTGGACTACGTTCGCGTATTGAGTGTATCTTACAGTAAGTCCTCAGGTTTAGTTAGCACTATTCATTGGTTGGGAGGGGGAAGGCACTTGGTTTACAAGTGCCTTCGCATTACAGAGGGATGTCAATAATATGAATGAATGGTTTCATTGTTACTTGGTACCCTTTACATACAGTTTTCTTTTTACCAAGTGTGTAGTTTATCAATTGTCTCACTGCACATTTATAGGGCTCAAGATGGGCAATATGGAGGAGACACCGTCCCTTGTAAACTCTCTTGGCTATCTTCCTTCATACGCGTCGCTGCACAACCAGGTGAGAACAGTGGTTTTTGGTTTCTATTGTGTTGAACATTTTGTAAACAAGCTATCTTCACAAGGTAGTCTACACTATCCTGTGTTGGTGAGTGATCCTCTCTTTACCCTGTAGAGTACTTCAAGATATAAACATGTATTTTGGAGCACACCCACCTTTTTATTAGGGATGTACCGATACCACTTTTCTTAAGACCAAGTACAAGTACAGCTTGCTGATACAGAGTACTTAATAATACCACTAAACTAGAAATACATAAAAATTATGTAGTGTGGCGACAAAAATATACTGAATGTAGCTACTTATCAAAAGTACGAATACAAATTACATGACATACATAGCACATAGTTAGGCTACTTACTTCCTTTTGACGTTGGCAAGCTTGAAGTTTGAAAGTGCATCACTTTCATCAAATTATCACCCGTTTTGTGTACAAAATATTGTCCTTTAAAATAACTAGTAACTGCCGGACTCAGATACATGTAGTGGAGTAAAAGTATTAAGTTTGTTAAAACTATAATGTTACTTAATTACAGTGTATAGCAGTAATTCCTAGAACGCGCGTTATAGGCCCCGGCGCGTATTATACAATACATAATCGATTGGCGTTTCGTTCCTATACACGCTAGATTAAAAAATTCAAATGCATGATCGCTATACATTATGCTCCATCATGCATGAAGGAAAGGGGGGGGGGGGGGTCTTTATGATTCCTTGATTGACACTAACGGCTTTCTTTAGTACGACACCATACGTTGATCAGATAGATTGCAATGAAATAAATAGACAATCGAGCTGGAATTAACGTTAGATTCCGCTTACCTGTGGCTGATGAGAAAAATGTCAAATTATTTGATGTCGATCTGCTAGATCCATTTTCCGTTTGTATGACGCAATAAACGCCGAAAGCATATTGATTCTTGCGTCTCAAAAACGATCCCATGCACTCGAGGGGTGTATCTTGATCCACGCTACAAGATAGCTTTGCCGGAGCTTTTCCCCCGATGCACAGAGCGCGACATCCGGTTTAGAGTGGAGTGCAACTCGCCCGAAATCCACCAGGCAGCGGTATTGAGGCGTTGCAATATCAGACAGGGTCCACCTGGCTCCCGGAGCCTTCCTGGATGAATTATGAATGGTAATAGCGAATAAAGGAAATCACGATCATAAAAACGAGTTAACTCGTTGTTGGCGCTCAACGATTGGCGGGCAATAACGAGTAAACTCGTCTTTGGCGCACAATGTGTTAAGAAGTACAGTGAAGTTACCTAGTAAAATTTTCAATCAATCAATCAATCAAACCGGTTGTTATTTGATTGATTGATTGATTGATTGAAAATTGTATTACCAGATTGCAGAATGGGTACAATACAGTACGGCTCAATACACACAATTGTTAACACAATGCCCGCCATCAGCAGGGGGCGCTGATCCCCCTTCAGCGCCAGGTCTTTATTCAATGGATCTAGTTTTAGAATGCCAAACTTGCGAGTCCTAAAACTATATTTTATATTATAGCTATGGATCTAATAACGCCGTCGACTGTCAGTGAGTTGCTTCTGGTCAACATGCAAAAAACATCATCCATACATTTCCATTTTATACCGTTTTGAATATGAGTATAGTTTGAGTGATTCTGAGTAATTCCAGGAAAAGACGAGAAAAAGGCATTTTAGTGTAATCCAGTTATCACGTTGTAATTTTTTCAGCTGATTATCTAATCATCCTGAAATCAACGCTAGATTATCATTATTATGTCTCCCCCCCCCCCCCCCCCCCCCTACCGCAGCCAACGGTCACACACGGTCCACACAGATAGCTTTGATCACGGGAGAAAGAAATATCAGATCAACGCAAGATTTTATATATAGTGTTCTTACCTTGTCTCTGATGTAATGCAAAAAAAATAATCCAATTATCTGATCGCCATTCCAGTTATCCACAGCGATCCTGTCCCCGACATTACAGAGCGTTACACATGAACGGGCGGGCAGGGTTGTGTTCCATGCCATCGTTGTAAGCCCCTGCCTCGCCCGAGTATTTAAACCCCGCCCCCATGGCTCAGATCGGTTCACCAGACCGTTTACAATGGAGTGCAATAGCTCCGCAAGGCAGTAGAGGGCGGTGTTGACCGTCTGCCAGCTCAGACACATTCACCAGGGTCTGCAGAGGCTGCAGCCATGAATTATGAATAGATATAGCGAATAAAAGAAATAACGATCATAAAAACGTAAGGTTATCCTATAATCCTAGTTATATGAGTATAGCGAGTAGGGATGCTCGATATTGGCTTTTTTACCGATATACCGATATTGTCCAACTCGTAATTTCCCATACCGATATCATCCGATATCAACCGTTACCGATATATGCAGGGTTTCCCCCCCAAAAAACGTAATAATTTCAGGTAATTAACATTACATATATCTTGTCGTGTAATTAACACAACATTATGCATACTTTGACAATAAATAAAATAATAATTTGTTCTTACTTGCTTGCCTGGGTAAATAAAGGTTAAATAAATGTAAAATAAAACGATACCGATACCGAAAACCGATACCGATATTTTCCGATATCACATTTTTATGCCAATATCGGCCGATAATATCGGTAGGCCGATAATATCGGACATCCCTAATAGCGAGCGCTCTGCTCTTTATGGAACTATCTCTTTATCCACTCTAATAATGAATCATTTTCTCCACATGCACACACCCATCCGCCTGGCCACACCCACATCCGCTCCTCTATAAGCGGGTCGTGGCCACACCATCAGCTCCTTCCCAAGTCTTTCACCACCGAAGGCGAAGACCACGGGGTCCTCAGTGAGTCAGAGCAGAGCGCTCGCTATACTCATATAACTAGGGTTATAGGATAACCTTACGTTATAGATCGTATAGCTTACGCTCTGCTCTTTATGGAACACAGGAGCTGAGCAGAGCGGAAGCTCGACAGATGTACCCGCTGAGGCCCCCCACAACCATCAGAACCGGGGAGGACCCGAGCCCCCTGGACCCCCCTAGTGGAGGACGGGAGGGAATCGGATCCGACTGTGCGAAGAGGGTTGAGCACCTCAAAACGCACAGGGTCAGCAGACCGTGGGACTTACCTTCATTCAGAAGGACCCGCGACCACTCAGGCGTGCATCCCACATGCCACCAGGGAACGGACGAGAAGCAAAAACACCTCCGTCAGAGCGCGGAGGAGGTCCCAGCTCTAGGACAACCTGAGGGCCAGGACCCCCCGAAAAAAGGGGGCCTGGTGAGGCCAACGAGGCCGTAGCATCGGGACCCCACCAGACGGTCACTGGTGACACCACCCCCCACATCGCCAGCGTATCGGACAGGGCCCAAATCAAGAGCAGGCCCTTCCCCCCTTGGCACGCCGCTCTGAAGCACTCTACAAGACGCTACTCCCCCACAACAATGCAGGGCCAGTCGGCGTGCCGGGGAGACAACCCCCAAGGAGGTTGATCCCTCAATCCAGGCAACAGGCCCCAAGAGCATAACTCGACCTGTGCCTGGAGCACTGCGGACTAGACAGGCGCCTAAAGGGTCTACTGTGAGAACAGTATCCCGGCGGAAGGGGCATTCGGTATGCTGTGCACCATGTCGTAACCTCCCCAAACCCGACCCCTCCAGTGGGGTCGAGGTTCAAAGAGGAGGCTGACACAATTGGCAGACGTCATGAAAGGTGCAGGGGCACACTCTCGGGCAGACGGGGTCAAGCCCGGCCTCAACCCGAGAGTCGACTCTGCTACCAACACACCGAGGAACCAACCACCCCCCTATGTTTAGTTTAACAGGAGGCGGTTGTTCCTTTAACCCACCAAGAAAAACTCAGAAACATAACTGCGCGTATACACAGGCTATACAGGCAGTACAAGTGATTCATTTTTCAAAGGGTTAACCCAGGCCAACAGGTAGACGAGAACGAGTTCGGACCTGGGCCCGGCGGACACACACACACACACACACACACACACACACACACACACACACACACACACACACACACACACACACACACACACACACACACACACACACACACACACACACACACACACACACTATATAGATTATATAGATATATAATGAGCACAACATGGGCCGTTTCTTCACCATATGTACAGATAGATATAGTAACTAGTAGTAAGAGTAGGCAAGGGATATGTACAGATATATATATATAGTAACTAGAAAGAGTAGGCTAGGGATAGAAAGCTATGCGATATGTACAGATATAGTAACTAGAAAGAGTAGGCTAGGGATATGTACAGATAGATATAGTAACTAGTAGTAAGAGTAGGTAAGGGATATGTACAGAATTGGTAGCTTAGCACAATGAATGGAACCGGACAGTGCCGGTTAGCAAAACGAAGCCAGATAGCTTTCTACTGAATGGACAGAGACACACACACACACACACAGCCAGCATGTAGGCGCAGGGGTGCAGTCGTGCACACACGCGGTTACACGGCGTGTTATTAGTAGTCACTCAGGGCAGAAGTGCGCGCCCGGCCGTTGTAGAAAGCTACCCGGCCGGCGGCCGTCACTTCTCACCTAGACTTTGCATAATAATAGGAACCTACGAGAAGGTGGGGGGCTGCTTGATCTCCATTGTTATGCATAATAATCATCTGTTCTGTGCGCAACTGAGGGAACATGTATGCACGTGCGCGTGCGCGGGAGTGCGTGTGCACGTGGCGTGTAACCAGTTCCCATATTACGACTGCACCACTGTGTAGGCGTTATTTATTTCTAGCGTCATTCATTCATTGACCCGTTCTGTAGAAAGCTATCTGGCTGACTTCTCCAAAGTCGTTATTATTATTAGCCTAGCTTAGCACAATGAATGGAAGCGGACAGTGCGGGTTAGCTAGGCGACGTCATCGTTGGATTCACTCTCGCTTTCCCTCGCCGGCTCAGTCTTCATTGAGACCGAGACAAAATAATAATAATAATAATGGCCTAATATCTGTCCTCTTCGCCGTGAACACAGAATTCTCCAATACGATTGATAGCTGCTGCCAACACTAATGCTGTGTAATGCTGGGTAGCACTTTATAATAACACCCTGTTATAATACATTTATAAGGTATTTGTAGATAATGAACTAATCATGAACAAACCATTTATATCATCATCATCATCATCATCAAACCTTTATTTGAATAGGCAGGTTAATTAAGAACAAGTTCTTATTTTCAATAACGGCCTATTTGGGGGTAAAACGCCCCCTAGGGGAAAGGGGATGGGGGATAAAATCAAATAAATAAAAATAAAACACAAAGGAACATTATTAAAAAGGCAGGACATACATACAGAGCAACAACTGAACTGAACAACAACTGGCGGACAACAGAACAATAGTGGCAGCATGGTGTTAGCACATGGAGAAACATCTACATGAGTGCTCTAGGGAGTTTGTTAAAGTTTCCTTAAACAATCGAATTGAAATAAACGTTTCCATATTTAAGGTTTTTTGTAGTGTGTTCCAGCTATCAGCTGCTGCGTACTGAAAGGAGGAACGGCCTTGTGAGGAGTTGGCATGGGGGGCGTTTACCAGGATATGTGTGGCTGACCGGGTGTGGTAATTTGGGAGTGGACGAGGGTGGACTACGGCCTAGAAGTGTTTTATATACAAAGGCCAGCCAGTGGATGTTGCGTCTAATCTCCAGGGAGGGCCAGTTTACTAGGGAGTATAGCTCGCAGTGGTGGGTCCTGTAGGGGGCATTGGTAGCGAAGCGAATGGCGGAGTGATATAGGATATCTAAGCGCTCTAGATCACCTTTACGGGCCAAGCGGTAGATTACATCGCTAAAATCAAATAGCGGCAGGACAGTCATCTGGACCAGGGTGAGTTTAGCAGATCTAGTGAAGGAGGAACGGTTCCTATACAGAAAGCTAAGCCTTGCTTTGACTTTGGCCTGCAGTTTAGTTAGGTGTTCAGAGAAGGAGAGTTTGGTGTCGATCCACACTCCCAGGTATTTATAAGAGGTGACCAGTTCAAGCTTTTTGCCATCGGCGGCTACAATGGTGCCAGTCTGGGAGGTACCCTTGTGGCCGAACCACATAACTTTGGTCTTGCTGGTGTTTAGGACCAGGCAAAGGGCGGAGAAACCAGCTTGGATTTTTAGAAAGCTCTCCTGGAGAGTTTTCAGGACAGCATCCGGGGAGGGACCAGAGGTGTACAGGACTGTGTCATCAGCATAGAGGTGAATTAGAATTAGTTTCCAGCGAACTGGCCTATGTTGTTTATATAGATGGAGAAGAGGATTGGAGCTAGTAAGGAGCCTTGGGGGACCCCCTTAGAGATGGATAGGGACTGGGTTAATAGGTTGTCGGTTTTTATTGACTGAGTGCGATCAGAGAGGTAGTTCTCGAACCATGCTACACTGTGATTAGTGACACCAATGTCTCTCAGCCGCTCCAAAAGCTGTTCATGATCCACAGTGTCAAAGGCCTTGGCCAGATCTATAAAGGCAGCAGCACAGTAGAGTTTGGAGTCAAGGGCATTGAGGACATCATTGAGGACTTTCATCGTAGCAGTCTCACATCCATGCCCTGAGCGGAAGCCAGATTGGTTTTCCGAAAGTATGTTGTAGGTTTCTAGAAAGCTTGTGAGTTGTTTGCAAACTAGTCTCTCTAGCACTTTTGCTATACAGGGTAAAATTGAAATTGGGCGGTAGCAGTTGGGGTCGGTATTGTTTCCTCTTTTGAACAGGGGCCGTACCAAGGCTGCTTTCCAAGCAGAGGGCAGTTCTGCTGTATGCAGGGATAGGTTACATAGATGAGAAATAGGTTCAGCAATGATGGGGGCTGCAGTTCTGTAGAAAAAGGGGTCTAACCCGTCAAGGCCAGGAGGTTTCTTGGGGTCGAGTTTGCTGAGTACTTCTAAAACGTCCTTCTCAGTAAATTCCTGCAGTGCAAAACTGTGATGCGTGGCTGGATTAGGGGCACGAAGGTTGGATGGTGAGGCAGGTGGCACTGTAGGGCTGAGGGGCAAGGGGTTGGATGGTGGGGCAGGGGGTGCCATGGACTCAAACAGGCTCCCAGCTTTAATAAAGTGATTATTAAAGGCCTCTGCCACACGCTCATTTCCAGTAATTACCATATCCCCAGTTACTAGGGAGGTGGGCAGCTGGGAGGATGAGGGTTTGTTCTCCATCTCTTTAACTGTTTTCCAAAACCTGCTTGGGTTTGAGCTACTGAGTCTAAACTGCTCTTGAAAGTAACCAGTCTTGGTTTTGCGGATAGCCTGGGTGCATTTATTTCTTATTTGTCGAAAGGATAACCAGTCTTCATGAGATTTTGACTGACGAGCTTTACGCCAGATGGTGTTTTTGAGGCGAAGTTGTTCTGCTAGGTTGTGGTCGAACCATGGGCTGCATCTGTTTTTGATCCTCATTCTCTTCATAGGGGCATGTTTGTTGACTATTTTGCTGAATGAGTCATTAAAGAGGGACCATGCATTGTCAATATCAGGGATTAGACTTATTCTGTCCCATTTAACATTAGCTAGGTCATGGAGGAAAGCTTGCTCATCAAACTTTTTCAGTAGTCGTCTGTGGGTGATTAAGACAGATTGCATTTCGGATGCAGGCAGTGAAACAGTGGTCACTCATATCGCTACAGAAAACACCAGATGTGTATCTATCAGGGTTGTCAGAATGACATCAATAAGTGTGGCCTTTTCTATTATTTCTGGGTTTTTGGTGTTGTATCTGGTGGGCTTGGTGATAATTTGTGTGAGATTGAGGGAGTCCCATTGACGGAGGACTTGGGCAGGGGGTTTGAACATGTCCCAGTTTAGGTCACCCATTAGCACAAGCTCCGACTTGGTATAAGGGACCAGGAGGGCGCTGATAGCAGGTAGCGCACTAGCAGGGGCAGAGGGGGGGCGGTAGCAGCCAGCAACCGACAGTGTGGAATTTTGGGTCAGCTGGATAGTGAGAATAAGAAGATCGAACTGTTTAGGAACAGATTTCCTGGTGGCGATGGAGCATTGGAGGTGTTCTTTGGTGAAGATAGCAACTCCACCAGATCTAGATGACCTATCTTGTCTAAAGACATTATACCCTGCAATGGCAATGGCAGAATCTGGCACGCTTTTCTTCAACCAAGATTCAGAAATTACCAATACCTGAGGTTCGGAACTGTGTACCCATACCTTTATCTGATCCATTTTGAGCCGTAGGCTTCTAGCATTTACATGTAGGAAACTAGGGATGTCCCGATCGCCTTTTTTTGCTTCCGATCCGATCCCGAGCATGTGATTTTAAATATCTATCGATCCGATCGTTTCCGATCCGATCTTTCACATTAGTAATCAATTTTGACGCATTTTTGTCAGAAACTAGAGCGAGACAAGCCCATCTGTTGCCTATAATAGTCCGGGGCGCGAGAGCGGAGGCTTTTATTATTACATTCACCCTGAGAAATGTGCTTCTGCTTCATATGAGAAATATTAAAAGTTTCAATATATGTTTGCACATTAGTATACATTCAGTGTTCGACTTACGTAATGGTCCATTCTGGTCTGAAACGCCGACGATAAACCTCAGTCACGTAACGTTATCCTCCAGGTGAAAATTTAGTCTGAAAACTTCGCCTCCAGCCTGCTGCTTCATGAGTTTTTCCTCCACGCGGAATCTCCTCCTTGCAAACATTGCAACTGGCTTGACTTTATATTTTAAAATGCTTAGTTCCAAACCTCTGACATAATGACATTAAGTCTAGCTGCTCAAGTCAGTGGATATTAACCGTGTTTCGGGAGCGACGTGTTGTTGTTGTGGTCGCGTGTAGCGTGTAGCGTCTAAATTAAAGGGAATGTTTGTTGCAACGGTGAAAATTAAAGGGGAATGTGTTTGTTGTGGATAATTATTCTGCTCTGTGTGACAATAAATACATTAATGATGATATATTATATGTAATTTAAAACCAAAACTAAGGCCTCCGTATGAGTTTAAGACGTGGACATGGTCATGTTTGTTGAATAAAAATTTTCTTTTTTTGACTGCCGATTTTTATTATTATTTTTTCCCGATCCCCGATACTCTGAAAAGCACGTGATCGACGCCGATTCCGATCACGTGATCGGATCGGGACATCCCTATAGGAAACCCATAGCTTTGCGAGAGCAAAAATCAGAGAAGGTCAGATCGTTCAACACAGCGTTGGTATCAGGACATTGGTCAACAGCAGCAGCACATGAAACAGAGCTTGTGGGGCTAGACACAGGACATGGACCTGGATGAACATGAATATTACCAGACATCATTAATAATAGTAGGATCAAAGTACGGCAGGGAGTTAACTGAGAAATGTGATGTTTGCTCATAGCATGCACATTTTTATCAGATGGTAGCAGAATCATTGCATGTAACAATTTCATGATATGGCATGACAGCAGTGGCAGGGTAAAGTAGTTCATATTGTTATGGGTCAGTCCAAATGTTCTGGTTATCATTAGTGCGTCATTATATACATTCATAAATTATTATTAAATCATTTATAACTATATTTGTATAACATTTACAAAGTATTTATAACGCATTAGTGGATAATGAACTAATCATGAACAAACCATTTATATACATTCATAAATGATTATTAAATCATTTATAACTATATTTGTATAACATTTACAGATTAGTTCTACATTATTTATAACTCATTATCAACATTGTTTGTACTTGATTTGTTCATCATTAAATAATGTTGTTTAATGTGTAGTAACATATTTGTAGATGCTTTGAAAAATGGATATGAAAAAACGACTATACTGTATCTCCATTTATTTTTCATGTTCAACAAATGATTTGTTAAGACATTCATAAAACATCTATAAATCATTTGCAGATGCTATTGTGTGCCTTAATCTAAAGTGAAGCCTATTCATCATTAACAAATGTATAATACAGTTAATTATTTGTTTACTTTTTCATCACATGTTACAAATGTTGTAGACAGCTTTCGGATACACCCTTCTTTGTGACATCAAACAGTGACAGAATTAGGACTAAAGATAAATGCAATTTTATTAACATATAAAATACATGTGCATGACATATAGTGTAAGATGGGGGGGCACTAGGACCCAGGAGTACCCTGGCCAGGTATTGAAGAGTATCTAGAGAGGAAGTATCACGCGAGTGAGACTTGACGTCACGTGTGTTGCCCAATAGGGTCCAGCTGCAGACTCGGAGCCTCGGTCCAGATTGGGCACTTCCGCCCAGCCACAAGATTATTACTCCTGTGACTGGGCAATGCGCTGATTGGCGGAAAGTACGGAAGTATCTCGAAGTACGCAGCATGGGGAGGGCCGGGGGGAGGGGAGGTACAGGTAGTAGAAGACATAGAGGTACAGGTCACATAATTATAGTACAGTGGAGAAGTAAAAATAGAATAAAAAGGCAGTGTAAACAATATACAATATTATTAACTCTAATAATAACACGCCTCGCGGGCTCATTATAATACGAGAGCCGTGGGTCTGCATTGTATAGAGCGGATCCCCCGGCCGTATTCAAGCGCTGGAGCGCTTTGCGATGGATCAAAATTAGATAGGAATCAAATGTATTGTCATCATACAGCACCTATAGCTATATAATGGAATAGACTGTATTAATATAGTAGTAATAATAGTAGTTGGCTAGTTGCGCGCTTCTGGCCACCTCCTGCAGTGCGCGCATACACACATACTGTATACAGTACGTGCAAAATTAGTTGTCAAGAGCCAATCGCACAGGTTGCCTCATCTCATCTGGCTCTGCAAATAGATCTAGAGTCTGAATATCATATATAGCCTGCTGATGATCTCTCTCTCTCTCTCAAATCCATTCTGAGAACGGAATGCAGTGCCCGCGACTGTTGTTTATACTCTGCTCCTGTGTTGTAACCCAACCCCCTCCAATGTACAGTAAATGACCAAGTATGGTTTTGTCAATATTCCAATGTACAGTTTTGCTTGTACTGTACAGTTGTACAGTGTCCCCCACCCACCCACCCTACCCGACCCCCCCCCCCCCCGCCCCAACCACCTCCAATGTACAGTCCCCCCCCCCCACCTACCCAACCTCCTCCAATGTACAGTTTCTACGTCAAATGTATATACTCTCTTTTCTGGACTCTTTTTGTATCACAAACAATACTGTATTTGCAAATCTGGTATGTCATAAATGTATAGATGTAGCAGTACTGTCTATCTGTATGTCGTGTATGTCATATGTTATGATGAATTGAAAATGGGGGACCCTGATGTAAACAAGACGAAAGTCTTTCTCTGGTCTGCATACCCTTAACAATTGTGTGTATTGAGCTGTACTGTATTGTACCCATTCTGCAATCTGTTAATACAATTTTCAATCAATCAATCAATCAATCAAGACCCGCGTCGCGGGCACTGCATTCCGTTCTCAGAATGGATTTGACGAGAGAGAGATCATCAGCAGGCTATATATGATATTCAGACTCTAGATCTATTTGCAGAGCCAGATGAGATGAGGCAACCTGTGCGATTGGCTCTTGACAACTAATTTTGCACGTACTGTATACAGTATGTGTGTATGCGCGCACTGCGGGAGGTGGCCAGAAGCGCGCAACTAGCCAACTACTATTATTACTACTATATTAATACAGTCTATTCCATTATATAGCTATAGGTGCTGTATGATGACAATACATTTGATTCCTATCTAATTTTGATCCATCGCAAAGCGCTCCAGCGCTTGAATACGGCCGGGGGATCCGCTCTATACAATGCAGACCCACGGCTCTCGTATTATAATGAGCCCGCGAGGCGTGTTATTATTAGAGTTAATAATATTGTATATTGTTTACACTGCCTTTTTATTCTATTTTTACTTCTCCACTGTACTATAATTATGTGACCTGTACCTCTATGTCTTCTACTACCTGTACCTCCCCTCCCCCCGGCCCTCCCCATGCTGCGTACTTCGAGATACTTCCGTACTTTCCGCCAATCAGCGCATTGCCCTGTCACAGGAGTAATAATCTTGTGGCTGGGCGGAAGTGCCCAATCTGGACGAGGCTCCGAGTCTGCAGCTCGACCCTACTCGTGTTGCCATCTGTTTTAATGGAAGCGCGATACAATACATGCAGAACCAAGTTATCCGTGCTGCTCCTGCCCCATGCTTTTAATAATGAGCAGGTTAAACACCTTTTTTGTTGGTAAATCTATTCCATCATTTCCGACCTACAAACAACTCTTATATGTTGTGTAGACGTACTTGATGTGGTGGGCGCTAACGTTACATTTGTTCCTAATGTGTGCTCAGTGCTCAGTATATTGCGGTATGTGATGATGACACGACACACAAGAGTAATAATTATTTGTATTTTCAGGCTGTATCGGCGCCTATACAGTCTGAAAATACAAATAATTATTTGTGTCGTGTCATCATCACATACCGCAAGGTTGTTTTGGGTTTTATTCCATTTGAATAACCTACTCAAGGTCACCGAGCGGCACTGCAGAAGTACCCTACTCTTTGAATTCTGAAAAGTGCATTACCGGCCAGATCCTCTTAGGGGCGCTGTCTCGATAATGCAGTGTGCCCTGTGGCAGAACGGTGCACTATTTTTTTTTACTTTCAATGGAGTTTCCAGTTAGCTGGATCCTATATATGTAGCCTGTAGCTTGGAATACCTTTTGCGACGCCGAATTCACTATGCAGTAAAGGAATATATCATCAGCCAATGGACATATCGATCTACCAGATGGCGATCGATAACTGGGAAATCCTTTTGGGGATCCAACCGGCCCACGGTAAGATCTTTTTCGCGTAAATTACACGCTGATCAGGCCTTGTTATGATAGTGTAGTACTTTTCTGGCTTATTGTTCTGATATGTATCAGAACCTAATATCTAATCTGTTCTGCGTTGTGATTCAAAAACCTTTAAAGCCCTGAAAAGTACTTTAAACAAAGACTGGGGGTCTTTGTTATGACGATCAGCGGTGCAGCAGGAGAAAGGAGGAGAAGAGGGTATATAACAGCAGCTGTTTAATCAAAGTTAAGAGTGTATACAAATTACAATAAAGAACACTATAAAAGATTCAAGGTACCGGAGCAATATGCCGCTCGCCCTTCTAAGAAATCAGATCAAAGAATGATAGTTGATAAGTTGTTGATGGCTTTGTTCTCTGGCTAGTGAACAAAGCAAAGTTCTGTTTCTCCCTCCTCTGTCCGTTGATTCTCCTCTGCCCGCGTCGTCTGCTCCTGTGTGTAGAGATGGGTGTGGTCTCCTTCTTCGGTGGTTTGGTTTCTCAGAGTCCCCTTCACCATCACAACATCCCCCTTATATCCAGAAGCCTAGCGTCTCTGTGTGATGACATCAGCAGCTGTGTTCCTCTAATCACAAGCCTGCTAAGTTTGGATTTGAAATAGGGGGTTGGCTTTACACAGCCAACTGGACTTTCCTTTGTTCTCCAGTCAAAGAACAAATATCATCTAACAACTTTATACTTGGGTTATTGATTTCATAACCTATATATTTGAATTGCAATTGATCACCTAAACACAGAGATATTATACTTGTACACATTCTGTTATCATTAAGACTAATTTCACCTTAAGTGAAAACTAATCTTATTCTGCAGGGGATTTAAATCTAACCAACTGAGCTAACCTGCCTAATCATTCTTTTAGCTTACATCAATATCTTCTATACAGTTTATACTTTAGCGTTCATTAATAATATGCTTTTATACAGTTTAGTATGCACATATTTAAGTATTTTCCAATGTAGTTTCAACCGTGGCCTCATTTCAAACTCTGTGATTCCCAGCCATAAACCTGGCCTATTTCATATTATTTAATTCAGAATTATTACCACAATATAAACAGGCCTAATTGTAGTTAATATCAAACTAATCTAAGTGTGTTACTAGACATTTGAAGATGTACTTAGTATTAATCAAGGCAGGAGCAAACCAGGTGGTCACATGTGTTTATTACTTATTACTTCCTAGGAGACCAAATGGTGATCACATGTGTTTAACTAGGGCTTATCTGAACTCCTTCCTGTCCCCCACCCTGACGAACCCAGGTGGCTCTTTGTTCTAAAACCCCCGAAGGGCTTATTCAAACAGTTCTTGATCGTTTCCAGCCGGCTCTTGAGTGGCCCGACACCCAACTCTTTTGTGAGGGGTCTTGCGTTAGTAAATAACCCTATCTATTTTAGTGAGACAGGGCAAAAGGTTGGAGTAATTTAATCACCAGAAGAATGTATTTGGTTGGCTGACTAGTGCAGCTGTTTTCCTAATCAAAACTTACAATGAAGTTTAGGATCTATATCTATTAAAAACTACTACAATAGCCATCCACCCGATCAGCGAATGTGGCTACTGAGGCTAACATGGTTATTGGTAATCAATAATCAGAAACGACGTCCCCCGCCCCCCCCCCCCCCTTTCATGCATTCATGGTGGACCATGAATACCGACAATGTGCATTTTGAGTTTTAGCTCTAGCTTCTGTAGTGCCGAAACGCTGTTCGATTTAATGTTATTAGCTTAGCGCCCTGTATCTCGCCTTCCAGGAAATATACTAGACCAAACCCCATATAACGCTTATATTCAAGACGCTATAAAATGAGAATGTATTGATGAAAACATTATTTCTTTAAGCCATTTTGAAGGGACGGTTTATGGCAGGGGCGTATCTAGACCCAGCACTCTACTGGGGCACAGAAGTATATGAAGCGGGCGCGCGCAGTGTTTTTTTTTGCCGGTTTTGGGCGGTTTTTTGGGCGAAAATGGGTGGATTTTGTAATTTTTTTTAAATTAAAAAGAGCTAGCCCCCCAAACCCCTAAAATACATAGAAATCTATGCATTTTGGAACAGTTACTATATATATAGTCAAGAAAGCATTTAGTCATATTTAAAGTTTAAAGTGCTTTACTTGCATTGAACATTGCATTGAACATTGAACATTGAGGAGACATCATTAGAAAGCACAATGTATGTTTCCTTAGTTACGCAGATGACACACAATTGTACATCTCCGCTGAACCAAATGATCACACAGCTATAAACTCCATTTACGCCTGTCTCTTAGCAATAAACAAATGGATGACGAACAACTTCCTAAAATTAAATGAGGGCAAAACTTAAATCCTACTAGTCGGTCCTATAACAAAAAGAGAAATGTTACAGAGCAATATGGGGCAATTTACTCCTTGGATCAAACCCGAAGTTACAAGTAAGTAACCTACACTGGCTTCCGGTAACATTTAGAATTTATTTCAAGGTCCTCCTCCTTATATACAAAGTATAAACATTGCAATCATCTACTACTGGTCTATTGAAGGTTCCAAGCCACAGTTGCAGCCTTTGCTAACTATATGCACCAAAGTTATGGACATTAGGGAAGCTACTGTAGATCTCTTAATATTTTCAGAAATAAGCTAAAAACGTACCTCTTCACCATAGCCTTCTAATACACCCCGCTGTTGATTGTACTGTAGCACTATTTTACTCTGGCCATTCTATTGCATCATTTTACTATCTATTCTACTATTCTATTATTGCACTGTATTATTGGTGTGCAAACCAGTCAACTTACAAAAAAGAGCCTGCAGGATTTCAACAAGATAAATGCGACAACAGTGCAAAATATTTCACTATAATATTTCAAAGCGAAGTAAAAAATATTATAATAATTATTTGATCATGTTAAATGATCATTTGATCATGTTAAAAAAGGGAAAATAAAAAACATTTGTTAAAAAATAATAATAATATATATATATTTTTTTATATATATCAGTGGGGCACAGATGATCATCAGTAGGGCACGTGCGCCGATGGTTTATGGTCTCAATTGACAATGAGAATGGATAGATAGCAATACTATTAAGTATAAATTTAGCTCTACAAACAGCCTCACAAACTATGCAAGTCTGTTTTGATATGCTGGCCATCTAGAGTGATATTAGACGGCCCCCAATGGCCCCGAATGTGTTAAGGGCATTATTTGGGAGGAATCATAGTGATTTCTTCATGTCAACTCGACAGGCCTCCTTGGAATTAATTAATCATAATTTAAATAAATATGACAATGTGTTATATTTATTTAAACCTTATATTTACTGTTGTGTTAGTAGAGATGGTTGGGGAATCCCAAAATCGGCCCTAAGATGTCTTAAATGGCTCTAAGAGCAAATATTTTGTCTTAAGTTCGTTGGAGAATGAGACCCATTGACTGAATCCCCTCCCCGGGAAATCCCTTTGTGCCTTCTTGCAGGTTCCCAGCTATATGGTTTCCCAGGAGAGGGGGGAGTGGAGGGACTACACGGCAGAAGAGCAGCAGCCTCTTCCTCCTCTTCCTCCTCATCACCACGCACTTCAGGCAGATTACGGCTACTACCCTTCAACCCTCAGCCTCCCGTGGCACATGACGCACACCGAGAATGGTGAGAGACAGGCTTTACACATTGAGACCTTTAGTGACACACAACGGTGGCGGTTTACGAGACCATACGTTTGACCGTTTGATCGGCAGAGGTTTGGTATTACGCAGTAGAAAAAGGACATGTGGTGTCATCGATGCGGTGCACGAGGGAAGACGGCCACTAGGGGCAGAGTGGCGAACCGCGAGTACCCTGAGTCTGTGAGTGATTGAGTGATTGAGTGATTGAGTGAGTGAGTGAGTGAGTGAGTGAGTGAGTGAGTGAGTGAGTGAGTAATATTGCCGGTGTACACTGTAAGAAAAAAAGCTGCAAGAAAACAGTAAATGTCTGGCATCAATGGTTGCCAAATACTTACTGTCAAATGACAGTAAAATCAAATCAAATACATTTACAGATTACAACCTTTATTTAATGGTTAATATTTTGATAAAAGGTAATTTACTGTATTTTTATGGCATTTACACTTAACCCTTGTGCCTCCTTGGTGATGAAAACTACTTTTTTTAAATATTTTGTGTGCGGTGTCTGTGTTTATTATTATTTCATGAAATTGGGAAAATATCTTCATTTTACATATGTGTTCATTATGTCAAAGGCTTATAATTTGAAACACTCTCAAACAAAAGTTATAGTGTTTAGTACCTATGGGGGACCTGGGATCAGTTTTCATCTGCACCGCTCCCATGTTAAAAGGCATTTTTTAATCTGCTCTCATTCGTTAAATTCTAGATATAATTATAAAATGCAATGTTCTACAACACAGTCAGTGATCAAGCTTTCGACCCATGATGCCGATTTCGAACACAAGGTGGCGCAATAACACTGCAGACCACCGGCTACTAACCATGCAAGAGGCGGGGATATAATGCTACTGCTCCGGTGTGTGTGTGTGTGTGTGTGTGTGTGTGTGTGTGTGTGTGTCTGTGTGTGTGTGTGTGTGTGTGTGTGTGTGTGTGTGTGTGTGTGTGTGTGTGTGTGTGTGTGTGTGTGTGTGTGTGTGTGTGTGTGTGTGTGTGTGTGTGTGAGATGAAAGAGCAGCATGGGGACATGCAGGGTCACTTTCAAACACGTTCCCCCGAAGTGGGCCAAAACAATATTGGGGGGGGGGGGGGGGGGGGGGGGGGTCGTGTGTGTGAGATACAGGTCATGCACAGAAGCTTCAAACATGTACTGCAAAGTGGGCCAAAACAATATTCGCGGGAGGCAGTGGTTGTTTACGCAGGTGCGACTGATGAAAGCAATTGTTCGGGGAGGTGGCCCGTTGTTTACCGCAGGTAAACCAAGCTCGTCATGCCGCAGGTGGCCATCAGAGAGAGGTTGCCCTGCGGGCTAAGCGCTGCCGGCTTTGTCCAAGATGCCAGGCACAACGCCCGGTGTGGTGCCAAAATCTTACCTGTAACTGAGGGGTACAATTCCCTGACTGTATTGATAAGTATGGTATCATTAAACCACTACCGCTTTATGTACTTTAATTACTGGCCATACAGTACATGATATATAAATATGATGAACACTTCCCACAATGAATCGGTTCCACACAAAGTTGTAATTAAGTATTTATTGCAGCAAAAGGTACATAATATACTTCTCTATTTTACTTTGGATGCGCTTATAAGGCAAAGGAATGTGCGTAGGCAAATCAATAATGAATGTCCATTCTCTGGTTACGCAGGAGGTAATTATACAACCTGAATCTTAGGGAATTATATCTATGGTACACTAGTAATATATAGCGGGAGATACTGGAAGGGTCCCCCCGGTTGTAAGCCAGCAGGGGTAGAGGATCTGTCGGTAGTAGAGAGTCTGGTCAACGATGACTAAGGAGACTCCAAGTACAGGAGACGGTGCAATAGTCTCTTGATCCACAGACGAATACAGCTGTTCTCCGTAGACTGTAGCTCCACAGTGAAGAAAGCTAGCCGGCCTCAGGCTCTCTGAGGCGCAGACTCGACGTGGCTCCTCACAGGGTAAATCCCACACGTGTAGGCGTCGGCGATTCTCCGCTCCATAAATCACAGGACCAAAACAAATATAATCCAGCCGCAAAGGGCTATGTAGTCGTCGGGTAGATTAATCCAGTGTACATGTCCACATGGTTCTCGTCTAGGTCTCCTCGGGTGAAAGCGCCATGAAAGCAGCCCAGCCTGGATAAGCACTCTAGCTGGTACGAGGAAGCGTTGGTGATGCTGGTCACTGTAGAACTTTAGCCGCACGATACACTATACACAAATAGACTATTACTGACTTAATAGAAATATGTCGCACTCGACGGTATAGCGCCAAACTCTGACAATTCAGTTATTAATTCGCACGCGGTCTCAATGCTCTATTTGGGGTCAAACAGGCCATACTTCACCGCACGGAGTATCGTGGGTGAGGCTTCAACTTATTGGGTAACTCTACTTCTGTATTCACCTGCGCCATATTTATATGCACAGCGAACAATCTAGTGCCAACCTCATTTCTGTCTCGTATTCCTGGGCAAGGCCGGGCATGTACATACATGTCTTGACGGTGGCTTTGAACCTGACTCCGGAGGCATGGCTCTGGCGCCTGTGGACCGCTGTCCAATAGGAGAATGAAATATTATGGTCTGGTCTAGGCTAAAGGGATATTCCGTGTATATGTACAAGGAATATACAAGGGATATCAGACGATATACAAATACTATGCAATATATATCAATCAATAAATATATATATTCGGTTTAATCTGATCCTTTGTAACAGCCGCCTCCTAATTAGTCCCACCTAATTAGCTAAGCAGAGACAGATTAACCGCACTGTCCACTACTCAATGTCTGTTGTGAGGGGTCGGGCAGTTCACAAAGTCATGGGGTCATGGTCGTCATCGATAGTATCGGGGAGCCTTGGCAGTTCTATTAGCCTCGCCACGGGTCGGGTGTAGATCCGTCCTTGGACGAGCACTTCGGCTGCTCGGACCTTTCCGTCGGCACCGGTGATCACTTTGCTTACGCGGCCAGCCGGCCACATAGCTCGGGGTAGTGACTGGTCGATAATCATGACGACTGTTCCTTCTGTCAAATTGTCTCTCTCTTTCACCCATTTCTGGCGGGTCTGTAGAGATGGTAGATAGTGGAGTAGGAAGCTGTTCCAAAACTTGTCAGCCAATACTTGACTGTACCTCCACATTCTTCGGCCGTTCGCTTCTTCAGGCCTGTACATTGTCTGTGGTAGCGCGGGGTCCAGCCGCCCCATCAAGAGTGTGTTGGGGGTGACTGGGTCGACATCTGCTACATCACTTGAGACGTAACCGAGGGGCTTTGAGTTCAATACTCCCTCGATCTCCGTGAGGACTGTCATTAGGACTTCTTCCGCCACGGTCTGGGCCCCAAGCACGGCGTACAGGGCTGTCTTTATTGAACGTACTTCTCGTTCCCAAGTTCCACCGAAGTGAGGTGCGTTCGGGGGATTAAACTGGAAGTCAATCTGGGATGGAGCGAGGTGGGTCTTAAGTTCTGGGCCGATAGCTTGGAAGCTCTCTCTCAGCTCTCTTTCTCCGCCTTTGAAGTTTGTCCCGTGATCAGACAATAATATAGACGGTTTGCCTTTCCGCGATGTGAATCTTCGGAAGGCCATAAGGAATGAGTCTGTGCTCATGGTTGGAAGGAGTTCTATATGCATCGCTCGGGTGGTCATGCATTTGAATACAATACCCCACCGCTTCTCGGTTCCTCTTCCTTTCTTTATATACAGCGGGCCGAAACAGTCCATACCGGTGGAGTGAAAAGGCTTGTCGCCGAGTCGGAGGCGACAGGGAGGTAGGTCAGCCATCCGGGGTATACTGGGCTGCGCTCGCCACTTACGACAGTCTAGACAGGTTCGCTGGAAGCGCCGCACTGCTTCTCTCCCTTGCAGTATCCAATAACGACGTCTGATCTCCGCGAAGACTCTCTCTGCCCCGGCGTGATGCACATCTTCGTCGTATTTCTTTATGATCAGCTCTGTGACCTTGTGTCGGCTGTTTAAGACTATCGGGTACTTGACGTCATCCGGTAAGTCTGGAGCTCTCCGCAGACGACCACCCACTCTGATGAGACCATGGGCGTCGCTCTCGGGGGCTAGGTGGAGCAGTCTGCTGTCTGATGGGACGGGCTTTGCTCCCTGTAGACAGTCTAGCTCATCGGGGAACGAGTCTCTCTGGGCTCGTTGTAGTAGAAGAAGTTCTGCTTCTTCGTAGTCAGCTGCTGTAATGTCAGTAGTGAGCTGAACCTCTGGGTGGTGCCACAGGAATGTCTTTAGCTGCGCACTCTCTAGGGTGAGGCAATCGTCTATGTCGGGGTCTGTGGAGACGAGTGTGTTCAATCCACAGAACATAGATTTCTTGTTTTCGGCCTCCTCTTTACTCGCTTCCCGTGGGGTGGGTGTAGGCCACTCTTCTTCCGGGAGCTTGAGGAACTCTGGCCCGTCACTGTATAGGTTGTGACGGGTGAGGTCATCCAGGGACATTCCCCGGGTGATGACGTCAGCTGGGTTGTGTTTTGTGTCCACATACCTCCAGCTTGCTACTTCTGTTAAATCTTGAATCTCTGTGACTCTGACTCCCACGAAGACCTTGTATCTGCACGAATCAGATCGGATCCATGTGAGTACTGTCGTGGAGTCTGACCACAAGATTGTTCTTTGCACCGGAATGGTGAGTTCACGTTGGATTAACGTGGCGAGTTGCGCTCCTGCTAGGGCTGCGCAGAGCTCTAGACGCGGGATAGATTGTTGCTTTCGTGGGGCTATTCTTGAGCGAGCCAGGATGAAAGCAGTATGTATTTCTCCTCCCTCCTCTCGGGCACGCAAGTAGGCTACCGAACCGTAGGCTACTTCGGAGGCGTCGCTGAAGACGTGCAGGTCCATCTGGCACGTCTCCGGCCTCACTGTGGGTGGGAAGTAGCTGCGGCATATGTTGACACCTGGGAGTGAGCTGAGTTCCGTCTCCCACTCTCTCCATGTGGATGCAAGGTGTTCGGGTATGGGGTCGTCCCAGCCCTGGTCCTTGTCCCATAACGCTCTTACAATCATCTTTGCCCTGGTGGTGTATGGTAGAATACATCCCAACGGGTCATATTGTCTGGCGAGTGTTCTGTATACACTCCGTCTGGTGGTCGGTAGTGCAGTCGACCTTCCCTGCTGCTTGGTCAGGGGTGTGTGTTTATAATGGAGCGAGTCTGTTTTGAAGCGCCAGACTAGTCCTAATGTCATTTCTTGGTCTTCTCCTGGGATGGGCAATACTTGCGGGTCGCTGCTGGCCCACTGCCTGAGATCAAAGCCGCCTTTGATCAGGGAGGCGCGGAGCTTGAGTAGAAGGGCCTCGGCTTCTTCTGGCGTCGATACGCTTTGCAGACAGTTGTCCACGTAGAAACTATTTCCTACACTTTGTCGGACCTCTTCATCAGCTGCTGGGTCCTCTGCGACGTGCTTTTGCAGTGCAAACGTAGCACAGCATGGGCTGCATGTGGTTCCGAAAGGGAGGACTTCCCATTGATAGATGGCTGGTCGCTCATCTCCTATCCTCTCTCTCCATAGGAACCGCAGCAGGGGCTTGTCCTCCTCCACTAGTCTCACCTGCAGGAACATCCCTTTGATGTCGCCGCTGATGGCCACCTTGTCTTGGCGGAAACGTAGTAACACGCCTAGTAGAGAGGGGCCGAGTGTTGGGCCGGGCAAGATCTCTTTATTCAGATTTTGTGATCCGATCTGGTAGCTGCAGTTGAACACAATACGATCCTTGCCGTTGTGGTGGACTTTGTGGTGCGGCACGTACCATGATTCGGTCGTCTGATCGGCCTCTTTAATGTCAATTTTCTTTATGTGTCCCGCTGTGATTAGCTTGTTAATCTCAGCGCGGTACACCGTCTCTTGAGCGGGGTCTCTGGCTAGGCGCCGCTCTGTGTTCAATAGATACCGCTCTGTCGCTTCTTTTGGGGCGTGGAAGGTAGGCATACCCTCTCGCCTCAGGAGTGGAGTTGCGTATCTCATCACTCCGTTGACTTTGACTCTCTTTGTCCCCTGCTCGAGGAGGGATATAGCGTAAATGTCTTCCTTGGAACGAATGTCTTTCTTTTCGTTCTTAAAGGGCATTGTCTCTAGTGTCCATAGCCTCTCGACATGCTGTAGGAGGGTGGTGTCTTCTTCTGTCACTCTGAAGTGGAGGCAGTTAGTGGCTGCTGTTCGGTTAAGAGACTTAGCGAGGGGGCCTTGTAATGTCCATCCTAGGCGGGTCTCGACTGCTGCAGGACAGCCTCTGGGCCCTGTGTGGACCCGGTCAATCGGGACGATGAGGTCTGCATGGTCGGAGCCTATCAGCAGGGTCGGGTGGCACCGTCTATGAGCGGTATAGGTAGTTGACGCAGGTGCACATATTTATCCATCAGCTTGGCGATGGGGTAGGTGTACTGCGACAGGCCTATTTCTTGGCTGGTGAAAGCGTTAGTAATCCTATACCGTCTCTCTGGCTGCCCGCTTGCTGCGATAGTGAAGGAGACATTCTCGCCCTTTATCGTCTTTAGATCTCTTCTTATTGTCCAAATCGTCATCTGGTTTTCGCTCCCCCGCAGCCCCAGCTGGGCCGCAGCGGACGCGAGGAGAAGGGTCTTCTCTGACCCGTCGTCAAGGACGGCGTAAGTGTCCATGACCTTATCTTGGTAACTCAGTGTTACGCGGACCACCTTTAAGAGCACCCGGGCGCCCCCGCTGCTGGCGGGGTCAATGTACATAACACTTGCCTTTGTGCTGCTTGAGGGTGCAGGCTTTCTTCTGTTACTGTCGTGTAGGACATCTAGGTGGGCTCCGTCACACCGACTACACCTCTTCTTTAAGCGGCAATCGGCTGCCATGTGACTGCGCGCACATCGGTAACAGCGTCGGTTGGACTTTATCCATTGACTCACCTCGTCGGCGGTCATCTTCTTGAACGTGTCACATTGTGACAACCAGTGTTCCTTTTCGCAGTACGGGCACACCATCTTCCACTTCTCTTTCATCGAGGGGGTACTGTGGTTCTTGCTGCTCGGTACTGATTCTGATTGGTGCATGACGGTCACCAATCTGCGGCCATCGTTTGCTCTCCTAGGTCCCTCTCTGGAGCTTGGTGTGCTCCGCATGAACGTATCCAACCGTAGGCTGTTGACTTCTCTCGCCAGGAAGTCGGCTAGGTCTAGGAGGGATGGCTCGGGACCGTTAGGATCACGGTGGTCTCTTTGCCGCCTGAAGCGCTCTTGTCGGGCGGGCGGAAGCTTCTCTAAAATCCTCTCGACATTAGAGTTTGCGTACAGTTCGTGCATACCCTTTTCTCTTTGCGCCCCCAGCATCCCTACCAGGGATTGTACCTTGATAGACAGGTCATCTAGTGAGCGATTGTCTGTGGCTGGGGGTAGGCGGTCAATATGCCTTATCTCTTGTATTACGTAGTCCCATATGCGTCCATATCTTTGGTCGAGTGCTGCTAGAGCCGCTGTGTATGGGGTAGTAGAGGTGGCATAGGCCAGCGCTATATTGTGCGCTCGGGGCACCTTGAGGTGCTTCAGTAGGATAGCATACTTGTACGGTTCATCAGCTACATCGGACATCATTGTCTCTAAGCACATTCGTAGCTCCGTGTACTGTGCTCTGTTCTCGTGGGTGAAGTCCGGAAACGTCGGTGTGCCAATGTATGATGCCATGGATGGCTGGCACATCGGTGAGCGTTGGAAGAGAGGCCTCCTAGGCGAGTCTCCTCTTACGCCTCTTGGTGGGCTGGTACCTGCTGGGTACCATGGCCCGCGTATCCAGGTGCTGTTCCTCGGGGCTGGTCGTGCGTCAAGCTCACCCGTGAATTGAGTCGGGGGTCTGTAGCGCAGAGCCGCGGGGGTAGAGCCTGGGCTGTACTGGACCTCCTGGTCCTGTGGAGTACTGTGCTGCTGTCGGGCTTGACTCTCCTCCTCTCCCTCTTCTTCTTCCTCTGGCAGGTCCTCTAGATCCTGTAGTCGTCTATTTAGCCTCTCCGCGGTGTAGACCGTTTCTTCCTTGTAGCTGGGTCTCACTTGGACCGGTCGGGGAAGGGGTTCGGAGGGGGGTATAGGCTCTCTCTGGTGGTCGGGCTCAGGGTCGCTTGATCGGGTAGGGGAGGGTGCCCTTGACCCTTGTCTTGACGAGGCCCTGGAACCCCGTGCGGAGGGAGGGGGTGTTGCCCTGGTGATCAGCTGCTCCATTATCTGCGCTTGTAATCGGTCGCGCTCGGCTTCGCGCTTGGTGAGAGCGAGGTCGCGCTCTGCTTCTCTTTGGGCACCGGCAACGGCGGGCTGGGCTTCGGCGGCGGCGCGCTGGGCTTCGGCCCGGTCCCTTACCATATTCTCTTCCGTCTGAAGGCGTCTAATCTCTAGACGTATACGATCTTCGTCGCTCCGTTGCTGCGCTTGAAGGCGTTCTCTTTCCATGGAAGAATGTTCGCGCTCACTAAGCGTCTGTGCTTGGAGTCGATCGCGCTCTGTTGAGGCTGCTAGGCTGGCGAGGAATGCCTGTGCCAGCATCTTGTCCGCCTCGCTGGGGGAAGACGCTGGTTGAGGTGATCCGCTCCTGGCAGTACTCGTTGGAGATCTGTTCTCCTGTGGCGAGTCCTGGAGATCCATCTCCGGGGTGCTCTCCTCTTCTTGTAGCGGGTAGAGTTCCATCCCTGGAGAGCTGTCTTTATCCTGGAGCTCTCCGGGGACTACTTCTTCGGTCTTGGCGGGGGGTAAAGTCATGTCGGGTCCCTCCTGGTCCCTACCGTGAGCTTGGTCAGTTACGTTAGAACCCACTAGGGCCTCTATTGGCGGGGTAGCCTGGTCGATAGGGTCGGACATAATTTTACTATCTACTTTTTCCGCGTTTACCGTCTGTAGAAAGCTAGGTAGTATATTGGCAACGTAATCCTCTAAGTACTGAGGTGTCTGCCGTCTACGCTGCGGGCGATCTACTTTAGGAGAACCGTTTTGTGGAGTGTTCATCATTGGCCATGTCAATATTAATACCACTATATTAATATTACACTAGTTACCCTCCGGCTCGAAGGACCAATTGTAACTGAGGGGTACAATTCCCTGACTGTATTGATAAGTATGGTATCATTAAACCACTACCGCTTTATGTACTTTAATTACTGGCCATACAGTACATGATATATAAATATGATGAACACTTCCCACAATGAATCGGTTCCACACAAAGTTGTAATTAAGTATTTATTGCAGCAAAAGGTACATAATATACTTCTCTATTTTACTTTGGATGCGCTTATAAGGCAAAGGAATGTGCGTAGGCAAATCAATAATGAATGTCCATTCTCTGGTTACGCAGGAGGTAATTATACAACCTGAATCTTAGGGAATTATATCTATGGTACACTAGTAATATATAGCGGGAGATACTGGAAGGGTCCCCCCGGTTGTAAGCCAGCAGGGGTAGAGGATCTGTCCGTAGTAGAGAGTCTGGTCAACGATGACTAAGGAGACTCCAAGTACAGGAGACGGTGCAATAGTCTCTTGATCCACAGACGAATACAGCTGTTCTCCGTAGACTGTAGCTCCACAGTGAAGAAAGCTAGCCGGCCTCAGGCTCTCTGAGGCGCAGACTCGACGTGGCTCCTCACAGGGTAAATCCCACACGTGTAGGCGTCGGCGATTCTCCGCTCCATAAATCACAGGACCAAAACAAATATAATCCAGCCGCAAAGGGCTATGTAGTCGTCGGGTAGATTAATCCAGTGTACATGTCCACACGGTTCTCGTCTAGGTCTCCTCGGGTGAAAGCGCCATGAAAGCAGCCCAGCCTGGATAAGCACTCTAGCTGGTACGAGGAAGCGTTGGTGATGCTGGTCACTGTAGAACTTTAGCCGCACGATACACTATACACAAATAGACTATTACTGACTTAATAGAAATATGTTGCACTCGACGGTATAGCGCCAAACTCTGACAATTCAGTTATTAATTCGCACGCGGTCTCAATGCTCTATTTGGGGCCAAACAGGCCATACTTCACCGCACGGAGTATCGTGGGTGAGGCTTCAACTTATTGGGTAACTCTACTTCTGTATTCACCTGCGCCATATTTATATGCACGGCGAACAATCTAGTGCCAACCTCATTTCTGTCTCGTATTCCTGGGCAAGGCCGGGCATGTACAGACATGTCTTGACGGTGGCTTTGAACCTGACTCCGGAGGCATGGCTCTGGCGCCTGTGGACCGCTGTCCAATAGGAGAATGAAATATTATGGTCTGGTCTAGGCTAAAGGGATATTCCGTGTATATGTACAAGGAATATACAAGGGATATCAGACGATATACAAATACTATGCAATATATATCAATCAATAAATATATATATTCGGTTTAATCTGATCCTTTGTAACATTACCACTTGCCATAATCTTACCGCACCCACTCAGTCAGCGTTGGTTAATACTGCTGGAGCATTTTGGTCCGATTTCCTTGCACGATTTTGCGCGCCGCGTGGGAGTAAATTCGGTTGCAAAAAGGTGTCCCACGGTCTCCTCTATGGCCTTTTCTAAGCATTTTCGGGGCTACATGTGAATAAGTAAAATTTGCCGGACGCCCAGGTAGAAAGCTTGCGTGGAGCCCATAATAGGCTCACTTAATACAGCGTTTTTAAAATCATGCGACATTTTCAGGGTCGCGAGCCGACCTTTTCCCCTCGTTTTCGATGATGGAAGTGATTTAGGAAAAGCTTCGGCACGCCGAGAGGTACCCGTAGATTTAATCTCGCGAGGATCGGGGCAATATTCGGCCCGTGGGAGCAGTCACAAAGGATATCGGACCAAAATGAACCAATGCTCCAGCAGTATTAACCAACGCTGACTGAGTGGGTGCGGTAAGATTATGGCAAGCGGTAAGATTTTGGCACGACACCGGCAACAAGCAGCACCAGCAGCAGCAGCGGCGAGACCACCACCACCGGCTAAGCGGCCGTGCTATCTCTGCCATGGAAAAAAAACCTGAATGGAGAGGCACTGTCATATGTGCACAAAGTCTGTGTGCAAACACCACAGCGATTCTTTTGAATTCGAATATTTGTATGCACGTCGAATATACTTTCCTCACAGAGCGAGCCCACTTGTGTGAGTTGTATCACCAGCCAGCTAGATCACTGTGATTGGTCACGCCCCTCTGCTCCCGGCTGCTCACTGGTGAGACGAGAGAGGGCTCGCTCTACCATGGGAGGGGCTCTGTGTTGAGAAATATAGCGGCAAATAAGTCTACTGTACCCCCGCTAGACATATTAGTTATAACCGGTCCTTTCTAACGTTAGACTCTCGGCTATTTCTGACTGCTATTTCTGACCGAAATAGTCTACCTTTCTTTTTTATAATGGCAGATTCTTATTCACAGGTATTTTATCCCGTTTTGACACGCTGTAAAGTAGTGTCAAAAATGAATAGATATGGTGAATATGGCGGTTTCTCAGGGTTTTTTCAATAAAAACTGACGTGGTATCAAACAAACACTAATTTAAGTGGTTAAAATTCGAAAATATGTGTAATTTATTACAGATATCTTGAGAATATCTTGAGAATAGGCTATGAATAGGCTATGAACATAGGTAAAAAAAAATTTAAATAGTAAACAGTTAAAATTATATGGCTTTAAACATGATCCATCATTTCATCTCTTAAGCCCAGTGAGTGTCAGCAGTTCTAGGGAGCCACAAGGGTTAACGTTAGGTTATGACTATAACCAAGTTCTGTTAGTATAGCGACGCTCGGCGTCACTGTCTGCACTGTCCTCGCACACGTGCACACGCACTGAATAAAGACCACAATGTACCTTTAATCCCAATATTTGTCTGACCACACCCCTATCAGTTTACCCATATAAGCAGGGGTGGGGCCACCCACTCGCCTCCTTCCCAAGCTTTCACCACAAGGCGAGATCAAGGGCTGCAGCGGCGTCGGACGCCGAGCGTCGCTATACTAACAGAACTTGGTTATAGTCATAACCTAACGTTCTGTATCGTATTAGCTCTCGCTCGGCGTCACTGTCTGCACAAGGGAGGCCGAGCGAGAGCCATCGGCCGACAAATACACCCCGCTGAAAGCCCCCCACAACCATCAGAACAGGGAGGGCCGAGACCCCCGACCCACCCTAATGGAGGGCACCCCCCCTATTGGGGCTTCACGGGAGGGTGACAGACCCGACCGTGCGAAGAGGCACTCAAGCAACTCAACGCACAGGGTGAGCAGACCATGGCTTGACCCCACGACTACACACACGCACAACCCGCATGCCACCCGGGAACGAACGGAGGAAACAACCTCGTTACTGCCCCCAGAATCACGGGGTCAAGGGCAAACCCAACCCTGTGGCAAGGCCGTAGCAGCGGAGCGCGAAGGAAGACCCAGACCCACCAAAGGGACTGGACCCCCTGGAACGGGGGCCCGGAGAAGTCCATGATGCCAGCATCAAGACCCCACCAGGTGGGCACTTAGTGACCCCGCCCCCCACATCGCCAGCGTATTCGGACAAAGGCCCCTCAGCCGAGCGGGCCCTGTCCCCCCAATAGTACACCGCCTGGCACACTGACCCTGCAGAACAGGCAGTCAGCATGGCCGTAAGCACACAAAAAAGGTTAACCAACGGAAGCAGGCAGCGCACCGGGGAAAAACCAGGCAACAGGCTGTTAACCCTAGCCTGGAGACTGTGGACGAGACAGTCGCCAGAGGGGACAGCTGAACACAGCCGCTCCGGCGGAAGGGGCGTATGCTGGCGTTGTTGCATGACCAAGCCTCCATTTAAAAACCCCCACCCAGAGGGGTTGAGGCAGAGAAGGCTGACACGATTGGCAGACGTCATGAACGTGCAGGGGCACCCTCAACCGGTGAACCCGGGAGTTGACACTGCTCCAACACACCAGGGAATCAACCACCTTCGTGTTACCCAATGCGGTGGTTGTTCCTATAACCCCTCAAGAAAAAACTCCAAAACACACCTGCGGGTATACACCGGCTATACCGCAGTACAAGTGTTTCAGTTTTCAAAAAAGGGTTAACCCAGGCCTACGGGTCGACGAAACATTACTTCGGACCGGGCCTGGAGATACGGGAAGCACAGGGTCACCAGAGGAGGTCAAAGACCACCCCAACAGGCCCCTCTTCGCCATGCGTGAGAGAGGAGCGAAAAATAATGGAGAACCCGCCCCTAAGCACACCGTACTTAGTATTCCCAGGCGGTCTCCCAACCAAGTACTAACCAGGACCAACCTGTGTAGCGGCCGAGATCTGACGAGATCGAGCGTGTACAGGTTGGCATGGCCGTAAGCCATTACGACAGTGCTGAGTAAAAAACGTACCCAACCAGGGTCTCCATAGTGCTTAACCCTGTGACACCCGGACCAACCTGGCATTTTTCCCCCTGAAAAAAGCCCAAGTCCCTCAGGGTACCAGAACAGCAGATCTGCATCCCCGGCGGACAACGGGTTCAACTGATCCGGACCAGCGTGACCAGAACCAGTCCTGTGCCCTAACCACGCCGACATGCCTACTCCAGGAGAAAGGGCAGATATGCGTGTTGATCTTAACATGAAAAGAAGGCACCACCCAGACGTTCGGGCGAACCGTGCCTGGTGGCCCGCCCCCAGGGCGTGAGACCCCTCAACATATGTTCAGATCCATTCCGTCATCATCCCCCAGACATGAACGAGAATCCGTCGATAACCAACCCAGGTCGTGGGATGTGGTCGTCGGAAGAGGAAAAACCTCCATCCCAGTTGCTTTATAAAAACGCCGTTTTAACCCCAAGCAACCAAGGCGTGCCAGTCAGTCGCCTGTTTACAGCGAGCTAGCACTATACGTGCGTCGGGACACACCCACATCAATGAACAGGCTATTTAGACCCGTCATTGAATCCCCAAGGCGCCCAGGGGAACGACAAGAGGGGTGTGACACTTCCTAACTCCAACTCTTTCTTAATAGAAAAGAAGGAAGCACCAACAGTATGTATCCCAGTCTACACAGCCGGGGGTAAAAAATTTTCACATTTTTACATCCCACCACCCTCCCATAGGAAGGAGATGGGAATCCCCAGAGAGACTTCCCACGCGAGCTGTACAGATTGAAAAGAATATATTGCACCTTGAGCCATGTAAAAAATTGGTTTTAGGGCCCTCCGGGGAAGAGGCCTGAACCCATACACACTCAATAATCGAATTGAATCGAATACATACACAATAGAATAGGACACCTTCTAGAGGGTCCACTCACCTTGACAATCTGAGGAGGAGGCTCTGTACTCTGAAGGAGGCTCCCTCACATGGAAGGAGGAGTCCGAACTCACAGAAGGCCCGAATAGGCGCTTGGTGAGGAGGAGCCCTGACCACCCCCCGAAAACAGATCCATCACATGGACCTGAACAGCACACGGAAGTCCTACCAACAGAGACACGCACGGTGACGTACTCTATGGCGGGGGAATTTCTGCGGTGCACACGTCCAATATTCCAGGCCGTGGGACCAGGAAACTTAGTTGTGAGTACACGGTACATATAAACACACATGATGTTTCTCACACAACAACCAGATCATTTTCACATCTGAAACAACAACCCGATTTGCACGGAGAAGCTAAATATCTAGTGACAAGACAATTCACACACCAACTCGCGTCGTATCCTAAATGTAGTGCAGTAACACTCGTTTTTGGAAAACATCGTTATTTACAAAACATTTAGAAGGTAAAGCCAGAAGACGTGTATAAGGTCTGGCCAAACCTATCCTACCCGGAGCGTAGATCAACGAAGTGCAGTCTCAAGGCAACGTAGTAAACACAGCCGTCCTGTGTTGCCGACCCGGCCAGCGTCGCCGCTCCAACCCGTCGCTACGGTCCCCTTTGTTGACGCAATCCTTGCCGTCCTGGCTCAGGGCAGGGTCGACGAACATCCCCTGTCAAAGATGACGTCGTAGTCAAGAGTGTAAAACATGTTATAATCAAAGCACATTCAACAGAGTAGCATTAAGCTAACGGCCGCCCTAACCGTCGGACGCTACCGCCCCCGCCCGCGAGACGCCGAGCGAACGGCGCGCGCGACCAGAGAGTAGCTTCGAATCCCCCCCGCCTCTCCCTGTGAGGGAGAGGGGAGTCGGGAACCGCGGCGGCGCGCGAGGTGCCGGAGCCACCCCGCGCTGGACCTAGGCCGATAGCAGCAAGCTAACGTTCCCCAGCCTAACCTAGTAGGCCACCTAGTGATCACAGCAAGCTAGCGCCGCAGCTAACAGCTGACTGGCTAACAGTAGGCCACCACTAGCACGTAAGCTAAGCAGCTATCACCTGAACTTGTACACAATGATATAACACTCACCCAGACAGGCCGCCGTTCTGAAACCCTCCTCACTTTTTAAGAGAAAAGAGAAACAAGATGTCAACACAGCTTTACAACGGTGATTTTACCAACACCCGACGGAGCCAGCACAATACCCAAACTGGCCTGTGTAGCTGACTTGAACATAGATCTTCCGCTATCGAACATCTATGCCCATATCTCCTCGTGAAGGAATACTCTCATTTGGATATGAAAGAAGGGGCTACACGGTGACAGAGAGATAACCACTCGTCCAGAAAACACAGGGATCACCAGTGTTAATGGTCGCGGCCCACTAGTTAAACTATAATGGGCTTCAGACCAAGGTCTTCTGTCGCCTAAGAGGACCCTAGCCTGGGGCCGGTTTTCATAAACATTGTCAATTAGCCCCCATAGCACTAACAGACAAGTGGAGCCTGCCAGCAAACATAACTCACCAAAACCAGGAACCCACCGCTTCTCACAACAGCGGCGCGTCCTACAGCCCAGCTGTGCCTTTACCGCAACCAGCACACAGCAAGGACTGCAGTTGGAAAAGCATGTAGCGGCGCGAACTCCCAATATGAAAACCGGTGGAGGATTTTTAGAATGATCATCATCTTCCAGACACTCCAGTACGAAGACAATATCGCCGTATTTTCTCGAAAATAGTGAGAGAGAAAATAAAGATATGATGTCAACATATCCTTGCTTTCCAACTCTTCTCCTACCATCACATCACTTCAAGTGTGGGGATCTACCGAGGCACTTCCTTGTGGTGAAAGCGAGAAGGAGGCAAGTGGGTGGCCCCACCCCTGCTTATATGGGTAAGCTGATAGGGGTGTGGTCAGACAAATATTGGGATTAAAGGTACATTGTGGTCTTTATTCAGTGCGTGTGCACGTGTGCGAGGACAGTGCAGACAGTGACGCCGAGCGAGAGCTAATACGATACAGAACCCTTTTCAAGTTTTGAGGATTTATTTTGAAAGGGTTAACTCTCTGACAAAGCCTCACCTCTCTCTTCCAGACGTCAGCCTGCACGTGTCCCTGTTCTACAGAGAGTCTCTGGTCAAGGAGGTCACCACCACCAGTCCGGAGGGTTGTCGGATCACCTCCTCCTCTTCCTCCTCCTCCTCCTCTCCCTCCTCCCCCTCGGGCCCGGAGGACAGGTCGTACAGCGGCGCAGAGGTTATTCTCTTTCCATTCCCTTACCCCGAGTCACAGAGGCGTGGTGCGGAGAAGCTTCCCAATGTACTAGAGAGGGGGGTGCACCTCTGGATGGCCAGCGATGGGCTGTACGCCAAGCGCCTGTGCCAGGGCCGGGTCTATTGGGAAGGCCCTCTGGCGCCCTACGTGGATAAACCCAACAAGCTGGAGAAGGAGCAGACGTGCAAACTGTTTGACACGCAGCAGTTCCTCACCGGTGAGTAAGGGTGGTATCTCACGTAACTGGCCCTTTATAACGATCATATCGCGAGAAATTTCATCTACGATACTTCACGGTATCTGTGCAACTGAAGAAGAAAAAATACCCATAAAAAGGCAAAAAGCAGGAAGTATGTATTTATTCATAGAATTGACATGCAAGCTTATCAGATTATTTAGTGTGCATCGCAAACTGGCCAACTGTAGATGACAAATTGCATAGTGTCTCTTTAACACACTGACTGCAACCTGATTATTATTAACTTATTTATAACTTTATTTATTTATTTATTTATAACTATTATTATAACTATTAATTATGTCCCCAACCGAAAACCTTGTTACCATCTGCAATAAAAATATATATTATCTGCTTTATCTAATAACATAATGTTTTAAGTCTATTAACCTCATTCCAATCATTTGTATTGCAGTCAATGAGATTGACATGCAAAAGAAAATAATAATAAAATATTATATTAAAATATCAATACTTGGCGCCAGTGTATGATAACGGCGTTATGTTGCAGCATCGTTTTTTTTGTCCTACCCCTATGAGTAGTATAAAAACCTCAGATTTGTATTCTTAAGGCAGCAATTCTGTTATGGTTTGTAAACAACCCCAACAGCACGACACAGACAGGTAGTTCAGAGTTAGCCAAAAACTAAGGGCGTATTTATTTTCAAACAGAAAGAGCGAAAAAACAACATGAAGTATTCATTGGGAATGTCCTGGAGCAGAGTAGGCTCTGCGGCTCTGCAGCTCGGCCCAGAGCAGAGTTGGCTCTGTGGCGCTGCGGCCTCTGGCTCTGCGGCTCTGCAGCTTAGCCCAGAGCAGAGCTTACTGTCAATCCACTCGGAGAGGAACAGAGAAAAAGAGGAATGTCAACAACCGAACGCAGGGATTACGAGGCAGTCCAGTAATAAAGCTGAGTCCAGAAATAACAAAGGCGATACCTCTTCAGTATTAACGAAACACACAAAAAACAGATAGATCTTGAGTCCAGGAAAAACAGGGCATCAAAAAACACACTTCCAAAAACTCACCAAGGAGCAAGGTGAGATACGGGGCGCGGGTCCACGGGAGCAGAGAGGGGCGACAGCGGCGAATTCCAAGGCGTACTGGAGAAACAGATGGAGCACAACACGGGAGGAACAAGCTGCAGGCGGTGGTAAGCAAAACGACCCAACAATGAACCTTCAGAAACCCAGAGTATATAAGGGCTCCCTTCGAGCTGATTCGAAACTCCCTTCAGGTGTGTGGAGGTAATTGGTACCTGGAAGCGTGTGGTAATGGACCAATCCTCACAAATTCAATATTCAATATCTAATATGATACGATTAGAATTATATTCAGTAATATGATTGGTATTGTGATCCAGCTAACACAATTTACAAAATTTCTATCAAATCATAAATACATATGACGCAAATTATGTTGAGAATGCAGTCATGAATTTCTTTGAATGTGAGGAGAAAAAGCATTTTTATGAAAAAAACATTGAATCAAGTCAAGTCAAGTCAAGTCAAGAGTTTTATTTGTCACGGCATACAAGTATACAATGAAATGCGGGTGGTCTTGCCCGCAACGATGTGCAATACAGTAGTACAACATATAATAGAATCCAATAAAACAACATTGTGCAATAAACAGGTAACATAGTGGGGCATCTCTGTATTTGTACATAAGTTATTTACAGAGCATGGAGGACATGCTAGGTCCTTTGGTAGTGCAATACACTGTTACTGTTGCTATACTATTTTTAAAGTGACCTTTCCTTTGTGGCCATAAGCGTGGGCGTGTGCAGCATGAGTGTGTGCTTGCGACATTATGTGCATTGCATTGATTGTATTATATTGTTGCCTTTTGAATCGATGTATCAATCCAAATCAATGTATAGTTATAGTTACACCCTGACTTGTGAGCATGAATACGATTATGTTGTTCAGAGTAGTGTAGCTGTTCCCTCAGTTTCAGTTTACTACATAGCATCCATATCCAGTGTATCAAAACTGGTCCATAATTTAGCCTTCAGTGTCAATCATGATGCTTTCAATTATAGCAGTAAACAGAATGTAATAATGAATCTGCCTCTACTTTAGATGGAGATGGTGGTGGTGGTGGTGGGTGTTATGATGATTGATGATGATATAGGGGAACAAGATCAAATAAGAACAGTATTATAAAAATACAATACAGCAATATCAATGACATTAGAAGGCTTGGGAGTAGAAATAGGTTTTCAGATATCTTTTCTTTTAATCCATTAATGGAACCCATTGATTTAATACTAATTGGCAGACTGTTGCATAGATGTGAGGCCACCACTGGTCTCAGAAATAATAGAATAACACCACCGATGTATGAGGTCTTGGGGTTTCTGGTTTTGATTTTACTCTTTATTCTCGTTTACTCTGGGTTGCCAGGATGTGCAAGAATAATTAAGTGTAATGTATGGAGAGGATTCTAATCTGGAAACGCATATCCCCCATATAAAGCCTGATTTCATTCATGTCATTATAAAATTTCTTTTAAATAACTTGGTAAACGAGAGATTATATATGTGGACAAAAAAATTTAAGACTGTCAAAGTTAACGCGTTATTAACGCGGTAACGCACAATTCTTTTAACACCACTATTTATTTTAACGAATGATTAAAGTTTTTAAATTTTTTTACTAGACTCCACTCAGGTGTGTTGATACTCTCATTGATACTGTTTGTTTCTGACTCAATGTGTGTGTGTGAGTGTGAGAGAAAGTTTAACTCTTTCTGCGCTAAAAACGAGAATTCTCGTGTTTCAAATCCAACCGTTGAGCGCCAAAAACGAGTTTTCTCGTTTTTAGAAAGTGTTTTTTTCAATTTCCCCATTCTAAACACTCATGCAGACCTGCCTGTGTCTCCCTGGCACTGCTGCCTACGTTATAATTGCAATGACGATCGAATCCCGACAGGTGGCAGTATTGCCTACCTTTTGAACTGGGTCTCTAAGGTGTCTTTCAGTGCCTCGCTACCTCTGGCTGCAGGCATCCCTTCTCCCTCAAAGTGAAGTCAGCACACAGCCATCTGTCGGAGATTTGCTCACTTGAAACCTATTGTTTCCCATATTATAGCCAGACCCAATGCACACGAGTAATGGCGATTGCGATGGAACCACATGGATTATTCATTTTGGAGTACCTTCTGACTAAGGAAAGGTCTATGTTATGTATATTTTACCTAACCTAAAACATGCTTTTGTATTGATCACAGCGTCGTATTTTACCAGACCTAAAACATGCTTTTGGTAACGATAGCAACTTCGTAAAACGATTTTGTGAAGAAACATCTATATATGGTATATACCTTTGATTTGGAAATAATATAGGTTTCAGGCGAGCAACCCGAACGATTTGCGCATATGCATATAACACGTCATATCTCACTATCTAGAAAACGAGACTGGATTATTTTGAAACGGGGCAATGTTTAGCGTGGAATAGCGCACAAACGAAAGTATGTAGAAATTAACTGGTTTGTCAATGTTGGACTATAAATATTGCCTGTCAAATGAGCCATACTATTGTCTCCATAGCTATAATATAGAATATACGATGTGTCCGCAAACTTCGTAAAAATTGTCAATAACGCTGGTGCCAGGCAGTACAGATTGTTAGATCCTGATCAATCTGGCCAGTATCACGTCTTCTTGTGTTATCCTCTCTCCATCCAATTCCTCTGCGTTGTGTAATTTGAATGGTCCTGACGTCTCCTATACTGCCTGATATAATCCTTATCTCTCCCCGTTAGTGCATATCCGCATACCGTAGTATTTCTCCACCTTCGTAAGAATTCGACACTTTGACACAGCGTAAATACCTTACAAGGAGAAGATTTGTTTATTGATATAAACAGAAGCCTCAGCTCAGATGTTAACAGATGGTATTGTCCTTGAAAAGTCTATTCTAATGATCTTTCGGTGTGTTCAGTCTATCGTCCTTTTGCTATTCAGTCCAATGGTGGTCAGGCCTGGTCTTTAGCCTAAACCCTCCTCGCGTTAGCCGAAGCTAATGATGATGTGTCATTCTCCCCCCCCCCCCCCTCTCTATGAGAGGAGAGAGTCTCTCAGTCCTAGTCAGATTGTAGTCTGCCCTTAGCCGCTCTTGGTCTGCCTTACACCCGGAAACACCGTTCGACTTATAGATCTTCGTCGTCGCAACGACGGCCCCGCCTTCTGGTTGTCATGCGACGTGCTGTCATGACAACTGCTAATAACCTTTCACACCATTAAAACGTTTCATTAAGATGAACCTCTCTCCGCCCTGCTATGCTCTGGGCCCACACTCGCTATCAATGTTGTGTCTTAGATTGGAATGTCAACATTCTCTCGCTGGCAGTGTGCTGCTCACAATCACCCTGCTTGCTCTGAACCACCTCTTCCACCACCGTCAGCCTGCACATTTCGACCCTTTAGATGCTCTCATCTCCCCCAATCTATACATCACATACATTGAAAAACACCCAAAAAGACCCGTTTCCTTCAAGATGGAAAAACAGCGCGGCGCTCAATGAGTTAAGGTAATAATAATAATAATAATAAATGCGATTCATTTGCGATTAATCACGAGTTAACTATGGACAATCATGTGATTAATCAGATTAAATATTTTAATCGATTGACAGCACTAAAAAAAATATGATCTCCACCTTGGCTTCTTTTACACATTTCCAATTTACTGTCAGTAATTAAGTATGCTCCACTGTCTAGGCTACTGTCACCTGAATTATGCATGCAAGGTATTTGTTTGGCTATTTTGACAATTTACCAGCTGTGAAAATAATAACGTTATGATGAAGTAATGATGCAGTAATGATGAAGTAATGATGAATTTTGAAATGTCAACAAAATCAGCTTCATTAAATGCAAAAATGTTCGGGTCCTTTCCTGCGTTTCTTTCACACCTCAAATGAACCGCACCAGAGTTAGTTTGTAACCGGACTAAGTCCACCTTTTCAACAAGGTCTCAGTCGGCTTGTTTTTGTGCTACACCTGAGAGCGATGTGTGTGTTTACACCTGCCAAAATTAACACTTTGATCGCCATGGTTAAATTCATAATTTACCATCCCTAGCCAGCTCTATTTGTCTATGGAGAAGTTCCCCTTCTTTGCAGGGCTATAACTTTTTTAATTGTATTGCTAAATTGACATTATTATGGCCCATTCAATGTCCTATATCTATTGTTCAGGGTGTAGCAACGTTATACTTTTTCATTCACATATTCATACTAAAATATGGTCTAAAGTATAAGTATGTTTTTATCGTTTTCTGCAGCTTTCTCCAGAACTTGATTTATAGCCCCAAATGCATTATATTGATGATGAAATACAGTTTGATAGCGATCGGTGCCAGATAAAAAATTTCAACTGGAGGTACTTCTAGACGTTACTACGTATCATCTGATGTTGACCGGATGGGCGGGGGGTCGTTTATAATTCCGTGGGCAACGTTATATCATTCATCTAGGGTGGGTCATATGATCATCAGATCAGTTAGTATAGAAGACGTTAGAAAATAACGTTGAAACTCACCGTACCTTCCTCGCGGCGTTGGGCGATCAGCTTGGAGTAGACATTTTGCTATTATGGGATGTTGATCTAGATGAACCATTTCCAGGTTGTATAATACTATATACGTCCAAATAACGTTGTTTATTGAGTTAGGGCGAGCGATTGATTATCCAGTGTGTCGAGATGGAGTCCGGCTAACGATCGCGAGTGCCCGGACGAAATATGGATGAGCACTTCCTGTTTGGCGCGTCACTTCCTGTTGGCCGATCGGCCACCAGATGGCGCTCTTGAACCGTTAGACAGTTGAGTGGAGCTCAGCAGTATATCTCAGGTCCCCGGAGGAGAAATATGATTTCGATCACAGATTTTTGAAATATTGATATCAAAGACGTGTTACGGCGTCTTCGGCAGAATGAGCATGGCGGGGAAAGACGAGTTACGGCGTTCCCGGCGATTAAAGTGTTAACCACACCAAGAGGGTAAACGGACCGTGTGAATATTTTAGGCAACCAACTTGTGTTCAGCGTTTCTTTCATTGGCCACTACGCCCATGTGACCGCGGCAGCGCGAGAGAGCGGCAGTGCGGAAATAGGCTGCATTCTATTGCCATTCTCTGCGACAAACTCTAACCTTAACCAACTCCGAAACAGCGCCTAAACTTAACCCTTCTAACCTTAACCAACTCTGAAACAATGCCTAACCTTAACCCTAACCTTAACCAACTCCGAAACAATGCCTAAACTTAACCATAACCTTAACCAACTCCGAAAGAATATTGCCATGCTCTAAGACAAACTCTAACCTTAACCAACTCCGAAACAGCGCCTAAACGTAACCCTTCTAACCTTAACCAACTCCGAAACAATGCCTAAACTTAACCCTAACTTTAACCAACTCCGAAACAATGCCTAAACTTAACCGGCGAAAGAATGCACGTTAAAAAAAATAAAAATAAAAGAAATTGAAGGGATTCGAACTTGTCACCAACGCACCGCAGGATCCACAGCAAGGTGGCGAACCAGTTGAGCTAGCCGTTGATGTTAAAAGAGGGGGAATTACAGCTACATAATGCTGCCGCGGCAGAGCTCCGCTCGCTCCGCGGGGGCGTGGCTAGACGCAAGTTGGTTACCTTAAATAATTACGCAAACGGCGTAGGGTTAGATTCAAACAAACAAAACATTTGTGATGAGGAAGGAAGGCATGAAGATGCTTTAGTTCTGAAAGTCTTTTTTATTAAATTTGTATCCTCCAGTCGACGGACGCTGCCACCACTGGTTGCCGATAAAACGCATGTTAACTATCACTGTTAGCCAGTCAGGTCAAGGTGCTGATCTTATTAGCGACCACCGAACGTTCACCGACTGGAGGATTTGAAAGGAGACCTCTGAGAGAAAAGGGTAATTTTATACTGTATTTCAGCAGCGGTCTTTGTCGACATTCTTCGGTTGATCCCTTCGAAAACACAAGGCAAACTTGCAGTGATTAGTTCGAGAGTTTTGACTAAACCCAGGACAGTCAGTTCATTGGTACTGCAGTTTAATAATTTCATCGTATCCCCTCTCATCTCTTCCCTTCTCCAGAGCTACAGGATTACGTCCATCATGGCAGCCGTCTGCTCAGGCACCAGGTGGTGTTGTGTTTTGGAGATGAGTTCCCTGATCCACAGCGCCAGAGGAAGATGATCACAGTACAGGTGAGAACTCACAAAAACAGGCAAGCGCTACCGGAGTCTCGTGGCCAGTACAGAGAGACTCAGAAGGAGCTTCTATCCCCAGGCCATCAGGATGCTCAATGACTCTATGTAACAACCCATCACCTACACTCATTGCACACACATCCACATGCACACACTCACTTTAAACAAACACTCACCTTAACACTCACTTTAGACACTTTAACACTACATTATATTTATCTATTATTAAAGAGATTTGCACTACATTCATACCTCATTTGCTTTTGCACCTTACCTTCAAGTTTTGTAACTCATTGTCTGCATTTGTACCTCATTGTTTAAAAATGTTTACTCATTGTACTTAGATTGTACTTAGGTTGTACTTTAGATTGTATATTGTATTGTATATTGTATATTCCTCTTTTACTTACTTTTTTACTTACTTTTTTACTGTATGAAGCACACTCTCAGGGGCTCATACAGAACCAAGCATTTCACCATAAAGTACATGTATTTTATATGTGACAAATAATAAACAAACTTTAATAATTATTTGTTTATTTGGACGGGACAATGCAAGATTAATGGACACCGTGGAGTGTAAACATTGCCGGATTTAGCACAAGGCTAATTCCCATCCGTTGTCCCAAACATAAAAACAGGACTCATAAAAACAGTAATAAATGTACAAATACATAAAAACAGGACACATAAAAACAGTAAAAAATTTACAAATACATAACAGCAATACACAGAAATACTAGTGGCTTGAGATATGATACTGGTTGGTCTTCAGCCGTTTTTTTGGAAATGAGGAGACTGTTCTCCCCAATGTTTGACTGCCTTTTATGGACAGAACGTTTTGGCCAAACGTGGTCAGTCTACATTGGACCATGCAGTCACCTCTGGTGTCTGACCTGGTGCAGAGTCCAGTGTTTATTTTTTTGTAGATGAATTCCTGTACAGGAGGCTGAGCTAGTCCATGTAGGCATTTGTAGATGAAACAAGCGCTTTTTAAGACTTTGACATTTTCAAAGCTCAAAAAGCTATGTTGTTTCAGAACAGTCAAACGTAGAAACCTTTGTTGTGCACAAATGAAAGATGTCGGAAATAACATCTTGAATCTTAGACTTGGTGACT